>NC_088706.1:11322575-11625606 GCF_028017835.1 Emys orbicularis | reverse complement strand
AAACCGAGAATAATAATGCTTCTGCTGGCTTTAATACATGATGGCTGAAAAGTACTAGATGGACTAGACCCTACACTCATTGGAATCAGTGGCAAAGCTCCCATTGACTTGAATGGGGCTGTGATTGCAAATTAATGTATTATATTTCAGCAATAGCTTGTCCTCCATGTGCCTGGCTTTCGTTCTGGTGGGGCCATTTCGCCATCTAGTGGCGTGAGAAGCAATGACCACAGAGGCCTGTTGCAGGCAGGTGAGTTGTGCATGTATCTCACAGAACTGGGATGCTGAACGGCAGGCCATCAGTCCTGAAACACCAGGCAGCAGGGAGCTCAGATGTCTATGCAAGGTGCAGGCACAGCATGAGGCTTGGCAAGGAGGCCAAGCATCTTCCAAGAAATACGTTTAGAATTATCTTGTTATTTTTCTTGCAAAAATTACACATTGGAAGAGCAGGCTGAAGTAAAGGGAGTTGATGGTTTGTGATCTTGCCAAAGCAAAGGTTTTTTCCCCCTCTAAACAGTAATGTTACAGGTTTTTAAGCTGCAGGGGAGGTGCTTTTTAATGGCTGGAGCAGGGGATGGGGAGTCGGGACCCCTGGGTTCTGTTCCCAGCTCTGGGAGTGGAGTGAGGTTAGAGCAAAGGACTGAGAGTTAGAATACCTGGGTTCTGTTTTGGGGTGGGAGAGTAGAGTCTAGTGGTTAGAGCAGAGGACTGGATACAAACCCCTCAATGCCACGCCGTGCCAAAGCTGTAGGATGAATCAGCAACTCCTTTGTCCCCGGTCATTCTTTGCTCTGAGTGCTTTCCCATCCCAGCACTCGCTGGTCCTAGCTGGAAAGCCAACGTAACGTTTGCCCCATTTGTCTTCATACAAAAGCCGGAGCAGGCACGAACATTTCAGTTCATTCATCCGTTCATTTCCCTCCACCGCCTCTTAGTCCCTTTCCGCCTGGAACACTCAGAGACCCTCCCTCCAGCCTAAGAACACCACACACTAAAACTGATTGATGCATTGGGGGGTGGGGGGAACGAAGATAGGGCAGGTGAAGTTTCAAGTGGCTTTGCCTTGCAGGTTAGATATTCAGAAAGGGAGACACCCCCCCACCCCCTCCGTCCCCAGATGCTGTCACAGCTGGGCTCCCTTGTTCCATTGTCAAGGTGTCCAGGTGCAGGGTCGAATTTACAGGCTTCACTGTTGCTAGCAAGACTTTGTCTGTTCGGTACCGTCCAGTTAGGCGCCCATAAAAGCCAACGCTAGTCGCTGGCTATCGAGGAGACCCCACAATCCCCCCTCTAGGATGATCAGCTACTTCACCCAGCAGGATGTACTTGAAAATGCACTGGGTTGGAACATTTCCGCATCAGGGGGTCAAAGATGAGGTTTCTTTTCCCCTGTACCCCCCCCCCCGACAATGAAATCTCCCTGTACCAACTCCCCTTACTCTGCTCGGAGGTTATCAGACCTCTCCCACCCTGGGGCTGACTGAGGAGTTCAGGCTTCGTGGCCTACTTAGTCCTTGGTCTCGCTACATGAGGCTTCCAGCGAGGGGCCTAGTTTAGCGCTGCAATTTCTGGGCACTGTGGTATAACTGCCTAGGCCTGGGTGTAGGGTGACCAGATAGCAAGTGTGAAAAATCGGGACGGGGGTGGGGGGGTAATAGGAGCCTATATAGGAAAAAGCCCCAAATATCGGGACTGTCCCTATAAAATCGGGACATCTGGTCACCCTACCTGGGTGTTTCAAAAGAGCAGGGGATCTGAGGGGCTCTGGCAGAGCCAGGGGGAACAGGCTGTCCAGCTTTCCCCCCAGACTCCTCCCCACCCTCATTCATAGCGGCTATGTGACCGTCCCCACTTACTTTGTGCATTTTTGGCATGTTTTTTGGACAGTCAGACTTGTTTTGAATGGGTTTTATGGCAAATCATCACCACTAGAGGGCGACCAACACCTGCCGTAGCCTGCTGCAGTCCAGTGCAGCTGGTGCATACAGGACACCGGCTGCAAGGACTGGACCCCATGGCTCCAAATCCAAAATCCAACCAAAGCTGGGGTCTGCTTGCAAACCGATGGGAACTCCAGCCTTCCAGACACGTCATCCCCAGCCAGCCTGCTTCTACCCTGGGCACGAGGGGAGTTCAAGCGCCACTGCCTGGGGGAACCCTTTGCCTCTCTCAAATTGTTGCCCTGAAGCAGGACAGTTGCAATGGGGGTTTGGTGGGCAGGCCCGCCGATGGGCGTGGTAGCGGTGGTGGCTGGGAGCCCCGGACCCTTTTAAATTGCCCAGGCAGGCTTCAGGGCCTGCTCTGCAGAAGCAGCGGGCTGGGGAAGCCGGTGGCTGCCCCACGCCGCCCCTGCAAGGAAACGCCTCCTCTCCGCCGCGGGCACCAGCGCCAGGCAGATAGGGCTGGGTGGGGCCCCGGCAGATGGGACCGCGCTGTGCTCCCAAGCTTCAGGTGTTCTGCCCCCTAGGACTGTGCTGGGAGAGGGGATCCCCGCTCTGCGCTGGCTCTGCAGAGCGGGTGAGTGCGGCCGGGGGGCAGGGCATGGGGGAGTGGGTCTCTAGGGGGGTGCTGGGCTGTGAGGAGGTGGGGGGCGCTGGGCAGTGAGGGGTCTGTGTGGAGTGCTGTGTAGTTGTAGTGCTGGGGCTGTGGGGAAGGGCATTGGGTAGTGCAGGGTGGGGGAGATCTGTGTGTGTTGGAGTACTGGGCAATTGTGGGAGTGCTGGACAGGGATGGTGGTGTGCAGAGTGCTGGGAAGTTGTGGTGGGGCTGTAGGCGGGGGGAGGCGCTCGGCATAGCGGGTCCGGGGGATGCCGGGCAGAGAGTGTTGGGTGGGGGGTGGGCTGTGTGGCACAGCATGGGCCCACCCCAGAGAGGAAGGGGCATGCTGGCAGCACAGGGCTGGGCGGGCCAGTGTGTGTCTGGTGGCTGCCGGTTTGTAAACAGTGCCCTCCCACTGCTCTGGGCAGAGTGGGGCTGCACCCTCCATGCCATGCCCCATTGCCCCTGGCTGGCCCCTCGCTCCAGGTACTGACCTCCCGGCACCATGCTCCATTGCCCCCATGGGGGCCCACAAATATGTTTGGCACCGGTCCGACAAAAGGTTAATCGGGCCCTGGCTCCTAGGCACACGCGGGGTGGTACTGGCAGCGGCGAAGGCAGCCAGGCAGGCACATCCCTTTCTAGGGGGCCCATTGACCGTTCTGCCCTGGGGCCCGGAATTGCTGTCCGCGGGCCTGTCGGCCAGGTCTCACGTACGCCAGCTCACACAGGCCACCAAACAGCTGTAGCTACGGGGCTGTCAATCTGCCTGGACTCCAAAGGCTTCTGACTATCTCAGCCTGCGTCTCTCCAAGGTGCCCTGCTCAATGGGACCATGCACGGGAGCTGCTTGAACTGCCAGGGGGTTTAATAAATGCAAAGGCCAGCAGGGCTCTTGGGATCTTCGATGCTGACTTCCTGCATAACCCGGGCCAGAGAACCTCGACCAGCACTTCCTGCATCCAGCCCAATCACCTGGGGTCTAACTAGGGTGTATATTTGTATCTCCAACCTTGACTGAAAGATTCCCAGTGACAGAGACTTCACCCCATCCCTTGGCCATCTGCTCATCACCCTCACTGTGACAAACCTGTGTCTTGCCAGGCTGAACTCAGCTGACTTCATCTTCCAGCTCCCGTGTCCTACACCCGGGGCCCTCCCCCTTTCCAGACGACTGTCCCCCTTTCAGGAGTCTCATTTGTCTTGCCTACCCCCAAGTGTCACCTCACTTAAGAGGTGAAATAAATCCAGTGAAATATAAATATAGTACTTACATTTCAGTTTACAGGCTACAGAGCAGTATAGCCAAGTCATTGTCTGTATGAAATTTTAGTTTTTCCTGACTTTGCCAGTGCTTTCTATGTAGCCTGTTGTAAAACTAGGCACATATCTAGATGAGTGGATGTACCCCGCAGGGGTATGCATACCCCAGGTTGAGAATCACTGTCCTACAACAGAGTGGGTGTGGGTGTGGGGTAGGGTTGCCAAGCCTCCAGGATTATCCTGGAGTTAAAGATTACTCTTTAATTAAAGATAATGTCATGTGATGAAACCTCCAGGAATTCAGCCAACCAAAGATGGCAACCTTAGTGTCAGGAGCTGTGCGAGGTTTAGGAACAATGGGGGTAGAGCAGGGCTCTGAGGAGTACCAAAGGGGGAGCATAAAGCTACTGACCTGTCTCCCCAGCCCACACCCAAAGTCCCTTCAGGCCCATACTTTAGGGCACAGTTGATTTACAAGGCAGCTAGTCCCCTGACCTGGCTGCATCTCTCTTCCCCCAGCTACAGACACTAATTTCCTTCCCATGTCTCCCCCCTCTAACAAAGCCCTTTATAGCAATCACTGGCCCCTTCCCAGCTGGGTCTGATAATCTAACAGGACTGGCCCCGGGCCCCTGGCCCTTAAAGGGGCAGAGCTCCCAGTTACAGGGAGCCACAAACAAACCCCAGTGCCTGGGGAGCCATGTGGGGTTTAGTCCTTTCCCGCCGGGGCTGAAACCCGACCACGCAGAGGGGCTGCACGCACCTGCCCCCAGAGGGAGGAGAGACGATGCCGCCTGCCACCCTGAGCTGCTGCCACTGCCACCTCCACAGCCGGGACGGACGAAGAGATGATGGGACACCACCGAGTAGTGCCTGTTGCTGGGCAACCCAGCACCCACAATTCTTTCTCCTAGGCAACCCAGCACCCACAATACTTTGCTGCCCACCTGCCCCCAGCAGCAGAGGAGGAGTAACTACAGGGGTACCAGCCAGAGCCCCAGCTAGAGGCCAGTGATGCCCAGCAAGGATGCTGAGACAATGGACCTGTCTCAGATGGGTGGAGTGTAGGAGAGTCTCGCGCCTTCCCCTCCCACCCCAGTTCGAGCCCTGCCTTGGAGCAGAGAACGTCTGGGTTTCCGCAGGACCCCGCCTGTGGCTCCGCCAGAGAGGGGGCCCTGCCTGAGATGTGCCATCAAACCAAGCAGGGGGATTTCAGCTCCCCTCCAACAGAGACTGGTCACAAGTGAGATGAGTTTTCTGCTCTCAGCTGACACCAGTCTGGCACTAACCAACTCCATGAAAATACGGAGGGGCTAATCTGTTATAAGCACAGGAGGTGTTGGGCTCTGGGAATCCTGGAACAGATGGAGACATAGTCTATGTGCGAGGCTAACAAAAGACTTGACTTTATTCTATTTATAAATAAACTGTGATTTTTTTTTTCTCCCCACGCTCACAAGAGCAGGAACCGGAGCGAAGCCACCACGAGCACAAAGCAGTGGGTGGCGTTTGTACATAGCTGCCTCCTCAAAGAGCCCTGTTTGTACAAAAACTCAGGGAGCCGCACCATCCCGAAACCTCCTGGCCTCCTTGGGAATCTGATTCACCTCATACCGTGAGCGATGCCGTGAGCAGACCCCACTTCCCACGCAGGGAGCTGGGGTGAACCACCTGCTTTCCCCGGCCTTCCATGGTCACAAGTGTCATGAGCTGGGATAAGCTCAGATCTCCCCTCACCATGGTATACATTTCTTAGTCCTCAGCAATTGAAGGGTTAAAATCCATGTGCATTTTATATAACAACCTGGTATATGGATTGTGCCAGCCCTTTTCCAGACCCAAAGTCCAGAGTATGGTCAAGAGACCAGAGGCCTAGCAAATAGTGATCAGCTAAGAGAAAGTTGGGGTAAACAGTATCAGGGGGTAGCCGTGTTAGTCTGTATCTACAAAAACAACAAGGAGTCTGGTGTCTGATGCAACATCCGAAGAAGTGAGGTTTTTACCCACGAAAGCTTATGCCCAAATAAATCTGTTAGTCTTTAAGGTGCCACCAGACTCCTTGTTGATTTTGTTGGGGTAAACAGATAATCTTGTTTTGCTAAAATAAGACTAGTCAGCCAATTGCCAGGTGTTGGAGCTAAGAACTAAATAATTGTGTCTTATTCAGAGTTGCAGATTGAACAAAGGATCCCTGTTCCTATTGTGTTAGTCTCTTCTGTAGGGAGACGTTCTTCCCACAGATCCAACCTTGAGTTTATGAAAAGTTGGCACATGTCAGTATAAGATATGGCATCCTTCCACCTCCCCTTCCCAGGGACCAATGCTTGCCTTAAGGCATAAAGGAAACAATCTTTATTGCCATATACTTTCACTGTTTCTTTGCTTTAACCCCTAGGAATGTACCTGTTGGACAATCAAAGGAGTTGCTCCATTCCTATGGACCCCAAATCAGAATTCAACATATATATTTTATACGAATAACATTTTATCAAAGAATTAATTAAATGTTAACTTGCTAACTTGAGACCATGGGCGGAGACATCATGTAACCTGTTAACCATTGGCTAATGTGCTATCTTGTCTTGCTGCAAAACCTATCCCGGGGTGTGGAACTGCCTACCCCGTCACTTTCCCCCACCCATGGAAAATCCATATATTCCATTGTAATCGGATTGACAGTGTCTCTGAGCCTAATAAGCAAGGTGACACTCCGCCAGTGCTGTGTGTAATAAACTCCTATGCTTGACCTCTACACGGTGTGGATTTATGTCTTGCAGCAATCTTCTCCCCTGCAGATGGAGAGAGCACAGCATGTTCTTCAGAGGCCGGTGGCAAACATGAGCTGCTAGCCCCTGTGCAGACATTCCCCCTCGGCAGGCTCAGCTAGTCCTAGCCAGGATCGACGGGTCAGTTACGCTCAAGGCAGATTCCCAGAGCCTTTATAAGGACAGGAACAGCCAGGCTGGATGAATCCCGGGGGTCCGCTGAGTAGCCCATCTCTGAGTGGCCAGTACCAGCTGCTTCAGAGGAAGGTGGAAGAGGTCCCACAGGAAGAACCTGGCCCAGTGGTTAGGACACTGGACGTGCATCCTGACTAGCCGTGTTTGTGTCTTTGCTCTGCTACTGGCTCCCTGTGTGCCACTTAACTTCTCTGTGCCTGAGTTCCCACTCTGTAAAAAGGGGATAACGGTTCCCATAATTCCCTGCATGACCGGGGGATGGGAGGCTAAGAGTGTGAGGTGGTCAGATGTCGTGGTGATGGGAGCCACATAATTATTTAAGTTAGACCTGACCCCAGGAAAAGTTTATTCCCAACCCCTCCATTAAGTGAGTCCTTAATGATGGTCCCCAGTTTTCACTGGCCATGGCTGGGAGGATTTGAATGGAGATGGTTGGGTTTTCATTGACCCTAGATGAGTGCCTCTGAAAACCAGCCCAGTCTAGTGTTTATATGACAGAAGCAATTCCCTGGATTTGAGATATGAACCTTTCCCCCTAGCCAGGTCTAATACGGTGGGTGAATTACACAACAAGTCCATCAACAGGACGTACAATGGGCTGAGCTAAGTGGGGTCTTGCTGGACCCCACTTAGATGGGAGACTTATGAAGTAACATCCAAGGTGCTGCTAGTGATCCAGAAGGTGGCACTCTCCTCCACTGAGTGAGCTCGGTGCTGTTGGAGGGAGGGTGATATCTTTATTCCTGGGGGAATTCTGCACCACTGCGCATGCGCAGAATTAATGTCCCCCGCAGATTTCTTTGCTTCCCTGCAGAAAAATGACTTTCTGACAGGGAAGCAAAGGGAAGCTGCAAGAGCAGTCACACACCACTCCCTAGCTGCACAGGTACATTGTTTCAGGCACCTGGAGCAGCCGGCTGGGAACACCCCCACCAGTGGCACCTACCCTGAGCCAGGATCAGCTGCTAGTCCCAGCTGGGCTGGAGGCAGGAGAGGACGGGACTTCCTCTTCCCCTGGAAGGAGTGGCTGGGGCTGTGTCAGACCCACCCCCAGAAACCTCCCCCAGCTGCAGGAAGCTCAGCATCCTCCCCTGCTTCCTGCCCCCATTGCTCCTCAGCTGCAGGGGGAGGGCTCACTGTATGGGGAGCTGCTCCCCCATCTGCCCACCCCCATGCATCCGGACCTCCCATACCCAGACACCCCTACCAAGCCTAACCCCGTACACCCAGAACCCCCCTAGCCCTCCAGACCCAAACCCCACCCCACTGAACCTCAACACCTGCATCTGGAACCCTCTGCACCCAGACCCCCTGCCTCTAGACCCCCACCCCTGCACTCAGACCACTCCCCACTGAGCTCCCTGCACTCAAACCCCCACCCTGACGAGCCCCACCCCCTGCACCCCCCCGAGCCCTCACATCCAGATCCCCATGCCACTGACCCCCAACTAGCTGCACCCAGACCCCCACCCCACCAAGCCCCACTCTCCAGCACCCACACCCCCCTGCTGAGACCCCCACACCCAGACCCCTCCGCTGAGCCCCACCCACCTTCACCTGGAAGAGTCCCATTGTCCCTGCACCTGGAACCCCCCAACGAGCCTCTGTGCATCCAGATCCCCCCATACCTAGACCCCCCCACTGAGCTGCCTGCTCCCAGATTGTCCCACACAGAATCCTCTCACCCCAGACCTGGATCCCCCCACACTGAGGCACTCCACACTTGGATCCTGCCTGGTTGAGCCTGCCTGTCCCACACCTGGTGCCTGGCGCAGAGGGGCAGGGCCTCAGCCCTTGTGCTGTGTCAGGGTCAGGTGCAGCCTCACCGCTGAGTCCGTATCCCGGTGGTGAGGGGGCTGCAGGGTGATCTCCCACCTTCGTGCAGCCAGTGGCCTGTGCTCCCCAATGCCATGCTGGTGCCTCTGTATTTATTTATTGACAAATACAACTTACAGAATTTTGCAGAATTTTAAGATATTGTGCGGAGAATTGTTCATTTTTTGGCGCAGAATGCCCTCAGGCGTACATCTTTCACGGAAAAGCAGAGGTTCTGTTTCTGTGGGGGTTAAAAGTCCCAGGCCGTTTTTAATGGGAGTGGTTTAGCCGTTTAGCCCCTGTCTCTTTGGGGTAATTACATACTGCCTGCCTGCCTACCTCTGCAATCAGAGTGTCCTCCTTCACTTCCTGTCCTAAACTGCCAGGCAGTGTTGCTCTGGGCTATATGAACAGCTGCTGCCTTCCACCCCAGAGGTGGTTGCATTACAATGGTGGGTGAGATGGTTTGTAAAGCACTTACGAGCTGCAAGTTCTTATCAGCAAAGACGGTCATCTGGTCTCATGTTCTGGACAGGGAGGGGCATGTCCACCCCTCTATGTGCCCGAGGACACGAAGTGCATCTCGGTGTTGACATGGGCGTTGCCCGCATTGGTGCAGCCCACCTTTTGCTTGAAGATGAAGGGGAAGACCTTCTTGAAGGCTTTCCTGAAGTTGACACCCATGAAGGCATAGACAATGGGGTTGATGGAGGAGTTGGTGTAGGACATGCAGTGGGCCCAGATCTTCACCTTGTAGATGTAGTAGTTGCGCTGGAAGCTGGGGCTGAAGGCCTGGACGAGAATGAGGAATTGCACGGGCCCCCAACAGACGGTGAAGAGTACCACGATGATGACCACCATGCGGGAGATCTTGGCCCGCATCGCCTCGGAACGCTCGGCCAGCTGCTGCACCTTGCAAGCCACAGAGACGGGGTGTGTGTGTTAGCATTCACAGCCAGGCAGCTCTGGTGGGAGTTAAGCCATCATGCCAGTGGGTGGACATGTGCACAGAGGTAGACACACAAGTGGTTGCATGTGTGTATAACATCACACCTCTAGGAGGTGGTTGGCAGTGGGGATTGAACCTGGGAACCTCTGGATTGGAGCGCATGACCCTCTGCTGCCTGAGCTAAAAGAACAGTGCAGGGGCAGACTTATCAACCTCTAGTTATGGCCCAGCCACCACCGGGGGCAACAGAGCATTACATGGAATGGGTCAGATGTGCAAGTAGTGGTGGGCGCCTCTACGCGCATTCACGTGTACACCAAATGGTGGGTGCATGGGTGCAAATGGCAGCATTTGTTGTGGACACAGGTGCATGTATCTGCAAGTATCTGCAGACACAGGCCATGCACCCGAGCATCATCGTGCATGCGCCGTTGGATACAGAGGCCAGGGATGAATCTGGCCCTGTGGCCAAGGAGTCCTGAGCACCATCAACTCCTGCTGGAGCCAGTGGGAGCCGTGGCTGCTCAAAGCCTCTGGAGATCAGGTCTTATGTAGATCTACGCATGCACACGCTCCCTACAGACGTGTGCAGGGAGTGCAGGGGGGAGGAGCCAGGTACCTGGTAGTTGTTATCGATGGGCTCCACGGTGGGATGTCCCATCTGGTAGAGCATGGCCACGTAGCAGACGCAGATGGTCAGTAGGGGAAGCAGGTAGACGGCCAGGAAGTTGTAAAGGATAAAGGCCTTCTCGTGGGAGGCGGAGGGGAAGGACTCACTGCAATAGGTCTGCGGCCCGAACCAGTAGCCCTCTGTCAACCTGTTGTACATCAGCACCGGGGCGGAGACGATAAAGGAACCTGCCGCGGGCAGCAAGGCCAGAGTCAGCGACCCAGCGGCAGGCTGGGTGCTTGCTTTAGTGGTCGGCAGGGGATGAAGGGACCAAACCGAATGAGAACCAGGATCACAGCCAGTGGGGGAGCTGGATTGAGGGACACACCTGACCCAGGGTCACAGCCAGCAGGGGAGCTGGTCGGAGGGACAGACTCGAACCAGAACCAGGAAGGATCATGGATCGCAGGGGGAATGACTTGGAGGGACAAAGGGAAGGGGCAGAACCAGGACATGAGGATGATAGGTGCCAATGGCCCATTCTCCCAGGGTGGGGGAGGACCCCACTTGATACAGCCAGCAGCTTCAGCTCATGCATGTGTTACAGGTGTCCCCTCCCTTCTTCCATCCCCCCAAATTCCTATTTCAGCCCCCATCCTTGAACCGCCCCCCCATCCTCCCCAGGTAGGGCTTGGCTTTGCAAACCATGCCTGGGGTGGTTCGGATGCAGGTCCCATTTTATCTGAACCCTGACATTTATTGGGTCGGGGGCTGGCTCAGGGGGTTGCATAAATGGTTCTGGCTGGTTTCTTTAAAAAATAAAGGGGCCCTTACCCAGCAGACTCTGTCCCCTCATGCCCACATGAATCTCTCCATCCCCCTTCCTCCTCCAAGAGCGCCAGTGACAGCCCCTGCTGGCCAGCTCGCCCCAGCTACCCGGCACCACTTCAGGAGGCCCACGTTTCCCCAGTCCCCCCCATCCACGCCGGCTCTACTCACAGATCCAGATGCCCAGGCTGATGGCGACGGCAATGCGGGGGGTGCGCTGGCGCAGGGAGCGCAGCGGGAACACGGTCACGTACCAGCGGTCCACGCTCATGGCCGTCAGGGTGACGCAGGTGGCCTGCACGGAGACCTACCAGGGGAGGTAGAAGTGGAGAGGGGAGCCCATCGGAGCGGAGTTGGCTGGGGGAACACACATCCATGCACCCACCCTGTGCACTGTCTGTGCCAGATCCCCAGCTGTCGACTGTAATAGAGATACAGCAATACCCAGCAGCTGAGTATCTGGCCCTCTGGGTCTAATTATTCTACCCGTGGAAGCCGATGACCTCGGTTTGCATGGTGTGTTGGAAATGCAAGCTACCTGCACAAGAGCAGGGGGGTTCCTGGTCTTGCTTGCAGGCTGTGTATGGACATGTGCCATCTGGGACATTTCCAGTTAATCTGGAAAATGTCAGCCTAAATCAAGGTGGGGTGATTTACATAAGAACGTCAGTGCTGCCATAGTGGGTCAGACCAATGGTCCATCTCACCCAGTATCCTGTCTCCAGCAGTGGCCAGTGCCAGATGCTTCAGGGAGAATGTACACAACAAGGCAATTTTGCAGCAATCCACCCTCCACTTCTGGCAGTCAGAGGTTTAGGGTCACCCCGAGCATGGCCTTGTGTCCCTGACCATGTTAGCTATTAGCCATTGATGGACCTGTCCTCCAGGAACTTATCTAGATGTTTTTTTGAACCCATTTAGACTTTTATATTCACAACATAGAATATCAGGGTTGGAAGGGACCTCGGAGGTCATCCAGTCCAAGCCCCTCCTCAAAGCAGGACCAATCCCCAACTAAATCCCCAATGGCCCCCTCAAGGATTGAATTTATAACCCTGGGTTTAGTAGGCCAGTGCTCAAACCACTGAGCTATCTCATGGCACTGAAGGCTCCATGTTGACTGTGTGTTGGGTGAAGAAGTACTCCCTTGTGTTTGTTTTAAACCTGCTGCCGATTCATTTCATCAGGTAACCCCTGATTTTTGTATTGTGTGAAAGGGTAAATAACACTTCTCTAGTCACTTTTGCCACCCCCTTCATAATTATAGAGACCTCTCTCCTATCAGTCCTTCGTCATCTCTTTTCTAAGCTGAACAGCCCTAATCTTTTTAGTCTCTCTTTGTACGGAAGCTGTTTCATACCCTTGATCAGCTTTGTTTCCCCTCTCTGAATCTTTTCCAGTTCCACTTTCTCCTTTTTGAGATGGGGTGACCAGAACTGGACACAGTACAGAAGATGTGGGCATACCATGGATTTATATAGTAGCATTATGATATTTTTATCTTATTTTCTATCCCTTTCCTAGTCGTTCCTACCATTCTGTTAGCCATTTGGACTGCTGCTGCACATTGAACTGAAATTTTCAGAGAACTATCCACAGTGACTACAAGATCTGTGCCTCTCTGCCTTAGGGAGCAGCCTGCTTTGTTTCTCTCTGGTTTTTGTCACTGTGTGTTTATCATAAAGTCATGTTATGCTGCAACCTGCCAGCAAGAGTATGTTTTTTATCTAACGTTTCTGTTTGTATAGCATGCACATAGGCCATGTGTGTGTATGGCTTGCACCTGTGCGAGGCATGGGTGTGTGCCCTGTTGTGCAACTGCATGAGAAATGTACTTGTGAGGTGCCTGCGTGCAAGGAGAGGGAAAAGCTCACCCTGTTGCTGCCCCCACAGTCTCTCTTTTGAAGACTAAACCCCCCCAGTCACCTCAGCTCTGCCCACAGTAGTGAGCGAAGCCCTAAGCCAAGGCCTCACCTGTTGGATGTAATTGACAAACTTGCACATGAACTCCCCGAAGATCCAGCCGGGAAGAGGATACAGCATGGCAGTGAACGGCACGCAGCACACCAGGAAGATGATATCAGTGGTGGCAAGGTTGGCTGTCAAAAGAAAGGAAGGGTCATGCTGTGATTAGGGCACAAGCCTTGGCCTTAGGAGGCCTGGGTTCAAATCCTGCCTCTGCCACAGGCTCCCTATGCCACCTTGGGCAAGTCACTTAGTAGCTCTGTGCCTCAGTTTCCCACCTGTGTGATGGGAGAACAGCCTCTTAGGGGTGTGGTGAGGCTAAATCCATTCAAGATGGCGAGGTGCTTAGATACGGCACTGACGGGGTCGATTTAAAAGGCCAACGAGCTGGCCTTTGCTGCTTCAGTTCTTGTCCCCCCCGCCGTTCTGGCAACGGGTCTGAAACAAAGACTTTGTGCTGGAGAATGGATGTGTCCAGAACAACTGACCCTCTTTCTATTGATGGCGCAGGCCTTGGTTTATTTCCCCTCCTCTTCACCCCAGGTAAAGGGCCAGTTTCCACTGCAGCCAATACTGTGTGGTTCCACCTGGAGCGGCACGGTCCGGGGCAGAGAGCACCAGACTTGGAGCCTCTTCTCTTTCCACCCCTCTGTTAGTTGCTTTCCTGGCTGCACCCACAGATTCACAGGGGCTGTGCCTCAGCGGATAGGAATTGCCACTGCTCCAGTGAAGTCCATGGAGCTGGGTCAATTTGCACCAGCCGAGGATCTGCAAGGGACCAGAGAACTTCACCTGCATCAAGCTTATAACCCCATCTTCCAGCTCCTGGGCCTGTGTGGTAAACCAGCTTCGATTGCCTCTCAGATTCCACTACACCCTGTGGGCCAAATTCAGAGGACATGCGTGAGGGGAGATTGGCAGTAAAAGAGAGGAAGGGTCTCCTTTACGCTGGCATGAATCTGGATTAACTCCATTGGCTTTAGGGGGGTTACGCCAGGTTTACTCCAGTGCAAGAGAAGAATTAGGCCCTTAGGGAATCTACATACACATTGATGGGCTGGAAGAAGGCGTAAGTCACACCCC
This sequence comes from Emys orbicularis, assembly GCF_028017835.1. Lineage (NCBI taxonomy): Eukaryota > Metazoa > Chordata > Testudines > Emydidae > Emys > Emys orbicularis. The sequence continues at coordinate 11,611,592 of NC_088706.1, read as the reverse complement.
GTCTCAATAGCCTCTCAACCCGTCTCAGACTTGCCCCTGTGATCAAACCCCAGTGTGGAGGGCTGGGGGCTGAGCCCCATTCCTGACGGCATAGAGCCTTGACACTGGCTAAGGGGCAGTACTTGCTCTAGCGGAGTGGAAGTTTGAGCCTGGAGGATGCTAAGTGCTTCCTGGATGCTGCTTGGCTCCTTGCTGGATCGGGGCCATACGCAGGGCGCACCGGGAGTGAGATTTGCGCGGTGTGCAGAGGGGAGGTTTCTAGTAACGTCAGCATCAAGAGGCAACAAGGTCTAGTGCTCAGAGCATGGGGCTGGGAGCCAGGAACTCCCAAGATCTAATCTCAGCTCTGGCACTTGGCTCGCTGTGCAGCCATCAAACCCCGCTTGTGCCTCAGTTTCCCCATCTGTAGAAAGGGGATCACATTTACCTCCCTCCTGGGGCTAGGAAGAGGAGGGTCTAGCTCGTGTCCCTATTCATGTCTGTGCAGACCTTTGGAGATGCAGAGTGCTAGCTACATCCTAGTTATCGCTGGAGCGAGCAGAGAAGGGTGCTGAAGGCGATACAGAATTTCAGCCTGGTAGCTATCCGCTCCCTGGCTCTCCTTGTCAGTCCCTTCCCCAGCCAGAGAATATGTTTCCCTCTCTCTTGTTTCTCTGAAGGTTGCATTATCCTTTGGCGGCCCCATCACTCCATGCTATGTACCTCTGAGAGCTTAGTTCAGCTTCTTGGCTCTTGCCTCTAGCAATTTCATGGGTAAATCGCTGAGAATGAAAGAGGTTTGGCACCTGGAAAATCCAAGCAAGAATAGCCTCGTAATGCACAGTTGTTTATCTATTATATACTGTGAACACACTCAGTAGAATCCACTCACTCAGCCTCCTGATGGATGACATGTCTCTTTGATCCGTGCCAGCAAAAGGGATTTGGCATCTCAGTGACTCCAGACAACGGCACATGGGAGCCTAATGTTTTACATTGCACACAGACACAGCACCTTGCAGACCAAAGCCTTTCACCTGCCCTCTGGGATGGAGCATGGCAGGTTGGCCAAAGACATTAGGGAAAACCCTCTCTACTCTTATGGACCCTGGGGTTTTTAACACTCACAGAGAGCAGATAAGACATAGTTTTGTAAATTGCCTTCTCAGGGTTTAGGAATTACCAGATCAGAACAAGGGCCCATCTTAGCCAGTTCCAGCTGCTTAACAGGAAGATGCAAGAAGCCCCATAGGAATAACCTGTCTATAAGGGGTGTTTCTTCCTGACCCCCTGTCAGTCAGTGCTTGCTTATGCCCTGCAGCATGAAGGTAGTATTCAATTTAGCTACCACAGTGAGGTGAAGGGCTGGGTTGACACAGCTAGGATTTGAACCTGCATGTCCAGGCAGTGTAGGGATTTCAAACCTGCATCTTAGCCCTGGCCTCCGCCTCAGTCTTGTTAAATAGCTCAGCTTGATTACAAATACAAGCCTACTCATGGCAGTTAACTGCTGTGGATTGGTGTTTGCGGGTAAAGCGACCCACTCTTGTGGCCTTATTGCTGACTCCAGGTGGCTTCCCAGATTGAGTATGATGGCCAAATGAGTCAGGCCGACAGTAACCCTTTCACTGTGTGCTGACCTCATGGCGATTTCAGCCTGGTTTTGTGCCGCAGAGCCCCTTGGCTGTCCAAAGGGGATGTCGCAAACAGTCGCTTTGGGGCTACGTTCTGCATCATGTGAAGCAGCAAGGGGGAATGGTCAACACTGATCTGTATAACCTTGGTCCTCAGCTGGGGGAAATAGGCGTAGCGCCATTGCTTTCAATGGGATTATGCTGATTTAGACCAGGCACCAGCCCTCTCTCTTTAACGCATTGCACAGTGCTAATTTTTTTAAGCAATCAAGGTGTGAACGTCAATATCCCCCAGGGCCAGGGTTTTCTCTGAGTCGGGGGGATTTGCTGTATTGGCTCATTTCAGGTTCAGCCGGGATGTCCTGGTTAACTCCTGTGCTCCTGGACTGCAGCAGGGTTCTGGTAAGCACCGATGGATCGACAGTGCTTCCATAAGGGATGTACGAGCTATGCGGGGCCGTGCTTTGCCCAGACAGCACTGACCAGAGCTGCCTTAGTCAGGTGAAGACGTTCATGCAGCGTCAGCTGGTTCAGTACAGCTGAGTGTCACTTACTTCACCGTCCTATCACAGGTGCCTGTTCCTACTTGCACTGAAACGGATGGTGACATTTGTAAGGGCCTGATCCAGCCCTTTGGCGCTTTGTCTGGTCACTGACATGATAAAAGAGTCCCGCCGACGTGAGTGGAACATTGTGAGTTGGTGGCATCTTGCACCCACTTTGCACAGATGTAAACGAGGACAGAAAGCACAGGGCAGCTGCGGATCAGGCCCCTCAATATTTCAGCTGAACAAAAAGCTCTCAGTAACCTGGGTTACTGCACACAGAACACAATGAGCCAGGAGATTCATTGTAAAAGCGGCTGAGGCGAGGATGGCGGGGAAGGGACTGGGATAGGCAGAGTTTAGACTCTAATTTTCTGTCACTGGGGATCACAAAAGGGTCAAAATCTCTCCAAAGAAACTAGATGCAAAGCGACAAGTAACCGGCTACGTGTTGTAACTGATGCTAGGAGGAGCGGAGATTGCTGGGGTGAAGGAAGAGGCCGAGTGACAAGTCTGGATGCTATATTACTCATATGGGCTATCAGAGCTATGGAGCTTCCCTGGGGCAAATTCCCAACCTCTAGGCAGCCTCCTTCCTAGTGCTCCCACAGTACCCCAATGGGCCTAGGGTGACCAGATGTCCCGATTTTATAGGGACAGTCCCGCTATTTGGGACTTTATCTTATATAGGCGCCTATTACTCCCCACCCCCGTCCCGATTTTTCACACTTGCTGTCTGGTCACTGTAAACGGGCCCTTCACGGGCCTAGAAAATGGCCTGTAATTTCCCCTGGCTGGGCAGAATTTTGTATTGTTACCAGCGGTCACTTCCAGGTCCTGGGCATAGGGAAACCCCAATGTGGTGACACTAGACAGCGCAGTTAGAAAGCCAGAGAGAACCACAGGATCTGTCTGTGCCGAGTAGCTTCAGTGAGGAAGCCCCGTTACCTTCATTACAACCGATTCCTGTTCTTCTGCATCGTCCGAGAGACCACGACACCCGTGTCCAAGAGTCTACGACAGTGATAGTAATGCTTAGCACGTTAGGGCCCAGTCCAGCTGGCCAAAATCCTACGGACGCATCGCCCGAGTACGACTAGCAGGATTAAGTCCAATGTCTTCAAAGCACCATGGAAGGAAGGAAGGAATTAATATCCCTCTGTATTGGGGATGTTTGGTTTGGTTTGGTTTGGTTTTTAACAACTAGCCATCACAATGTATAAGATCGTCAAGCACAAAAAGGGGAAAGCTCTTGTCTAAAATGTCTCCCCCGGAGTCACCAATAAATCTTCACCACGCACGGACTCCGAAGATTTGGGTCGTCAGGAGTTTTGTAAAACCCTCTGCAGAATCCCTGCGCTGGAGGGGCTCAAAGGCCCTAGTTCTCCTTTGACTTTCCTTCACATTTTCGCAGTGCCTCCGTCTTCTTGAGGACACTGATCACGATGTCTCTCACTCCGTGCTTAATTTGCAATGAAAGAGGCGCCGTGCCGGGGCAGCGGGGCTCAAGCAACTAGGAGCCGGGGCTCAAGAAAGTTTTTTACTTTCATAACTGATGCGGCAAACCCAGAGGCACCGGGGCTACGAACTGCCAGGCCCGGAGGCGCCGGGGCTCTGAACTGCCAGGCCCAGAGGCGCCGGGGCTCTGAACTGCCAGGCCAGAAGTGCCAGGGCTACGAACTGCCAAGCCCAGAGGCGCCGGGGCTACGAACTGCCAGGCCCAGAGGCGCCGGGGCTCTGAACTGCCAGGCCAGAAGTGCCAGGGCTCTGAACTGCCAAGCCCAGAGGTGCCGGGGCTACGAACTGCCAGGCCCAGAGGTGCCGGGCTACGAACTGCCAGGCCAGAAGTGCCGGGCTACGAACTGCCAAGCCCAGAGGTGCCGGGGCTACGAACTGCCAGGCCAGAAGTGCCAGGGCTCTGAACTGCCAGGCCCAGAGGCGCCGGGGCTCTAAACTACCAGGCCCGGAGGCGCCGGGGCTACGAACTGCCAGGCCCAGAGGTGCCGGGGCTACAAACTGCCAAGTCTGGAGGTGCTAAGGTTCAGCCCTGGCACAAATTAAGCCTTGCTCTCACTACTACCTGTGCTTGAGCAGCTCACGCATACCCCTAGGGATCGCTCCAAGCGTTCCAGTAACGATCTTGGTTCTAGTTCTTCATGCTTCACTCTCTTTTGTTTCTTTTTTAAGTCCCTGTCTGCCAGGATGGCGATACCCATCACTCACCCTCTATGTCTATGTTTTGTCTGGCCTGTTTACCTGCACTGCTCAGTCTGTGACAACTGTCAGATCCCGTGAAATCTTCAGTCTCCAGTGTGCTTTCAATTCGGTGGTCGTAATACAGCCTGGTGCATTTAAATCCTCACTTGCCACAGAGGGTCCAATACAGGCACTCGACAGCCTCATTGTGTCTGTTCATATATTCCCTCCCAGCTAGGTTCCTGCAGGCACTCAATACATGCTCTGCCCTCACCTCCTTTTCAGAACATACGCCGCAGTTTGGGGAGCAGTTTGTAAATTCACAGATCCTAAGGCCAGAAAGGACCATTGTGATCATCTAGGCCAGTGGCTCTCAACCTTTCCAGGCTACTGTCCCCCTTTCAGGAGTCTGATTTGTCTTGCGTACCCCAAATTTCACCTCACTTAAAAGCGATTTGCTGACAAAATCAGACAAAGAAATACAAAAGCATCACAGCTGAACAATGGCTGACTTTCTCATTTCTACCATACAATTATAAAATAAATCAATGGGAATATAAATTAGGGCTGTCGATTTGTCACAGTTAACTCACGCCATTAACTCAAAAAAATGAATCACGATTAAAAAAAATGAATCGCGATTAATCGCACTGTTAAACAATTGAATACTAATTGAAATGTATTAAATGTTTTTGGATGTTTTTCTACATTTTCAAATATATTGATTTCTATTACAACACAGAATACAAAGTGCACAGTGCTCACCTTTTTATTATTATTTTTGATTACAAATATTTGCACTGTAAAAATGATAAACAAAAGAAATAGTATTTTTCAATTTGCCTCACACAAGTACCGTAGTGCAATCTCTTTATCGTGAAAGTGTAACTTACAAATGTAGATTTTTTTGTTACATAACTACACTCAAAAACAAAACAATGTAAAACTTTAGAGCCTACAAGACCACTCAGTCCTACTTCTTGTTCAGCCAATCGCTAAGACGAATAGTGCGTTAATTAAATTTTGACTGAACTCCTTGGGGGAGAATAATATGCCCCCTGCTCTTTTTTACCCGCATTCTGCCATATATTTCATGTTATAGCAGTCGCGGATGATGACCCCAGCACATGTTCGTTTTAAGAACACATCCACTGCAGATTTGACAAAACGCAAAGAAGGTACCAATGTGAGATTTCTAAAGATAGCTACAGCACTCGACCCAAGGTTTAAGAATCTGAAGTGCCTTCCAAAATCTGATTGGGACAGGGTGTGGAGCAGGCTTTCAGAAGTCTTAAAAGAGCAACACTCTGATGCGGAAACTACAGAACCCGAACCACCAAAAAAAAAAAAAAGAAAATCAACCTTCTGCTGGTGGCATCTGACTCAGATGATGAAAATGAACATATGTCGGTCCTCTCTACTTTGGATCATTATCGAGCAAAACCCGTCATCAGCATGGATGCATGTCCTCTGGAATGGTGGTTGAAGCATGAAGGGACATATGAATCTTTGGCACATCTGGCACGTAAATATATTGTGATGCCAGCTACAACAGTGCCATGCGAACGCCTGTTCTCACTTTCAGGTGACATTGTAAACAAGAAGCCGGCAGCATTATCTCCTGCAAATTGTAACCAAACTTGTTTGTCTGAGCGAATGGCTGAAGTAGGGACTGAGGGGACTTGTAGGCGCTAAAGCTTTACATTGTTTTATTTTTTAATCCAGGGGGTTTTTTGTACATAATTCTACATTTGTAAGTTCAACTTTCATGATAAAGCGATTGCACTACAATACTTGTATTACATGAATTGAAAAATACTATTTCTTTTGTTTTTTACAGTGCAAATATTTGTAATCTAAAATAAATATAAAGTGAGCACTGTACACTTGGTATTCTGTGTTGTAATTGAAATCAATACATTTGAAAATGTAGAAAACACCAAAAATATTTAAATAAACAGTATTCTATTATTGTTTAAGAGCGCAATTAACCGCGCAATTGATTTTTTTAATCTCTTGACAGCCCTAATATAAATATTGTACTTACACTTCAGTGTGGTACTTGAGCCTGTTTTTCACTTGTGAGCCTTGTTTGAAGCCTGAGCCCCAGCTTGTAACTTAGCTTTGTGGGGTCCCTTGTGGTGTGGGCACCTGGGCAGTTGCCCTGCTTGCCACCCCCTAATGCCGGCCATGCACTTGCAACCCCCCTAAACCCATCCCGCCACTCCCTGATCTAGATGAGTTGAGTACCCCCTGCAAGACCTCAGCGTTGAGAACCACTGATGTATGCTGACCTCCTGAATAGCCCAGGCCAAAGAACTGCCCCAAAATAAATCCTGGATCAGACCTTTTAGGAAAACATTAAAAACTGTCAGTGGTGGAGAATCCACCATGACCCGTGGCAAATTCTTCCACTGGTTAATTACTCTCAGCCTTAAAATTTTACGCCTTATTTCCAGTCTGAATTTGTCCAGCTTCAACTTCCAGCCACTGGATCATGTTCGACCTGTCTCTGCTAGTTTGAAGAGCCTGTTATTAAATATTTGTTCCCCATGTAGGTACTTATAGAATGTGATCAAGTTACCCCTTAACGTTCTCTTTGTTAAGGTAAATAAATTGAGCTCCTGGAGTCTATCACTAAAAGGTAGGTTTTCTAATCTTTTAATCATTCTTGAGGTTTTTCTCTGAAGCCCCTCTAATTTATCACCTACCTTCTTGAATTGTGGTAACCCGAACTGGACACAGGAATCCAGCAGCTGTCGCACCAGTGCCAAATACAGAGGTAAAATCACTTCTCTGCTCCTACTCCAGATTCCCCTGTTTATGCCTCCCAGGATCACATTAGCTCTTTTGACGCCAGTGACGCACTGGAAGCTCCTAATCAGCTGATTATCCACCACAGCCCCCAAATCTTTTACAAAGTCCCTGCCTCCCAGGAGAGAGACCCCCATCCTGCCCTACGTTCTTTTGTTCTCAGCTGCAAATGGGTACACTGAGCAGTATCAAAACGCATATTGTTTGCTTGTGCCCAAGTGATCCAGAGATTGTGCTGAATAAGTGACCTGTCTTCTACGTTACTTACCACTCCTGCAATTTTGGGGGTCAGCTGTGAGCTAGAGCAGCAAGATTTTATGTTTTCCTCCAGGCCCTTGAAAAAGAGGTTAAATAGCGTAAATAATTTGATAGGTCAATTTTGTTTCAAAGGAAATTAACCCTGAAGGACTGCTCTGGAGTGCGCTCCCTCTCTTTTGAGGCATCCGTCCATAAGCATGAATCTTCAACTGCTAATGGGTTTGCTCTCTCGCCACCGCCTGTGCATTGATTTCTGTGTAAATCTTTTGAGTCTTTCTTTGACAATTTGCTTTCTCTTTTCTTTCATGCTTTCTTGGGCTGGGACACAGGCTTTTTATCACTACCAGATGATCTTTAATTCTGGCTGACTCCTAATATATATTGATGTTATAGTCTTCATTGTCAATTGCTTCCTCCACTGATCGCAGACCTGCTCCATCACACTGGGAGATGTACATCCTGTCCATGTCTTGAGTGATATCCATTACTTTATGAATCACCAGGAGATTTTTTGTTTGGATGTTAATTTTTTTTCTTCTCTTGATTCTTACTTGATCACTCTGGCAGTGTATCATTCTACTAATAGCATGGATCACATTTTTCTAGCTGAGTTTTATCCTTAGAGCAGTTCTTATTTGTCTGCAATGTTCTTTGCTCACTTTTTCTTTGACTTCCTCATGTTGAAGTTCTGACAGTTCCCTGATTTTAAGGCATTTGCTGGGGTCCTGCTGCAAGGTAACTCGGATAGTACGTTTGGTAACTTGCATGCCATTTGATTGTACATCCCCCCCCCCCCCTTTACAGATGTCAATGCACATTTAGCCAAGCCAACCTGTAGCTTCTTATCTTCACCAAACTTTTCTCCAGGAAGTCTGCCAAGCAGTCAGTGCCACTGAGTGCCCAGCTGCCCAGTTCAGCCCTGACTGCCCAATTCTACAGCCCCAGGGTGCCAGTGTCCAGCCCCAGGTGCCCCATGCCCAGCCCCAGGTGCCCCGTGCCCAGCCCCAGGCACCCCATGCCCAGCCCCAGGTGCCCCATGCCCAGACCCAGGGTGCCCCATGCCCAGCCCCAGGCACCCCGTGCCCAGCCCCAGGTGCCCCGTGCCCAGCCCCAGGTGCCCAGCCCCAGGTGCCCTGTGCCCAGCCCCAGGTGCCCTGTGCCCAGCCCCAGTGTGCCCAGCTGCAGGCACCCCATGCCCAGCCCCAGGTGCCCTGTGCCCAGCTCCAGGGTGCCCCGTGTCCAGCCCCAGGCACCCTGTCCCCAGCCCCAGGGTGCCCAGCAGCAGGCGCCCCGTGCCCAGCCCCAGGTGCCCTGTGCCCAGCCCCAGGGTGCCCCGTGTCCAGCCCCAGGCACCCTGTCCCCAGCCCCAGGGTGCCCAGCCGCAGGCGCCCCGTGCCCAGCCCCAGGGTGCCCAGCCCCAGGTGCCCCATGCCCAGCCCCAGCATGGCCCATACCCAGCTCCAGGTGCCCTGTGCCCAGCCCAAGGTGCCCCATGCCCAGTCCAACCCCAAGATGCCCAGTCACAGGTGCCCCATGCCCAGCCCCAGGGTGCCCAGCCCCAGGTGCCCCGTCCCCAGCCCAGGGTGCTCCATGCACGGCCCCATGTGCCCCATCCCCAGGGTGCCCCGTGCATAGCCCCAGGTGCCCCAGCCCCAGGGTGCCCAGCTACAGGCGCCCCATGCCCAGCCGCAGGTGCCCCATGCCCAGCCCCAGGTGCCCCGTGCCCAGCCCCAGGTGCCCAGCAGCAGGCGCCCCGTGCCCAGCTGCAGGCGCCCCGTGCCCAGCCCCAGGTGCCCCGTGCCCAGCCCCAGGGTGCCCCATGCCCAGCCCCAGGTGCCCCATGCCCAGCCCCAGGTGCCCCATGCCCAGCCCCAGGGTGCCCAGCCGCAGGTGCTCCGTGCCCAGCCCCAGGGTGCCCAGCTACAGGCGCCCCGTGCCCAGCCCCAGGTGCCCTGTGCCCATCCCCAGGGTGCCCAGCCCCAGGCGCCCCGTGCCCGACTCACCGATGTAGAAGTTGGTGACCGTCCTCATCTGCTTGTGCTTGGTGATCACGTAGATGACCAGGGAGTTGCCCGCCAGCCCCACCACCATCAGCATGGCGAAGAAGAGGGGCACCAGCCAGGCGTCCACCAGGCGCGGGGGGCTCCGCGGCTCCGAGCTGTTGGAGGAGCGGTTCGGGAGCAGGAGCGAGGCATTGAGCTGGGCGCTGGCGGATGCTCCCCGCATGGTCCCCGCCGCGTCCCGGGGCGCAGAGCGCAGGGCCCCTGCCTTTCCCTGGAGCGGGAGGGGTCCGCTCCCTAGCAGGACTCCTGGGTTCTCCCCTTAGCCCTGGCCCCCAGGCTCCCCGCTCACTCCCAGGGACAGGCTCTGCCCCTCTCCAGCCCGCAGCCCGAACTCCCCAGCGCGGGGCTCCCGAGCCTGGCGAGCTCCCTTCCCGAGGGGCGGCTCTAACTACCCAGGAAGTTTGGGACCACCTGAGGGGGTGTGTGTGTGTTAGCTCCTGCGCTAATCTGCAGGCTGCCACTCCGCTTCCTCCGTCCGGCGCGGGGAACCCAGGAGTCCGAGCGCTGCCCTTGGAGGGATGGAGCCCCAAAGGCAGAGGCCGGTGGCTGCAAAAGCCCCTTCAGCAGGACGCCGCGTCCCCTCTGCTCCGCCTCGCTCCGAATCCGCTCTGGTTTCTCGCGCGCCCTCCTCTTGTAGTGGAGACGCGAGAAGCCCCTCCTGGCAGGCGCCTCCGGGGAGCGGCGCGTTCGCAGGGAGACGGGCAGGGGGGTTTGCTGCCGAGGCAGTGGGAAAAGTCCCACCCAGTGGGGAGCTGCCCCAGGTCCAGGGGGGTGCCGCGCGGAGATGCCCCCCATCCCGTTAAAGAAATAAACAGCAGCTGGGAACAAATCAAAAGTGTGTGTTTTTTAATGCACAGTCAGAGGGAGAGAGGGGGTGAGGAGCAGCAGGAGTTCAGAGGGCAGGACTCCTGGGTTCTTTCCCTACCGACTCTCTCCCTCCATCACCTGGGCACAGCCCTCAGCTTCTCAGCGCCTTGGTCCCCCAAGAATAAAGCAAGAGGGGAGAATAAGATTTACCGGCCCTACGGGAGTGGGGTGAACAGTCATGAATCAGGGGCTTTAAAATGAAAGGCGCTGGGGAAATGTAAGGTGTTGTGGACTGGTTAGATTCTCTCAGCTCAGGACACCTTTTGGGGGAAACATCTTATTACCACCCCCTTGTACTTTGGATAAAGAGAAGATCTAGCCAAGCTTCTCCTGTTACCATAGGATGAGAACCTCACAACACCTCGTAGGTAAGGCGGTGCTGTGATCCCCATTGCACAGGTGGGAAACTAAGACTAGGTCGACCTAGCTAACTGAGGGTATGTCTACACTACGAAATTAGGTCGAATTTATAGAAGCCGGTTTTATAGAAATCGGTTGTATACAGCCGATTGTGTGTCCCCCCACATAAAATGCTCTAAGTGCTCTAGTCGGCGGACCGCGTCCACAGTACCGAGGCTAGCGTCGACTTCCAGAGCATTGCACTATGGGTAGCTATCCCACAGTTCCCGCAGTCTCCGCCGCCCATTGGAATTCTGGGTTGAGATCCCAATGCCTGAATGATGCAAAACAGTGTCGCGGGGGGTTCTGGGTACATGTCGTCAGGCCCCTCCCCATCCGTCAGAGCAACGGCAGACAATAGATTAGCACCTTTTTACCTGGGTTACCTGTGCAGACAACATACCATGCCAAGCATGGAGCCCGCTCAGCTCAGCTCAGCTCACCGTCACCATATGTCATCTGGGTGCCGGCAGACGTGGTACTGCATTGCTACACAGCAGCAGCAGCTAACTGCCTTTTGGCGGTAGATGGTATATTACAACTGGTATCCATCGTTGTCATATTGCGGTTCAATCAGAGGCACCTGGGCAGACATGCTCAGTCCTATTGAACTGTCTTGACGATGATGGCTATCAGTTGTAGTATGCTATTTTCTGCCAAGCGCCCAGTATTTTCTGCTAAGCACCCAGAAAAGGCCGAGGGCGATCTGGGTGCTGGCAGACGTGGGGCTGGCAGGCGTGGGGCTGCATTGCTACACAGCAGCAGCCCCTTGCCTTTTGGTAGAAGATGGTATATTACGACTGGTATCCATCGTCATCGTACTGCAGTGGCTATCAGTCATGCTGCACCGTCGGCTGCCAGCTTAAGATGTAAAAAATAGATTTGTTCTGTATTCATTAGCTTCCCCCTCCCTCCGTGAAATCAACGGCCTGCTAAACCCAGGGTTTTGAGTTCAATCTTTGGGGGGGGGGCATTCTGTGTGACAGTTGTTTGTGTTTCTCCCTGATGCACAGCCACCTTTGTTGATTTTAATTCCCTGTACCTGTACGCCATGTCATCACTCGCCCCTTCCTCCCTCCTTTCCCTGGTCCGTCAGATACTAGTTTCGTGCCCTTTTTCAGACCAGGCGCCATAGCTAGCACTGGGATCATGGAGCCCGCTCAGATCACCGTGGCAATTATGAGCACTATGAACACCACGCACATTGTCCTGGAGTATATATGTTGAGAGTCTCTGGGTTAGGCTAAAAGGGGTAAAAAACAAGGGTGATGTCATGCTAGGAGTCTACTACAGGCCACCTAACCAGGTGGAAGAGGTGGATGAGGCTTTTTTTAAACAACTAACAAAATCATCCAAAGCCCAAGATTTGGTGGTGATGGGGGACTTCAACTATCCGGATATATGTTGGGAAAATAACACAGCGGGGCACTGACTATCCAACAAATTCTTGGACTGTATTGCAGACAACTTTTTATTTCAGAAGGTTGAAAAAGCTACTAGGGGGGAAGCTGTTCTAGACTTGATTTTAACAAATAGGGAGGAACTCGTTGAGAATTTGAAAGTAGAAGGCAGCTTGGGTGAAAGTGATCATGAAATCACAGAGTTTGCAATTCTAAGGAAGGGTAGAAGGGAGAACAGCAAAATAGAGACAATGGATTTCAGGAAGGCGGATTTTGGTAAGCTCAGAGAGCTGATAGGTAAGGTCCCATAGGAATCAAGACTGAGGGGAAAAACAACTGAGGAGAGTTGGCAGTTTTTCAAAGGGACACTATTAAGGGCCCAAAAGCAAGCTATTCCGCTGGTTAGGAAAAATAGAAAATGTGGCAAAAGACCACCTTGGCTTAACCATGAGATCTTGCATGATCTAAAAAATAAAAAGGAGTCATATAAAAAATGGAAACTAGGACAGATTACAAAGGATGAATATAGGCAAACAACACAGGAATGCAGGGGCAAGATTAGAAAGGCAAAGGCACAAAATGAGCTCAAACTAGCTATGGGAATAAAGGGAAACAAGAAGACTTTTTATCAATACATTAGAAGCAAGAGGAAGACCAAAGACAGGGTAGGCCCACTGCTTAGTGAAGAGGGAGACACAGTAACAGGAAACTTGGAAATGGCAGAGATGCTTAATGACTTCTTTGTTTCGGTCTTCACCGAGAAGTCTGAAGGAATGCCTAACATAGTGAATGCTAGTCTCTAAGGTGCCACAAGTACTCCTGTTCTTTTTGCGGATACAGACTAACACGGTTGCTACTCTGAAACCTGTCATAATGGTAAGGGGGTAGGTTTAGCAGATAAAATAAAAAAAGAACAAGTTAAAAATCACACAGAAAAGTTAGATGCCTGCAAGTCACCAGGGCCTGATGAAATGCATCCTAGAATACTCAAGGAGCTAATAGAGGAGGTATCTGAGCCTCTAGCTATTATCTTTGGGAAATCATGGGAGACGGGAGAGATTCCAGAAGACTGGAAAAGGGCAAATATAGTGCCCATCTATAAAAAGGGAAATAAAAACAACCCAGGAAACTACCGACCAGTTAGTTTAACTTCTGTGCCAGGGAAGATAATGGAGCAAGTAATTAAGGAAATCATCTGCAAACACTTGGAAGGTGGTAAGGTGATAGGGAACAGCCAGCATGGATTTGTAAAGAACAAATCATGTCAAACCAATCTGATAGCTTTCTTCGATAGGATAACGAGTCTTGTGGATAAGGGAGAAGCTGTGGATGTGGTATACCTAGACTTTAGTAAGGCATTTGATACGGTCTCGCATGATATTCTTATCGATAAACTAGGCAAATACAATTTAGATGGGGCTACTATAAGGTGGGTGCATAACTGGCTGGATAACAGTACTCAGAGAGTTGTTATTAATGGTTCCCAATCCTGCTGGAAAGGTATAACAAGTGGGGTTCCGTAGGGGTCTGTTTTGGGACCGGCTCTGTTCAATATCTTCATCAACGACTTAGATATTGGCATAGAAAGTACGCTTATTAAGTTTGCGGATGATACCAAACTGGGAGGGATTGCAACTGCTTTGGAGGACAGGGTCATAATTCAAAATGATCTGGACAAATTGGAGAAATGGTCTGAGTTAAACAGGATGAAGTTTAACAAAGACAAATGCAAAGTGCTCCACTTAGGAAGAAAAAATCAGTTTCACACATACAGAATGGGAAGAGACTGTCTAGGAAGGAGTACGGCAGAAAGGGATCTAGGGGTTATAGTGGACCACAAGCTAAATATGAGTCAACAGTGTGATGCTGTTGCAAAAAAAGCAAACATGATTCTGGGATGTATTAACAGGTGTGTTGTGAGCAAGACACGAGAAGTCATTCTTCCGCTCTACTCTGCTCTGGTTAGGCCTCAGCTGGAGTATTGTGTCCAGTTTTGGGCACCGCATTTCAAGAAAGATGTGGAGAAATTGGAAAGGGTCCAGAGAAGAGCAACAAGAATGATTAAAGGTCTTGAGAACATGACCTATGAAGGAAGACTGAAAGAACTGGGTTTGTTTAGTTTGGAAAAGAGAAGACTGAGAGGGGACATGATAGCAGTTTTCAGGTATCTAAAAGGGTGTCATAAGGAGGAGGGAGAAAACTTGTTCACCTTAGCCTCTAAGGATAGAACAAGGAGCAATGGGCTTAAACTGCAGCAAGGGAGGTCTAGGTTGGACATTAGGAAAAAGTTCCTAACTGTCAGGGTGGTTAAACACTGGAATAAATTGCCTAGGGAGGTTGTGGAATCTCCATCTCTGGAGATATTTAAGAGTAGGTTAGATAAATGTCTATCAGGGATGGTCTAGACAGTATTTGGTCCTGCCATGCGGGCAGGGGACTGGACTCGATGACCTCTCGAGGTCCCTTCCAGTCCTAGAATCTATGAATCTGTGAATCTATATGCAGAGCCAGGACATGCCAAAGCAAAACCAGGACCAGCTGAGGAGGCGATTGCAGCGCGGCGACGAGAGTGATGAGGAAATTGACATGGACATAGACCTCTCACAAGGCACAGGCCCCAGCAATGTGGAAATCATGGTGTTACTGGGGCAGGTTCATGCCGTGGAACGCCGATTCTGGGCCCGGGAAACAAGCACAGACTGGTGGGACCGCATCGTGTTGCAGGTGTGGGACGATTCCCAGTGGCTGCGAAACTTTCGCATGCGTAAGGGCACTTTCATGGAACTTTGTGACTTGCTTTCCCCTGCCCTGAAGCGCCAGAATACCAGGATGAGAGCAGCCCTCACAGTTGAGAAGCGAGTGGCGATAGCCCTGTGGAAGCTTGCAACGCCAGACAGCTACCGGTCAGTCGGGAATCAATTTGGAGTGGGCAAATCTACTGTGGGGGCTGCTGTGGTCCAAGTTGCCAGGGCAATGAAAGACCTGGTGATATCAAGGGTAGTGACTCTGGGAAACGTGCAGGCCATAGTGGATGGCTTTGCTGCAATGGGATTCCCAAACTGTGGTGGGGCGATAGACGCAACCCATATCGCTATCTTGGCACCGGAGCACCAAGCCACCGAGTACATAAACCGCAAGGGGTACTTTTCAATGCTGCTGCAAGCCCTGGTGGATCACAAGGGACGTTTCACCAACATCAACGTGGGATGGCCGGGAAAGGTACATGATGCTTGCGTCTTCAGGCACTCTGCTCTGTTTCGAAAGCTGGAGGAAGGGACTTTCTTCCCGGACCAAAAAGTAACCGTTGGGGATGTTGAAATGCCTATCGTGATCCTTGGGGACCCAGCCTACCCCTTAATGCCATGGCTCATGAAGCCGTACACAGGCAGCCTGGACAGGAGTCAGGACCTGTTCAACTACAGGCTGAGCAAGTGCCGAATGGTGGTGGAATGTGCATTTGGATGTTTAAAAGCGCGCTGGCGCAGCTTACTGACTCGCTCAGACCTCAGCGAAAAGAATATCCCCATTGTTATTGCTGCTTGCTGTGCGCTCCACAATATCTGTGAGAGTAAGGGGGAGACATTTATGGCGGGGTGGGAGGTTGAGGCAAATCGCCTGGCCGCTGATTACGCGCAGCCAGACACCAGGGCGGTTAGAGGAGCACAGCAGGGCGCGGTGCGCATCAGAGAAGCTTTGAAAACGAGTTTTGTGACTGGCCAGGCTACGGTGTGAAACTTCTGTTTGTCTCTCCTTGATGAACCCTCCGCCCCCCCTCACCCGGTTCACTCTACTTCCCTGTAAAACAACCACCCCACCCTCCCCTCCCCCCTTCGAGCACTGCTTGCAGAGGCAATAAAGTCATTGTTACTTCACATTCATGCATTCTTTATTAATTCATCACACAACTAGGGGGATAATTGCCAAGGTAGCCCGGGATGGGTGGGGGAGGAGGGAAGGGAAAGGACACACTGCAGTTTAAAACTTTAACTCTTATTGAAGGCCAGCCTTCTGATGCTCGGGCAATCATCTGGGGTGGAGTGACTGGGTGGCCGGAGGCCCCCCCACCGTGTTCTTGGGCGTCTGGGTGAGGAGGCTATGGAACTTGGGGAGGAGGGCTGTTGGTTACACAGGGGCTGTAGCGGCGGTCTCTGCTCCTGCTGCCTTTCCTGCAGCTCAACCATACGCTGGAGCATATCAGTTTGATGCTCCATCAGCCGGAGCATCGACTCTTGCCTTCTGTCTGCAAGCTGACGCCACCTATCATCTTCAGCCCGCAAGTTGCTCTGTTCATCCCGCGATTCAGCCCGCCACCTCTCCTCTCGTTCATATTGTGCTTTTCTGTAGTCTGACATTGACTGCCTCCACGCATTCTGCTGTGCTCTTTCAGCGTGGGAGGACATCTGGAGCTCCGTGAACATATCGTCCTGCGTCCTCCGTTTTCTCTTTCTAATCTTCACTAGCCTCTGTGAAGGAGAAACATTTGCAGCTGGTGGAGGAGAAGGGAGAGGTGGTTAAAAAAGACACATTTTAGAGAACAATGGGTACACTCTTTCACGTTAAATTTTGCTGTTCACATTACACAGCACATGTGCTTTCGTTACAAGGTCGCATTTTTCCTCTTATATTGAGGGCCTGCCGGTTTGGTGTGAGAGATCACTCACGCAGTGCCAGGCAACAGATTTCGGCTTGCAGGCAGCCATGGTAAGCCACAGTCTTTTGGCTTTTTTAACCTTCTTAACATGTGGGAATGGTTTCAAACAGCAGCGCCCTCATTTCCCATATCAAGCACCCATTGGGTTGGCCATTTAAAATGGGTTTGCAATGTAAAAGGAGGGGCTGCGGTTTCCGGGTTAACATGCAGCACAAACCCAACTAACCCCCCTCCCCCCACACACCCAATTCTCTGGGATGATCACTTCACCCCTCCCCCCACCGCGTGGCTAACAGCGGGGAACATTTCTGTTCAGCAGAGCAGGAACGGGCACCTCTGAATGTCCCCTTAATAAAATCGCCCCATTTCAACCAGGTGACCGTGAATGATATCACTCTCCTGAGGATAACAAAGAGCGATAAGAAATGGATGTTGTCTGCATGCCAGCAAACACCGGGACCATACGCTGCCATGCTTTGTTATGCAATGATTCCAGACTACGTGCTACTGGCCTGGCGTGGTAAAGTGTCCTACCATGGCGGACGGGATAAGGCAGCCCTCCCCAGAAACCTTTTGCAAAGGCTTTGGGAGTACATGAAGGAGAGCTTTCTGGAGATGTCCCTGGAGGATTTCCGCTCCATCCCCATACACGTTAACAGACTTTTCCAGTAGCTGTACTGGCCGTGATTGCCAGGGCAAATTAATCATTAATCATTAAACACGCTTGCTTTTAAACCATGTGTAATATTTACAAAGGTACACTCACCAGAGGTCCCCTGTGTGCCCTCAGGGCCTGGGAGCACGCCTTGGGTGAGTTCGGGGGTTACTGGTTCCAGGTCCAGGGTGATAAACATGTCCTGGCTGTTGGGGAAACCGGTTTCTCCGCTACCTTGCTGCTGTGAGCTATCTACATTATCTCCATCCTCATCTTCCTCGTACCCCGAACCCGCTTCCCTGTGTGTTTCTCCAATGAGGGAGTCATAGCACACGGTTGGGGTAGTGGTGGCTGCACCCCCTAGAATGGCATGCAGCTCCGCGTAGAAGCGGCATGTTTGCGGCTCTGCCCCGGACCTTCCGTTTGCTTCTCTGGCTTTGTGGTAGGCTTGCCGTAGCTCCTTAATTTTCACGCGGCACTGCTGTGCGTCCCTGTTATGGCCTCTGTCCTTCATGGCCTTGGAGACCTTTTCTAATATTTTGCCATTTCGTTTACTGCTTCGGAGTTCAGCTAGCACTGATTCATCTCCCCATATGGCGAGCAGATCCCATACCTCCCGTTCGGTCCATGCTGGAGCTCTTTTGCGATCCTGGAACTCCATCACGGTTACCTGTGCTGATGAGCTCTGCGTGGTCACCTGTGCTCTCCACGCTGAGCAAATAGGAAATGAAATTCAAACGTTCGCGGGCCTTTTCCTGTCTACCTGGTCAGTGCATCTGAGTTGAGAGTGCTGTCCAGAGCGGTCACAATGAAGCACTGTGGGATAGCTCCCGGAGGCCAATAACGTCGAATTCCGTCCACACTACCCCAATTCCGACCCGCTAAGGTCGATTTTATCGCTAATCCCCTCGTCGGAGGTGGAGTAAAGAAACCGGTTTAAAGGGCCCTTTAAGTCGAAAGAAAGGGCTTCGTCGTGTGAACGTGTCCAGGCTTAATTCGATTTAACGCTGCTAAAGTCGACCTAAACTCGTAGTGTAGACCAGGCCTGAAGCATCTCCACTACAGACCTTACAATGGCCCAGCTCTTCCTTTCCCCAGCAGAGCCTCCAGAGGAAGGTGTCCCCTAAGGCATGCATCTAATTGCACAATACTGCACCATGAAGGGAGACTGCACATATGAACCCAGATGGGGATCAGTTTATACCCTGAAGCACGAGGATTGAGAGCCCAGGCCATTTTCATCTTATCTAGTGTAATCACAGTTGTTGATCTCATCTACATAGATAGCAGATCCTTTTTTATTACTGTTGCTTCAGAAATGTCATGTGGCAGGTAGTTCCAAAGGTTAATTATATCTTGCATTAAAAAAATAATATTTCAGCTTGTAGGATCCAGGAGTGGCTGCCAACCTGCTAGCACTTTAAAAGCAAGCTAGCTGGGCAGTAATCAGCATGGTTGAAGGGGGAAATGATTCTTGTCATGTAGCAGGGAGATCTAAGGGCTAGCTGTCTGTAGCATTAAAAAATAAAAAACTGTTGCATCTTGCAGGACCCTGGAGCAGCTGTCAGCCCGCTAGTGCTAGCTTGTTGGCTGGTCATTGCAGAATGGCCAAATTAGCACGGGTAATGGGGGAAATCAAACTTTGCCCGGAAGCTGATGCAGTGTCAGAAAGCCAGCATCAAACTCATTCACTATCCGGTGGGAGATGAGCCCCCCGACTGGTCTGGAGCCATCTCAAGGCGTCCGTTGTCAGATTCAGAACAGCGCTCGACTTAGGCCATGTCTACATTTACCAGCGTACGAGCGGCACAGCTGTACCGACAAAAAATTTTGCCGACCTACGTGCTGGTGTAGACATGGCCTTACGTGATTTTAGTGCTGCGGATGAAGACGTTCAGACGTAAGGCATACGCAGACACAATGTACATAGATGGCACCTGCTCTAGCACTGTTGAAACCTGGAGCCGGCAGGGCTAGGAGAGAACGTGGGAGGTGGGATGGGGGAAGAGAGGCAAAGCAGCAGAACAGTGGGGAATTAAGGTGAGAAAGGACCCTTGTGTGCGCTGAATATGAAAGGTGGAGATGGTAAAAGGTCTATCCCAGAAAGCACTCAGGCCCTATTCTCAAAGGATTTCAGCACCTAACTCCCATTGACTTCAAGACGATGGAAACCTTCTTCTCTTTCACCTGTGCATGCCAGCTAGAACTGGGCAGCGAACAGGGCTGCTTCTAGGCACCCAGGGCCTGGTGCTGGGCACCCACTGAACAATGGTGCCCATTTGGGGCCGGGGGTGATAACCCCCTCTTGCAGGGCTTTTGCACTTGCTCAAAATTCTACTGGCCCAAGAGTGAGGGGGGCATGGCTGGAGCACTTACAGCCACTGCTTGAGCTGTCGGGAGGGATCTGAAGCAGGGATTGAAGCAGGTGTCGTGGTTTTGTGCAGGGTGTCCTTGCTTCAGTGCTGGCCCGTAAGACCTTGGCACAGCCGTGACTTTAGCCTTTGAGCCTGTAGGGGATGCAGCGTCTCATTGCCTGGCACATGGGCATTGTGGCCTCTCACCCCTACCCCTGGCCTCACTGGGACAGGCTCATCTTGAAGCCAGAAGGACACGTGCGGTTGTCTGAGGGCTACTAATGTCACCGTGCGGCACAGTCCCCTCTCCCATCTCCGAATTGTTATCTGGGGTCTCTGCGGCGCCAGCCGACCTGACTGATTCTGTCCTCTCACCTTGGAGCGGTTGTAATTGTGTGGTACTCAGACTCTTGGGTCACTCTCTTGCCACTCATCCGATCTTCTCCTCCTCCTCCTCTTCCGTCTCCTTCTGCGTCCCCATCTCCTCCTTCTTCTTCTAATTTCTCAGCCTCACACAGGGCCCTGAGGTTATAATTGTTCTGCAGCCAGGATTTTACAAATATTGCCAAGGTTACAGAGAAAAATAGGCACCAAATTGCTCCTGGATTGAGGCAGCTCTGTGCAGCTCTCCAAGCATGATTCTAAAGGCCCAGAGAACCCACTGATTCCCACACTGGCCCGGGCCCAGATTGTCTCCCACTGTCAAGCTCGACACAGCTCAAAATGTGGGGAGAACCAGAGATCTGGTTACAGCTATCTGATTCTGAGGCCCAGTCTCCGACTGCCTCAGTTTGAGTTAGAGCAGCCTAGGGGCTGCTCTGACTTATGCCACTGGTGGATGGTCCCTAGGGCTACATCTACACCGCAATAAAAGCCCCGCAGCAGCCGACTCAGGCTCACAGGGCTCATGCTGCGAGGTTAAAACTTGCAGTGTAGATGTTTGGGCCCAGGCTCTGAGACCTCATAAGGGGGGAGGGTCTCAGACCCCGGGCCTGAACATCTACATTATAATTTTGAGCCCTGCAGCCTAAGCACCGTGAGCCTCAATCACTTGACCCAGGCTCTGAGCCTCGGTGCCGCGGGTTTTTTATTGCAGTGGAGACGTACCTTAAGGGGCAATATATCGGCTGAGGATAGGGTGACCAGCAAATGTGAAAAATCAGGACGGGGGTGGGGAGTAATAGGAGCCTATATAAGAAAAAGACCCCAAAATCGGGACTGTCCCTATAAAATCGGGACATCTGGTCACCCTAGCTGAGGACTGGCATGGCAAAGTGAAATTCTGCCACCTGGTGGCACCTCCTCATTCCCCTGAGGAGATAGCTGCTGCAGGAGTTGGCACTGATGGCTGTATACCAGCTGAGAGCTTGGAGGGAATGTCTCAGCTAGCCAGAGGTACCAGAATCTGGCTCCTTTTACAGCACCTGAAGACCGCTCACTATCCCGGTCTGCATGAGCCCCGTGTCTGAGACCTGCAGGCACAGCTAACACAAAAGGACCCCCACGTGCACCTAGTGCAGGGGTGGGCAAACTTTTTGGCCTGAGGGCCACATCTGGGTGGGGAAATTGCATGCAGGACCGTGAAAGTAGGGCTGGGGCAGGGGGTTGGGGTGCGAGAGGGAGTGCGGGGTGTGGGAGGGGGTGTGGTGTGCAGGAAGGGACTCAGGTGCGGGAGGGGGTGTGGAGTGCGGGAGGGGCTCAGGGCAGGGGATTGTGGGCTCAGGGCAGGGGGTTGGATTGTAGGAGGGGGTGTGGAGTGCGGGAGGGGGCTCAGGGCAGGGGGTTGGAGTGCAGGAGGGGGTGTAGAGTGTGGGAGGGGGTTCAGGGCAGGGGGTTGGGGTGCAGGAGGGGGTGTGGAGTGCGGGAGGGGGCTCTGGGCAGGGGGTTGGGGTGGGTGCAGGAGGGGGTGTGGAGTGCGGGAGGGGGCTCAGGGCAGGGGGTTGGGGTGCAGGAGGGGGTGTGGAGTGCAGGAGGGGGCTCAGGGCAGGGGGTTGGGGTGCAGAGTGCAGGAGGGGTTTGGGGTGTGGGCTCCGGCCTGGCACCGCTTACCTTGAGCGGCTCCAGGGTGACAGCAGCATGCAGTGGGGCTAGGGCAGGCTCCCTGCCTGCCCTGGCCCCTCGCTGCTCCCAGAAGCAGCCAGCACCATGTCCCTGCAGCCCCTGGGGGTGAGGGGGACAGAGGGCTCTGTGCGCTGCCCTTGCCTGCGGGTACCTCCCCCAAAGCTCCCATTGTCCGGATCCAAAGTCCTGACGGGCCAGATCCGGCCCGCGGGCCATAGTTTGCTCACCCCGACCTAGCTTCATTAACACCATCACCTCTGGTGATTATCACCCAAAGGAGTTGGCATTTCCCCTCTCCTTGCAATCGGCTCACTATGCATCGGAGAGCACACTCTGCACCCTCAGCGTCCATCGGGTAGTCAATTGCTCCCTGCCTTAATAGTCCCTTGCAACCATTAGTAAGACTGCTCTTGAAAGATTTGATGTTGTGGCGTCCCATATAAGCAGGGCGTATATTTCTGAAGAGGTGCTCAGTGGCTCTTGAGTGCCCGGACACATTAAAATAATTACATTCCTAATGAGTGCTGATGGAATAATTAGAGCTCCTTATGTTCTAAAAGTACGCCAACTCCATTAAGGACTACATATTAATTAAGGAGAAGGAAGAGTGAAGCAGATGGGGGGGGGGGGGGGGGGCGGACACTTAACCCTGAAACTAGCTGGGAACATCAGACCATTGGAGGGTCTATATGTTGGTTACACGCAGGTTTAATTAGCACTCCATCCCAATATCGGCTCTTTGGCCCTGACAGTGCCACATGAGTGAGGCAACATGGCTTTGAGCCTGTGCCATGCTGGGGCTGTTTAAACCCAGCCAAAGGCCTCTCTGCCCCTTGCTGCGGTGATAATGACTTTCCAAAGAGTTGGTTGGTTTTTCTGCTGCCCGGGGACTCAGTGGAGAAAGGAAGAGAGAAGAGTGAAATGCTGACTAGGGCCCTCGCCAGCCTTCCTCTGCGTGGGCGATGGACAGAGTCCACAGCACAGACTGGCATTCTTCACAATGGTATGGACTGCAGCCAGTCCCCCGTCTAGAGTGTAGCTGCATCTGTGGAGTAGCAATCACCCGAAGCATCTCCAGAGGCAGAGCTGGGAACCAAACACGGGTTCAAGTCGCTCCGTGGCACCTACCATCGTTAGTGACACCCCCCCCCGTCGATCGTCCATCACGGGAAGGAGTTGGCGTTTTTCCTTTCTGCTTGCAGTTGGGTCACGCTGTGCATTGCAGAGTGCTTTGTGTAGCATCATTCCCCACTGCGGAGAGGTCAGTTTTGGGAAACAGAAGGCTGCCCCCTGGGAGGCAGGGTAGTCCAGAGGTTAGGACATTGGTGTGGTGATCAGAGGAGCCTGGCGCTATTTCTAGCTCTGACTTGCTGTGGGCGACTCCCTTCCAATCTGTGCACCTCTGTTTCCTCATCTATAGGATACAAACAATGCTATTCTTTGTTTTAAAAAAAATCTACCAATGAAAGGTGTTTGGTGGGTCTGATTTTCACTATTGAAGTCAATGGAGTTTTGCCATTGACTTCCCAAGGTGCAGGATTGGCCTCCTAGGTATAAATATTATTTCCCATATAAGTTGCTGGGTTTGGGGGGAGAGAGAAATCTGGACAGGGGACACTGGGAGATTTTGGTACCCAGAAAATCATGAAAGGCCCTTTCGTTCTGGGGAGATGCGCAGACTAGGTGGATGTTCCTGCTAAAATGATCAGGAGAGAAATAATGAACAGTGTTCTTTTTTAAAACATCATTAAGTTTCAGAGTCAACAACGATTGCTCCAGAGCTAACATTCATAGCGCTATGAACGGAGCAGTTCACATC
Source organism: Emys orbicularis (assembly GCF_028017835.1). Lineage (NCBI taxonomy): Eukaryota > Metazoa > Chordata > Testudines > Emydidae > Emys > Emys orbicularis. The sequence goes on along the minus strand of NC_088706.1, from coordinate 11,587,897 downwards.
TCTCACAGCTATTGTTTCAAGCTGCCTGCTGACTCAAGACGACAACCCTGCATTTGGTTCATGTTTAAAACATTCTCTTCACAACCACAATGGCTAGAAATGTAATTTAAAAAAAAATGGCTGTCCATTTCTGTAGCAAGGGATGGAGTCTCGTGCTGATTTCAGGGCTGCAGAATACCCAGGGCTCTGGCTAACACATCTAAACTGGTTGAAAACTTTGTCAAAGCGGAGCAAAGCCCCAGTGCATGGCGCAATGTGGCTGTAGAAAATTTCAAATAGGGAGGTGACGTGGCTGTAGCTCAGAGGGCTTGTCCTCATTGTTATTTCTGTTAAGGTCTCCCAACAGAGGTGAAGCTGCATTGGTGGTGGTGCGCCCGTACACACAGTGCCTAGCATCCTCCAGCATTTTTTAACCACTGTGTAGTACAGACCTGCCCTGAGCCGGTCAACATTAGCACCCACCATTATTGCTACTGTTGGTGAAGCTGCACTGGTGGGGTGTGAACCGGTGTTCAGAGGGTCATGACCATCTTACCCGTCCTATAATGGTAAATGAGAGAGGGCTCCTGGCAAGATCAGAGGAGTGTCCGGGAATAGACAACATGGTTAACCACTCAGCAAATGGGATTCTTTCCCCAAAAAGCCTCCCTAGCATGGATGGAACTGACTCTGTCCCACTCTGTGGTGGCCGAACCACAGAGTGGATGATGAGCCTGCTGCAGCCTGGCCTAAGGGAGTTAGGGTTATTTTCAGATCAGGCGGCAGAGGATCATACGTTTAGCTCTAGAGGTTCCAAGCCGAATCCCTTCCAACAACCCACTGAGAGGCCCAGTCCTGAGTGCACTCAAAGCACTTAACAGACAGCACTGAAGTGTCCACAGGTTTGTGACTTATATGGCAACTGTAGAGAGGAAAAGACACTGACTTAAGAGTGAGTGACAGAAAAACTGAGGGAGAAACATTTGCTGAATAGCTACAGAGACCTTTAGACAGTCTTAATCTCATAAATGTGCCTCTCCCGGCACCCTGTGCACTTGCTTAGAAGAGTTTTTACATCTTCAGAGACTTCATGGGATTGCTTTTGTCGAAGTTATATTTACCTGGGGAAAATAGGGCAGGAGGTACAACAAGGGACGTGGTATTGGCATGATGTCAGTAGAAGCGGTTTTAGAACAAATTGATAAACTAAACAGGCATAAATCACCAGGACCAGATGGGATTCACCCAAGAGTTCTGAAGGAACTTGCATATGAAATTGTAGAACTGCTAACTCTGGTAGGTAACTTATTGCTTAAATCAGCCGTGGTACCAGGTGACTGGAAGGTAGCTAAGGTAACACCAATTTTTTTAAAAGGGCTCCAAAGGCAATCCCGGCAGTTACAGGCCAGGAACTGCACAAATTGGTAGACACTATAATAAAGAACAGAGCTATCAGACACGTAGATAAACATAATTTCTTGGGGAAGGGTCAACACGGCTTTTGTAAAGGGAAATCTTGCCTCACCAATCTACTAGAATTATTTGAGGGAGTCAACAAGAAAGTGGATAAGGGTGATCGGTTGATATAATGTACTTAGATTTTCAGTAAGCTTTTGACAAGGTCCCTCACCAAAGGTTCTTATGGAAATGAAGTAGCCCTGGGATAAGAGGGAAGGTCCTCTCATGGATCAGTAATCGGCTGAGAGTTAGGAAACAACAGGTAGGAATAAATGCTCAGTTTTCACAATGGAGAAAGGTGAACTGAGGGGCTCTCAAGGATCTGTACTGGGACCTGCGCTGTTCAGCATATTCATTAATGATCTGGGAAAGGGGGTGGACAGTAATGTGGCCAAATTTGCAGATGATACAAAATCATTCACGATCGTTAAGTCCAAAGCAGACTGCGAGGAGTTACAGAGGGATCTCACAAAACTGCGTGCAAAGTAATGCACATTGGAAAAAATCATCCCAACTCTACATATACAGGGATGGGGTCTAAGTTAGCTGCTATCATCCAAGGAAGAGATCTTGGAGACACCGTGGATAGTTCTTTGAAAACTCCCGCTCAATGCGCAGCAGAGTTCACAAAGGCTAACATATTCCAGGGCTAAGAAGTGAAATGTTTTTTGGGGGGGACATCTTGCTCTTCTTCATTAAGAATTCACCATTTTAATCAACTAATTAATCAGAATTATATGTGGATTGCTCCTTGTGAAGCAAAAAACCCCCAGCCCTCAGGTCTGAAGGCTTGGTGTGTGTTTGCCACTTACCTTTCCAGGGGACACTCAGTGGAAACACTGTTTGAATAAACATATCGTCAGCTGATGTAGGTCAGCAAAGCTCAGCTGAAGTCAATGAAGCAAAGTCGATTGACATCAGCTGAGGTTCCCGCACAACCAAGCTCTTCTCCACTTGTGATCATCAGTGGTGTAACTGCCCCCTGTGCAGAGTGCTAGAAACCACTTAGACCCTGTTTGGAGGAGTTTGGTTGTGCCTACGCCTTGTGATGTCTTGCTGCCCGGTGGGGAACGCCGTCCTGCGAGTGTTAGAGGAAAGGTGTTTGTGGAACCGTGGAGGATGAACAGGCTCGGCAGCGTTCGATTTTAAGCCACAACTGTGAGTACAGGTGGATTTCAGCTGACACGTGGAAATTGACAAAAGAGAATATGAAGCGGTAACAGGCGGGTGCCTGCAGGATCTGGTGTCACAGCTCAGCCTCGCAGGGAGCCCTCTGCAGCCCTAGTGCCCTGCTAGGGTGACTAGATGTCCCGATTTTATAGGGACAGTCCTGATTTTTTTTTTTTTCTTATATAGACACCTATTACCCCCCCACCCACGTCCTGATTTTTTACACTTGCTATCTGGTCACCCTATCTGGGAATGAGGGAGCTGGGCTCTGACAGGGGAGCTGCAAAGAGCTGCCTGGACTGCTGGGGGGTGGGGCTGGGGGGTGGCACCCGATCCCTGCAGGCACAAGATGCAGGGGAGGCTGCGGTCATCCTGACCCGATGGGGCAGAGCCCCCCGGCCAGGGTGGCGAGGAGTAGGAGTTCCCAGCTGTGGAGGAGGCCACCCTGCTGCTGAATGGCTCTGTCCCTGGGCAGAAGCCATTCAGCAGTGGGGTAGCCGCCCCTGGGGCTGGGGACTCATCCTCCTTGTGGTCCTGGCCGGGGGGGGGTCTCTGCTCTGCCAGGTCAGGATGACTGCCCCCTCCCCCCACACCTTCTGCCCTTGGGCCCCTCGGCTGTGCAAGCATCCCCATACAGCCCCGCAGTCAGCTCAGTCCTAACCCTAGCCCCAGCCCTGCCCCCCCTTAATGTCCTGCAAGTGCAAAAATCAACATATCTAAACAGAGAAAAAATCCTTTAAAATCGTTTTTTTTTTTTAATGGATCAAAATCAGAAAAATATAAATAAAAATCAAATTCCGCCAGCCTCAGCGTGCGAGGCAACACATCAATGGAAACCATCCTGGCGAGGGGTTTGGTGTTAGCGAAAGAGTCCCCGGACTGAATGAACAGGTGGATTGTTTTGCTATGGAGGTTTCTGCCCTAACCCTCTGCTAAACCACGGGTGCAGCTGTCTGGTTCCTTCCTCCTTGTTCCCTCTAATCCCTTGTCATCTAATCCTAATCATCCCTCCAGGACCAGCTTGTCCTTGTAGTTTCATTAAAACCCATGTCAGGCTCCGGGATCACAGACTGAAACTGTTAAAAGCGGTCGCGGAGTCGAGGGTAAATGTTACCACTTCTCACCTGGGGAATACGGAGTTTACCTCCATGCCTGCCTGGCCTGGAACAGCAGAAAGGTGAGTGTGTCCACTTCTTCTTCTTTTTTGTTTTTTTACCATGACACCACTGGTTTAAAGTAAAATCCAATGGAGAGAGATTGCAGAAAGCGCGATTCAGGTTAGATATTGGGGGAAACTTTCTAACGATAGGGATCGTTAAGCCCTGGACCAGGTTACCTAGGGTCTGGGAGGTTTTTAAGATTAGACCAACATCTGCCGGGGATGATCTAGGTACAGGTAACCCTGCCTCAGCACAGGGGAATGGGTTAGATGGCCCCTTCCAGCCCTACGTTTCGATGATTCGATGGTGGGATTGAAGAGTCAAGCGGGGTTTGTCCTGCACCCAGACTCAGGGAAGGAAATGAGATGCCAACGTGCCTGCCATGAGATTTAGAGGGACCCTCTTGTGGGTCATGGGTGATTTGCCTCCTGCAGGGTGTTTTTGTGGCTCTCAATATTTGCTGGGGCTAGCAGCAGGGTGGGGCGTAATTTCCCCCGTCTGTCTAAGGCATGGTTTTCATAGATTCATAGATTCTAGGACTGGAAGGGACCTCGAGAGGTCATTGAGTCCAGTCCCCTGCCCGCATGGCAGGACCAAATACTGTCTAGACCATCCCTGATAGACATTTATCTAACCTACTCTTAAATATCTCCAGAGATGGAGATTCCACAACCTCCCTAGGCAATTTATTCCAGTGTTTAACCACCCTGACAGTTAGGAACTTTTTCCTAATGTCCAACCTAGACCTCCCTTGCTGCAGTTTAAGCCCATTGCTCCTTGTTCTATCCTTAGAGGCTAAGGTGAACAAGTTTTCTCCCTCCTCCTTATGACACCCTTTTAGATACCTGAAAACTGCTATCATGTCCCCTCTCAGTCTTCTCTTTTCCAAACTAAACAAACCCAGTTCTTTCAGTCTTCCTTCATAGGTCATGTTCTCAAGACCTTTAATCATTCTTGTTGCTCTTCTCTGGACCCTTTCCAATTTCTCTACATCTTTCTTGAAATGCGGTGCCCAGAACTGGACACAATACTCCAGCTGAGGCCTAACCAGAGCAGAGTAGAGTGGAAGAATGACTTCTCGTGTCTTGCTCACAACACACCTGTTAATACATCCCAGAATCATGTTTGCTTTTTTTTGCAACAGCATCACACTGTTGACTCATATTTAGCTTGTGGTCCACTATAACCCACAGATCCCTTTCTGCCGTACTCCTTCCTAGACAGTCTCTTCCCATTCTGTATGTGTGAAACTGATTTTTTCTTCCTAAGTGGAGCACTTTGCATTTGTCTTTGTTAAACTTCATCCTGTTTAACTCAGACCATTTCTCCAATTTGTCCAGATCATTTTGAATTATGACCCTGTCCTCCAAAGCAGTTGCAATCCCTCCCAGTTTGGTATCATCCGCAAACTTAATAAGCGTACTTTCTATGCCAATATCTAAGTCGTTAATGAAGATATTGAACAGAGCCGGTCCCAAAACAGACCCCTGCGGAACCCCACTCGTTATGCCTTTCCAGCAGGTTCTTATACCTTCCTCTGAAGCAGCTGGTGCTGGCTACTGGCAGAGACAGGATACTGGACTAGATGGATCAGGGATCTGATCCAGTCTGGCAATGCCTATGTTTCCTGTAAAGGGCATGTCTGGAGTCAAGTCTTGTCCCTATGCATGAGTTAATCTTGCAAGGGCAAAATCCAGGCCATGCCAGGTTCTAACCCTAAAGTCCCTGCTCTGAGCTGTAGATCCCTGCAGCCTCCCTTTGTAGTTCTGCATTGTACAAGATCGGTCGCCATTGTCCTGGGCAGGGAGCAGGAACCCTGAAATCATCCATGCATCCCTAACAAAGATTATATACACTGAAAGCAGAGATGGGTTTGAACCACCCCCCGTCCCCCAAGTTCCTCCCACCTTTGGTGCGATGTGTGATGTCAACACCTGGGATCCGGGTCTGCATTTTGGGTGGAATTCACCCCTGTGTAGAGGGCTCGAATGAGGCCTCTGTCCTGGACAAGCCCCAATTTCAAGGCTCAAAGCTGATCTGCTAGCCCTCTGTACCACCTGATATTCCTCCCTTTGCCTCTAGAGCCTATGTCATGTTTAAAGCAGTAATAATGAAACAATGTTAAACAACCATCTCAAAGCACCTTACAAAGATGGTGAAGTAGCCTCGGACCTGCCCTTAGGTGGCGAAACTCAGGCACAGAGAAGGAAAATGACTTGTCTGAGGTCACCCAGCAAGTTGATGGCTGAGCCAGGAACAGAGGAGAGGGACATCCCCTGTTGTTCATTCCCAGCTTCTGGCAAATGAAATTAATAGGCTGCAGGTTTAAAACAAACAAAAGGAAGTATTTCTTCACACAATGCACAGACAACCTGTGGAACTCCTTGCCAGAGGATGTTGTGAAAGCCAAGACCATAACAGGGTTCAAAAAAGAACTAGATACATTCATGGAAGATAGGTTCATCAATGGCTATTAGCCAGGATGGGCAGGAATCGTGTTCCCAGCCTCTGTTTGCCAGAAGCTGGGAATGAGCGACAGGGGATGGATCACTTGATGATTACCTGTTCTGTTCATTCCCTCTGGGGCACCTGGCATTGGCCACTGTCGGAAGACAGGATACGGGCTAGATGGATCTTTGGTCTGACCCAATAGGGCCATTCTTATGTTCTTATGACATGACCTTCGCTACGAAAGACTGACCTTTACAGCTCCCTGTGTGGCCCAAACAATCAATACAGACCCATTTCCACATGAAAGGTGGTGAATTTATATTTTGCCTTCTCACGAAAAGCCTTTTAAAGTGTCAGACTCCTGCGGAGACTTTCATCTTTACATAAGGTGGCGCCAATGACAGGTCTGATCTTTGCCCTTGCAGTACACAGAGTGGTTTAAAACGCTCCGTAAATAGGAGATTTTGCCTAAAGTTTGTCTTCATGTTCCGGGCGGATGCACCATTGGGGTTTGTAATCTGATTTCTTTTCATTCCCCTTGTCCCATTTTATTTCTCAGATGACAGTAGCTCAGCATGGACGGAGAACACCAGGGGCCTGATCCATCCATGCCCTGCACGGTGGGCCCGATTCTTCATTGTCTGCACCTTTAGCAGTCGTTTACACCGGTGCGACGTGGGAGCATTCTGCTCTGGATTCTGCACAAGCTGCAGGACACCGATCAACCGGTCCCCAGGCATGCATCTAAAATACCCCCTCCTTAACAGCTACGTTGGGGCAGGGGGAGGAAAACGTGCGGGCAGAACTCCCCACGATCACAATAGTGGGGTACACGCATTCCATACCCCTCTGACCCGACCCACAATTCCGGGTGAAGTCATATCCCAGAGCAATGAGATGGGGCTAGGAACATGTGAGCCGGTTTGTGCAGTGATGGCCTGTTCTGTCAATTTCGCACTCCTCACCCCCCACTGAGGAGCTGGAGTGCCCTTTGAAAGGTGGCAGGCTGGGTCAGCTCCTTATCAGGGTCTGTAAGGCACATGCAAGGGAGGATCCACATAGGATCAATGAGTCATTTAACTGTCAGGTCGAGAGCTCTCCACTGAGAACATTATTCTCTCTGCTGGGATTTTTTTTTGCAGCCGTTAAAGCAGAGAGGCCTCATCAAGCCGAACCCCCATGAGTCTACGGAGCCCTGAACCACTTATCCCAAAAATCCCTCGTCCAAAGCTCCGGTAGCTGGAAGGAGCGAGATCCAGACTGGAAGCAGTGCAAGGAACAAGGGTTTTTCAGCATCCAAACCGGCCTGGCTGCAGTGAGACCGAGGGTGCAGTTAGCAAGTGCCACAAACTCCTTTAGAGCCCAGAGTGGTTCCCACTGAGTCAGTGGCAAAGATTGAACTGTTAGAGCCAGACCCAAAGCTGTTAGAGCCAGACCTCCCGTAGGCATGCCGCCAAATCCGCGTTACCGGCAGCGGACCTCCCGCAGGCGCGCCGCCGAAAGCCGCCTGACTGCCGTGCTTGGGGTGGCAAAAAAGCTAGAGCCGCTCCTGGTTCTCGCTTGTCTTACACTTCGATTGTAAAGATGGACTAGCAGCTTGTCCTGTGTCTGTGCGGGCTCCTCGGTGTTACCAGAATACAAAGAATCCTAATCATGTAGCATTAGGGAGTCTAACTTCTACCACTTCACTTCTCACCTCTGCATTTGGCCCAAACCAGAGAGGAGGCCACCCTTCAGATCCGTCCCTCAGGGGGTTTCTGGGAGACCGCGTGAGGCCCTTTTCACCTTCTGAAGCCCTGCTCTGCCCCAGGGGCTTGGCTTCCGTTTGCGCCATTACTACACAGCCGGTGACATTTTCCCTGCCGCCGACCAGAAGGATTAACTGCGTCTGGCTCGCGATCAAAATAAATAACACGAGGCAACAAATGAAACCCAGGATGTCTTGGGGGGATTGGCAGGCATGAGGCTGAATAACTGAGGAGGGAATGGAGAAAACGTCGCTTGCAAGGTCTTTGCTCCAACGTGCTTTCTCCAGAGATGGAAACACAACACTCACTACAGAAAATGCACAACAAAAGGCTCTATCTAGCCGAGGTGCTTATATGGCTCACTTGCTGTATTATCCAAATACCTCACAGTCTTCAAAGTGTTTTTCCCTGCAATCCCCTGGGAGGACAGGATGTGCTTCGTCCTCTTTTTTTCCCCAATAAAGGAGGAACGGAGGCACAGAGAGACGTAGGGCTTGTCTATATGAACAGTTAGTACGCAGCAAGCTGAGGTGTAACACTACCTCACGCTGGCTGCTGGGCATTCGTTGTGCATGTGGACCATGCTGCTGTGTGCAAAGCTTTCCCCACTGCTCTTGGATCTACTCCTGTTTCAAAGCACATCACAGCACACCACAGCTGGGGACCGACTGCTTAAGCAGCAGTTTTGCAGAAAAGGACCTGGGGATTTCAGTGGACGAGAAGCTGGATATGAGTCAGCAGTGTGCCCTTGTTGCCAAGAAGGCCAACAGCATATTGTGCTGCATTAGTAGGAGCATGGCCAGCAGATCGAGGGAAGTGATTATTCCCCTCTATTCGGCACTGGTGAGGCCACATCTGGAGTATTGCGTCCAGTTTTGGCCCCTCCACTACAGAAAGGATGTGGACAAATTGGAGAGAGTCCAGCAGAGGGCAACAAAAATGATTAGGGGGCTGGGGCACATGACTTACGAGGAGAGGCTGAAGGAACTGGGGTTATTTAGTCTGCAGAAGAGAAGAATGAGGGGGGATTTGATAGCAGCCTTCAACTACCTGAAGGGGGGTTCCAAAGAGGATGGAGCTCGGCTGTTCTCAGGGGTGGCAGATGACAGAACAAGGAGCAATGGTCTCAAGTTGCAGTGGGGGAGGTCTAGGTTGGATATTAGGAAACACTATTTCACTAGGAGGGTGGTGAAGCACTGGAATGGGTTACCTGTGGAGGTGGTGGAATCTCCTTCCTTAGAGGTTTTTAAGGCCCGGCTTGACAAAGCCCTGGCTGGGATGATTTAGTTGGGGCTTGGTCCTGCTTTGAGCAGGGGGTTGGACTAGATGACCTCCTGAGGTCCCATCCAACCCTGAGATTCTATGATTCTAGTGCCCAGGAGTGGGATGCACACAGACAGCTAGCCTAGTTTTACACCCTGCTTGTCATGCATTAACTGTTTGAACAGACAAGCCTTAAGTGACTTGACCAAGTTCACTGATGGAGTCTGTAGCACAACTTGGAAGGGCGCCTACCTAGCTTGAGTTCTAGTCCAGTGCCTTTGCCACCAGACCATCCTTCCAAGGGTGGGGTCCGAATTTTAATCTAGGAGGTTTCTGTAGAAGAGAAACATCCCACCCTAAACTCAAGAGAGTCGTGCAATAGCAAGGGCTGAAAGTTTAGCCGTGATGGGAGTCACCTCCACTCAAGGTCTCAGTTTCTGCCCCTAACTCACTTCCTTGCCAGGGGTCTCTCTCGTGGAATAAAACCCCGTGCCTCTGATTGGAACGCGTGGAAACTGGGGTATTTCCCAAACCTGAGAGCAATGTCAGGACTTGATTAAATGTGCAGTGAGGGCTTAATCCAGCCTGGGGTCTTTGTTCCTGTGACTTGGCAGCAAAGGGCAAAAGATGAGAACTTACTGTGGCACTTAAAAAACCCATCAGCAGACATTGATCGTGCTTTAGAGACGGCAGGAGAAAAACTTCTCATGACTTTATCTTGGCCTTATAGAAGGGAGCTAGAGTCAAGATCCACAGACAGCCCGTTCCTTTCCCTCCAGCATCAAGGATTTTCCTCTGGCATCTGGGGTACTCCCATTTTACAACCCTTACACCTGATGGACCTCATTCGCTGTTACATTAAGGCCTCTCTATGCCATGGAAAGGGGCCTAAATGTGGGGGAACGTGGCTGCCTGAGAATCCCCCATGCGGAAGGGCCACTGTCAATCTGGCTCTATGTCCCGCTCTCAGGATAGGCGGTGGATTGGGTTGGGGGAATGGCCAGAATGCACGGCCTTACCGGGCCATAGCAAGTCAGTTGTGAGTTAGAGCAGACCTGCTGCTGCTCTAATTTACACCAGGGGTTGAGCAGGCTCTGGCATGGTCCCAGAATACGAGGGGGGCAAAGGTAGTTTAAAGCCTCTTTTCTCCCTTCATGCACAGAGAGTCCCATCCATGGGCGGTGGGTGAATGTGCTGTTGGGGGAGGCTAGCCCCCAGCCCCTCCACCACTCCTCCCCTTCTGCCCCCCCCTCACCTGCCAGAGCCCGGAGCACACACACACACCCCCGCATGGCCACCGGCCCCCTTGCACGCCCCCAGCCCAGGAGCGCCTCCAGCCCCGGAACGCTGGGTGAATGGACGGTCAGCACAGTGTAGCCCGAGCCCCAGTGCCCCAGGCCTTGTGCGCCCCAGCCCCAGCCTGCCTGCCCCAGCCTCTTGGCCACAGAAGAGCGGGAAGGGAACTGGAAGCAGGCAGGAGGGGGCTTTGGGGTGGAGCATGGGCAGGGCCACGCAAGGCTGTTTGGGGAGGCACAGCCTTCCCCTGCCTATGCTCCCCGTCGCCCATGGTCCCATCCCTTAGCAGTGCAGTGAAACCACAACTCTTATTTTCTTAATTTCCTTTAGAACAGGCTGTTCCTGCCTTAGCCAGGTATAAAAGGGAACGGAGCCAACTGTTTAAATTGCTAGTAAAATGGCCTGTTCTTTCCTCTGAAGACAATTTTCTCTGCAGGCTGTTATGCTTCTCTCTCCTGGGTCTTAAAGGAAGAACAGAGCTATGTAGCTTTACTTCAAGGGGAAGGTAATTAGTCGCTATGCAGTTGCCTTAAAGCAGCTGCATGGCTTTGAAAGACTTTGTGGACCACTGGGCACCACACACACAAGCCAGCTACTGCCGAAGTCTTTATAAAGTCCGGAGTGATGCTGTAGCAGGAAAGGCAGTTTCCTTTATAAATCCCCATTTTCAGGGGGTAAACTTTTCCTGACCTCCTCTAAAACATAGTCCACACACTTCACAGGGCCACAAACTCGCCTTCCTGCTGAAGTTAATCATTAAAAACGTCCTTGTTAATAACGCCACATAACATTCACCTTAAACCATCACCCCAGGCTTGGCCGCTCCTAGAGTTCCTCCCTCTGCACTGTTCAGCCCACACCCTAGATCTTCTCTCCCCAGACTCTCACTCCAACCCCTCTCATATCCAAGTGGGGTAGTGAGCCACCTGCCTCAGTGAGGCAGCTAAACCCACGTAACCCTTTCCCGAAAGTTTTAACACCTATCACCAGGCAGATGCTGCTGGCATATTACTTAGGGGCTTGGAAACATACCCTGGCCAACTTCCTATCCCTTCCTCGTGACTCTGAAACCTACTGCAAGCAGGAGATGGATGATTTGAGCTGGAATCAGGAAACAGCATCCTACTGTTTGGTTCCTGTTGGCTGCACAATAGCTTGGCCTCCAGCATTTTGCAGGGAGCGGAGGATGAGAGGTGGGCTCCTTGGAGCCGACAGGTGAACAGCCAGCACTAACACTGCTGTTCTTCTGGAGGTGTTGTTTAATGGGCAGCCCCCCCAGTGATTGGAGAGTTGTGGCATTCTGTCCTTCCAATCAGCTGGTGAAGGAGAGATGCCCAGACTTGGCTGAGCTGGTTGATGCTCTTTATTTTGCCTTGCATAATAGATTGAATGTTTCCCCACGTTAAGTATCCTCACACCTTTTTGTCAACTGTCTGAAATGGGCCATCTTGATTATCACTACAAAAGTTTTTTTTCTCCTGCTGATAATAGCTCATCTTAATTAATTAGCCTCTTAGAGTTGGTAGGGCAACTCCCACTTTTCATGTTCTCCGTATGTATAGATATCTTCTCACTATATGTTCCATTCTATGCATCTGAAGAAGTGGGCTGTAGCCCACGAAAGCTTATGCTCAAATAAATTTGTTAGTCTCTAAGGTGCCACAAGTACTCCTCGTTCTTTTTATTTTGCCTGACGCCTTTCAGAACGTGCTTGGTTATAAGCTCTTAAACCTTCGGCAGAGATTTGAAGGAGAGGAGATATTCACCGAGGTAACAAGACAACAGGCTGCCGAGTGTGATCCTCTGAAATTAAAAGAGTGTTCTTTTTTTTTTTAATATACCACTTCAGCGCAGAGACGCCTTTCCTCTGGCTGAACCCTGTAATTACAGCAGCAAAATCCATGGAAAATAAGCCACGCTGCTAACTCTGAAACGAGCGAAAAACAAGAAAACCAGGGGCCAGATCTATAGCTGGGGTCACTCCTGTCACAATTCAGGGCAACTGCACCTGTATTTCCCCTCAGTGGTCCAGCCAGGTCACCCACTCCCAGTCTTCCTGCTCCATTGACTGTCACCTCTCTTGGGTAGGGTAACCAGGTGTCTGGTCTTCGACCGGGACACCCTGTCGAAAAGAGATCCTGGGAGTGGCTTCCAAGACACTGATACTGGAGGACCTACATTAACATCCATCTCCTCCTACAGGAGTTACGGACAATTCCACAATAGCACATACACAATTTTCATTTTTAACACAATGGCCCCACGGGTCTGCCAGCTAATTCAGCCAGGTTAAATTTAATTCAGTGGAGTTTATCTTAACTCTATAAGGTTTGTCCAGGATATTGTCAATGTGTCACAGCTCCGCTGACGTCAGTGCGGTTGTCCTGAGGATCTGGTCCGGCATTCCTCTTATGTTTCCTTCGTGTCCCTATAGGCATGTAAACTGTGCTGCTGGCGGTTCAGCAACCGGTGCTCTGATAAGAAATTCAGATTGATGTTAGTACACAACAAGGGGATGAGATGCAATGCTGGGGTCCTGACTGGGGTTGTTTTTTTTAATTTGATTTAATTTTTTTAACTTGTGAAGGAGTCTCTTTTAATGCCTAGAGTTGCAGATCACAACAAAATAAAACAGAGCTGGACGGATGACAACTGAAATCATTCTGTGCTACAAATGCCAGAACACTGAAATCTCACAAAAAACTCCATCATAATTATGCAAAATGTAAGGGGTCGGTGGCACCGTGGCATGGTAATGTAACTAGCAGAGCAACTCAGGTAATATGTAATTCAGACAGAGAATGGACAATTAGTTAGGGGAATCTGCAGACACCTAAGGACAGTTCATATGGGTGCAATCACATCTGTTGACAAAAATATGATTTGTGAGGCTAAAACAGCAAGTGAAGAAAACACTAACTGTGATACAAAAAAGCCCTTAGAACTACCCACCGGGCAGACTGAAGAGTACCATCGACACAAATACAATCACCAGATGACACCACGGCTGTGTTGCTCCAAATAAAGAAGATTTAAACCCAGAAGGGAAGCACTATGGCATGTCCTAATGCTGTTATGAAGCAGGAACATTGGTAATGGCATCTCCAAACTTCTTTTGTTTATAGGGGGGATGTATTGTACACATGATACCTATATCTGGCACACCGTTAATTTGTTAAAGGTCACAAGGGATGTTGGCCCAGATCCTCGAAGGTATTTAGGCTCCTAACTTCCATGGATCGGGGCCTTTATGCAAGACTAGGGTTTCCAATATAGGTAACTGGTGAAATTTCCTCCTCTTGCAGTTTCAATTGGCTGCAGGCTGCTGCTTCCTGTCCTAAAAGACTGAATAGTGCTGGCTTGTACTGGTCAGCAGCTGCCGCATCCCATGCCCAGACATGCCAGGAGGCTAACCCCTGCAGCAGCACAGATACATGGAGGTATGTACCCAGACCAGACAGCAAATGTGAAAAATCGGGACAGGGGTGGGGGGTAATAGGAACCTATATAAGAAAAAGACCCCAAAATCGGGACTGTCCCTATAAAATCGGGACATCTGGTCACCTTACCACAGACACATGGTGGTACCTAGGTAGTTCAATATGAACGAACAATCACTTTACTGCCTGGTACAAGAGGGAAGGGTATGAAATACAGCTGCAACTATTCACAGCAGAACTCCACAGATAGCGTAAGGCTCAGTAAACTGTGTCCACGAGAGCTTTGTGAAAGCAGAGAAGGGGAGGCTGGGAGAGGACTGCTCTGTATAGAGCGCTTCCCATTTAGGGAACAATCAGCTCTGTCCGACTCCTGCTGATCCTTACCACCCTATAACTGGGATACAGGGATGGGCAGAGAAGGGAAAGGAATCCCTTCCTGTCAGGGCCGGCTCCAGGCATCAGCAAAGGAAGCAGGTGCTTGGGGCAGCCAATGGAAAGGGACGGCACGTCCGGGACTTCGGCGGCAAGTCCCTAAGTCCCTCTCAGAGCGGTAGGGCTGCCGTCGAAGTGCCGCCGATCGCGGCTCCCGCCCCCCCCAAAAAAAGCTGGAGCCGGCCCTGCTTCCTGTGTACTAGAAGTGGGTTCCAGCTGTGGATTTTGGCTCAGGATTCAAATCCGAACTTTCCCAAAGTTTGGATGCAGGGCTCTGGATTGATCCATTATAGAGGTACGCCCAGACCATGAAATTCAGGTCTGGAGCTGAACTTGCCTCAAGTTCAAGATTAAGATCCAGGATTTGGGTTCATCTCTACAGTCCAGCTTGTCTGCAAGACATGACAGAACCAGTCTGGAAAATCTAAGAGCCACCCCCAATCCCCATGAATCCCTGGCCACACACAGACAGAGTGACCATCTTGGAATCTTATTCTAGAGAGAACTACAGCAGTCTAATTATACCAGGGTAGTTCTGTTGGTAAATTTCCCTCTGTAGACAAGGCCTCAGAGAAACTACCAGGTGCTCAGATGCTGTGGTACTGGTGACTAGATTGACAGATTCCCAGCTCAGTTTTAAAAATCCAGGGAGTTTGCGGCAGTATTCAAAATTGGGGCAGTATTCAGTCTCTGAACTTCTTGTGACTCTACCATACCTTTCATTCACCCGGGTGATTGAGAGGGCACATTTCTAGGGAGAAAGTACAGCCTTGGGAGCGGGAAGAGGGGGAACCGAGAGCGAATATAGGAGGTCAATGGTATGTCAATGTCAAAGCAAGCTCCGTGCAACTGCAAGCACAAATGTCATTTTCATTTTCAGCCGCTTCTCAGCCACTGCAGGGCAAAAGGCCGCGTGGGCCCATCTCGCTGAAAAAATAATGAAACCAAGGTGAAGCTGAGGAAAGCGGCATCACACACACAACAGCCCTGCTTGGCACAGCTGTGCTGCCCACGGCTGTCATTGCAAACTCTGCTCCAGATGGCCTGGGCAGTGAGCTAGCTTAGAACCCTCCTCTGGATTTAATAAGAGCACACGTCCCATCCTAGCACTTTCCATTCAAGGATGTCAAAGCACAACCCATCCAAACCAGCTTCAGGCACAAAAAAGGATAAAGAGATGTGCCCTTAAAGTCCACAAACTCAGATTCTGTCAGACCCCCAGGGGAACAAATTCCAGGGCAGAGGCTGCCCCCCGCCATAAGCCATGTCCACACTATATTTTGTCCAACATAGCTGGCAGACTGCCTGAGCTGGGCTGGCGCAGGCCTCTAGTGTAGATGCAGTTATACTGGTAAAGCAGTGCTTTTAATGGAATAACATGTATTGCTCAGGGGTACATGTAGATCAGGGGTTCTCAAACTGGGGGTCGGGACCCCTCAGGGGGTCATGAGGTTATTACATGGGGGGTCACGAGCTGTCAGCTTCCACCCCAAACCCCGCTTTGCCTCCAGCATTTATAATGGTGTTAAATATATAAAAAAGTGGTTTTAATTTATTAGGGGGGTCGCACTCAGAGGCTTGCTATGTGAAAGGGGTCACCAGTACAAACGTTTGAGAACCACTGATTGTAGATTAAGGTAAACTGGCAAAAGGAGAGCTTTGCCAGTATAGCTGTCAGGGCCGGCTCTAGGCACCAGCAAAACAAGCTGGTGCTTGGGGCGGCACATTTTTAGGGGCGGCATGGCCAGCGCCAGAATGCCGCCCCTAAAAATGTGCCCCGGCCGCCCTAGCTCACCTCCGCTGCTGCTGCCACGGCGCTACTCGCCCTCCCTCCCAGGCTTTCAAGCCTGGGAGGGAGGGGGAGCAGCGGCGCGCGAATCAGCTGTTTCGCGCGCCACGGCGGCTCGGGGTCTCCCCCTCCCTCCCAGGCTCTCAAACCTGGGAGGGAGGGGGAGATCCCGAGCGGCCATTTCGCGCGCCGCTGCTCTGCGGCCGCTCGGAGACTCCCCCTCCCTCCCAGGCTCTCAAACCTGGGAGAGAGGGGGGAGATCCCGAGCGGCCGTGGGGCGCGAAACAACTGTTTCGCGCGCCGCTGCTCCCCCTCCCTCCCAGACTTGAGAGCCTGGGGGGAGGAGGCAGGGCTGGGGATTTGGGGAAGGGGCGGAGTTGAGGCGGGGCCGGGGTGGGGTAATTAAAGAACGGGGGGGGCGGCCAAAATTGTTTTTGCTTTGGGCGGCAAAAATCCTAGAGCCGGCCCTGATAGCTGTGTCCACACCAGGAGCCCTTTGCTGGTATAATACACAGGGAAAGCACTCCCAGTGTAGACACGTGGCCCAGAACGCCCCATGCCCCTTCCAGAATTCAGATCTGGGGACTGTTAGCAAGAGTTTGCCAGCTGATCTCAACTGTTGAGATGGAGCATAAAGAGGGAGAGGTAGACTCTGAGGTCCCAAACTGTCTAAGCCAGGACTCAAGCCATAGAGGGCTTTATTCGTTGAAACCCACAAACAAACTGAAGGCGAGAGGCCTCTCCAGCGTAACGTGGTCCAGCTGGGGTTTCCAAATGATCTTCCAGGGGAGCAGGGAAGGGCACTGTCTCCACGGTGTATTGGCTCCTGACTTGGGGTTCCAAGAGCAGCCCTGGAGCCGCAGGGCACAAAGGACACTAATGATTTGACTCCCCTCAACAGAGGACCCTCTTCTTTCATAATTTCCGCACATTCTGCCACCTACTGTCACGGTTGTCTAAGTCCCTATCTTGGCTAGGGTGACCATACGTCCCATTTTGGCTGGGACAGTCCCTTCTTTAAGCGCTGACCCGGCTGTCCCAGGCAAGAGCAAATGGGACAAATGCCCACTTTGGTCAAAAAACAGGGTGCAGAGGTACATGCCGGGGAGGGTGGTGAGTGGCAATGCCAGTCCTGCGCAGGGTGGGAGGCAGGGCCTCACCTGTATGAATGTGTGTGCGTGTGTGTGTAAGAACTGGGCTATGCCACAAGCCTTTGCTGCACTCCGTGCCACCTTGCAGCCTTCCCTGTATTGCCCAAAACTTTGCTGCACCGAAACTATGCTGCACACCCCCATGCTCTGCGGAGCTCCCTGCTTCAGCCCCATTGCCTGCGGCACCCACCCATCCTGAACTCCCCAGGCCATGCTGCACCCCTATTCCATCCTCTGCGGCGTTCTGCACCTGCATCCCATCCTGCACCCCCATCTAGTGCCGCGCCCCCATTCCCTGCTCCAACCCATCCCCATGTTTTCCTGCCCCGGGGCTGCTGCACTTCCACCCCATCCTGCCCACAAGCCAAGCTGCGCCCCTCTTCCATGCTACACTCCCCCCTGCCATCCTGCCCCCTGTCCTCTACTGCACCCCCAGACCCTGCTGCCCCTCTGTCTCTATTGCCCCATCCTCTGCTGCCCCCAGTCCCCTGCTGCACCCCCATCCCATCCTGACCCTCTATCTCTATTGCCCCACGCCCTGCTACACCCCATCCCCTGCTGCCCCCCCATCCCATCCTGCCCGTCTCTATTGCCCCACGCCCTGCTACACCCCAACTCCTGCTGCCCCCCTATATTGCCCCACGCCCTGCTACACCCCAACTCCTGCTGCCCCCTATATTGCCCCATGCCCTGCTACACCCCAACTCCTGCTGCCCCCCATCCCATCCTGCCCCTGTCTCTATTGCCCCATGCCCTGCTACACCCCGCCCCCCATCCCATCCTGCCCCTCTGCCTTTATTGCCCCATGCCCTGCTACACCCCGCCCCCCATCCCATCCTGCCCCTCTGCCTCTATTGCCCCATGCCCTGCTACACCCCATTCCCTGCTGCACCCCATGCCATCCTGCCCCTCTGTATCTATTGCCCCATCCCCTGCTGCCCCCCATCCCATCCTGCCCCTGTCTCTATTGCCCCACGCCCTGCTACACCCCAACTCCTGCTGCCCCCCTATATTGCCCCACGCCCTGCTACACCCCAACTCCTGCTGCCCCCTATATTGCCCCACGCCCTGCTACACCCCAACTCCTGCTGCCCCCCATCCCATCCTGCCCCTGTCTCTATTGCCCCATGCCCTGCTACACCCCGCCCCCATGCCATCCTGCCCCTCTGCCTCTATTGCCCCATGCCCTGCTACACCCCATTCCCTGCTGCACCCCATGCCATCCTGCCCCTCTGTATCTATTGCCCCATCCCCTGCTGCACCCCCATCCCATCCTGACCCTCTGTCTCTATTGCCCCATCCCCTGCTGCACCCCCATCCCATCCTGACCCTCTGTCTCTATTGCCCCTTCCCCTGCTGCACCCCCATCCCATCCTGACCCTCTGTCTCTATTGCCCCTTCCCCCAGCTGCACCCCATCTCCTGCTGCACCCCATCCCCTGCTGCCCCCCCATCCCATCCTGCCCCTGTCTCTATTGCCCCACGCCCTGCTACACCCCAACTCCTGCTGCCCCCCTATATTGCCCCACGCCCTGCTACACCCCAACTCCTGCTGCCCCCTATATTGCCCCACGCCCTGCTACACCCCAACTCCTGCTGCCCCCCATCCCATCCTGCCCCTGTCTCTATTGCCCCATGCCCTGCTACACCCCGCCCCCATGCCATCCTGCCCCTCTGCCTCTATTGCCCCATGCCCTGCTACACCCCATTCCCTGCTGCACCCCATGCCATCCTGCCCCTCTGTATCTATTGCCCCATCCCCTGCTGCACCCCCATCCCATCCTGACCCTCTGTCTCTATTGCCCCATCCCCTGCTGCACCCCCATCCCATCCTGACCCTCTGTCTCTATTGCCCCATCCCCTGCTGCACCCCCATCCCATCCTGACCCTGTCTCTATTGCCCCTTCCCCCAGCTGCACCCCATCTCCTGCTGCACCCCATCCCCTGCTGCCCCCCATCCTATCCTGCCCCTGTCTCTATTGCCCCACGCCCTGCTACACCCCAACTCCTGCTGCCCCCCATCCCATCCTGCCCCTGTCTCTATTGCCCCAGGCCGAGCGGCACCTCTCTCCCCGCCCGGGCCCGCAGGGGTTAACCCCCGGGCCCGCCCCGTGCCTGACGCTACTTCCGGCGGGGCGGGGGGACCCGGGGCTGGCACCGCGGCCCCTGTATCCGGAGCGGAGCCGCCCGGCCGCCTCCCTCGGCCCCGCCATGGTGGTGCTGACGGGCCGGGATGCCGGAGGCGGGCAGGCCCCGGAGGAGCCCTACCTGTGAGTGGTGCGGGGATCCCCGGGGGTTCCCCCGTCCGTCCCTGGGGGGGCCCTGCCGGGGGGCAGCCCAGGGGGCCCCCTGTCCATACAGAGGGGATCCCCCTTCCCCAGGGGTCCCTATACAGGAGGATTCTTCCCCTTCTTGGGAGCAGCCAGAGTGGGGGTTCTCTGCCCCCTGGGGAGATCCCGAGCCCCCTTCCCTGGGAGAGTGGGGGCAGCCCAGGGGGTTCCCTCTCCACACAGGGGAGGTTTTCTTTTCCCAGGGGGTGTCCCTGTCTCCACGGGGAGATCACCCCCCCCTTTCAGGGCGAGGGTTCTGGGGGTTGTTTCCCTCCCACATAGGAGAGATCCCCTCTCTCTGCCCCCCAATCCCAGGGAGGGGCTCAGTCCCCACACATGGTCAGATCCCCCCCTCTCTGAGGTTGGGGGCCTCACTCGCCCTAGTGGTGATAAATTAATGTTCTTCCCCCTTTCTCTGGTACCATATTACCCCACCCCTTACCCCAAGGGGGGCAGACAAAAAAAGAGGAACTGCCCCCACCCCCAGTCGGGTAAATACTAGAGGGTTATTCTCCCTTGTTTCTCCCTTCAGGGAGTGAGGGGTTAAACCTGAATGCCTCCAATCTTCTGGTCTCAAGGCTGTGCCCCCCCCCCTTCCCCCCCCCCCCCCCCACACACACACTCTGGCCCAAGCCTGTACCCAGTGGGGACAGAGCCCAGGCTGCACATCGCTAGTCATCTTGCTTAAGGCACAGTTGACAGGTGCTCAGAGCTACAGGGAAGAAGGTGGTATGAGAACCTATAGAGACTGGAACAGCCTAAGGTTTCCTCTGCTTCGTTTCCCCCTAGAATGAGACCTTGGTCCCATACGTGTCTAGGGCGTCTGCTTCACTTGGCACAGGTGCTAAGGCCACTCCCCCGCGCACACACATACCCTTCTGTCTTGGTGACACATAGAAAGTCATCGCTCTGTTTCCTCCTCCCTTCTGATCAGCCGCCCAGGGAATGCAAATACCTTTCACCTTGCTCTGGGTAGGGCTCTTTGAACCTCCAAAGGGCCTTTGATCCAGCTATCTTCCCTCTGTGACCCACTACAGCCCTGAAAGTACAGTATAAGGCCTTGTTTAAATGCAGAAGTTGCTCCAGTTGAAGTTAATTTGAAGCAAATTCCTGTGGAGAAGCTTTTTTGTTGTTCAGTTCTCAGTTGATTTTAAGCTAAACTGAAACAAGCTGCCTGGCTTAAACTGGGATACGTGTTCACACCGTCTTTTGCACTGGTTTAACTACATTGGTTTCAAGTAACACCTGGAATAAAACCAGTGCAACCATCTCATATAGACAGCCCTGAGGCCTCCTGCCAGTGGGATTCCCCAGCCCTTTTGGAAAAGGTCTGTCTAGTTTAGGGCTTGTATGCACTATGGGGGTTATAGGACCACAGCTATGACCTAGCGGCGTCTGCGCTAGGGGGTGAGGTCAGCATAGTTGTGGCACTCGGGTGTGGATACATATTTCTGTGGCCCCCATTCCCATAGTATCGAAGACTTAATGTATTTACCCTGGCAACGCCCCTGTGCAGTAGAGAAGGAGCCTCATCTCCATGTTAGAGGGGAAACTGAGGCACATACCAACCAAGTGACTTGCCTGAGGTGTGTCAGAGCCGGGAATTGAACGCAGGTCTCCTGAGTTCCAGAGTTTAGTGCTCTAATCACTAAACAATCCTTCCTCTCCAGCGTCTAAGGCGAAGGAGAATCAGGCCTCTGGCTGTCCACCAGAGCTGGTGTTAGATCCTGGAGTCTCGACCTGGGAGTCGGAAATGGACTTTGAGTGTTGTAACTACCCTGCGATGTGTCGGGGCTAGATTGCGGGGAAGGTTCCAGAAAGCTCCTGTTGGAAAGGGGGATCACAAGTATGGAAAACCAGCTGAGTTAGATGAACCTCAGGAAATGGTAACATGTTTTGTACCATGAGACCTTTTGTTTTCTATTCTTCGTGAACCACAGGCTGGAAGCATTGGGTGGATAAGGGGCACGGGGTTATTACTTGGATAATTAACTAATTATTGTTTGCACTCTGCAATTATAGCACCTTTCATCCAAGGTCACCAAATACTTTATGGAGTTAAGTTAGCATCATCGTCCACCTGTGAGCGAAGCTGGGCATAGAGAGAGGGCGTGAGTTGGCCCTGGGAGGGGGTCACACAGAGTCCCTGTCTCACTGCATTTAGTATACAGAGCTAGGGACTCTCTGTGCTCTGCCGTAACGGCTGGGCGGCCACAGCACTTAACAAGGCAGAAGGACTGATCGAAGTCGGTATAGAAATCATGGAAGAGGAAGACCTTGACAAGCCCCTGGTTTGGGTTGATTACCTGAGGTTTTTTCTTTTTAAAGGTGGGTGTGAACAGAAATCCTCGAGGGGCATATTCTCCTTGTTCTGCCTGTTGGGTGTCTGGGGCTCAGACCTGCCTACATGGGCATGTTGGGGAAACTGAGTCTGCCACTGTCATCTGCTGAAATGACCCATTTCATGTTGGATGCTCCTGGCAGAAATGGTCCCAAGACTGGACCGTCCCTTTGGCCCTTGCCATGGTGGCTATAGGGATCAGGTGCTAGCTAAAATGGGTAAAACCCTGGTTGCCAGCAGGGCCCTAGAGATCCTAACCAGGGTATCTGTCTGGAAGCCATGCGGTACTCGGGGGTTATAGTCCGTATAGGATGGCTTTCTAGAAGGAGGATGCTGTCCATACCGGATAGGGAAGCCCTGCTCCCATGACTGTTGTCCTAGCATGAACAGCGATCTTCCTTGGGACTAATGCATGAGGCTCAATTCTGCAAAGCCAGTTTCTAACGTGAGGGGCCGTTCGGGACCGTTCCCAGCGTATCCTGTTCATAAAGTAGTAAAGGCCAGAAACTGTTTGTTTGTTTACAGCTCTCCTGTAATGAAATCAGCTGATTCCTTTGATTGCCTCTAAACCTGTGGGGAGGGGGGAGGGCCATTAAGGAACTGTTTTTGAGCAGCAATGTGGAAATCTGCCAGGTGCGTTCATTGTGAGGTTTGTGGCTTGCTTTAGCACTGGCTGGAAGTTTGCTCTGTTTGTTGCTAGAGAACTAGCAGTGACTTCAAGGTTGCACAAGTGTTCTGAGTGCTCTGCTCCCCACCCCCGCTTTTAATCCAAACCCGGGTGGGGGGAGGCGAAAGGGTGAGAGATGAGAACGCGTTCGCTCGTGGAGTAAAAAGCAGCGACGGGTGAGATTTTTACACTCTCTAGCAGCAACGCTGTCCGTGCTGTGATGCTGAAGGAACAGCAGAATATAGCATCTCTGGGGGAAGCTGATGGCACTGGGGCTATCTGTGTGGAGAAGGGCTCTTCGGGGCGGAGGAGAGAGGTAACAAGAACTAGTCCCCTTTCTAAGCCACTGGTTGTGTAAGTGGAGAGAAGGATTGGAAGGAGCTGGCCAAGCAAGTGGTGGTGGTGGAACGCTAGGGAAAAGCAGCTTGGCTTCACGCTGCTGCCAGAAAAATGTTGCCTTCTTTCTAAGAGATTGTGAACAGGCCTTGGCATGATGCTGCGCCTGGTCTGCCTGTAGGAGTATCTGGGCAACCTGCTATGACTGTCACGGGTTGAAAATTAAGCCGGTCTTGGACTTGCTATTCACTCCTGGACCGGGGCCCGTTACCGAGGGGCCTGCGTGGTTGTAAGGTCACCGTGCCTTGTGAGTCTCCAAGGCTGAAAATGAATCTGTTACCATTTAAAAGCTGGCAGGGAGGGGGAAGATCAGAGATTCCCAGGTAGTATTAAACCAGTTGTCTGTCGCCCTGACGGGACCTGCGAAAGGCATGCCAGTCACCTTCTGGTGTGGATTTTTTTCTGCTTGAACTGTTCGGTAGCTACTAATAACACTTAGTTCATGTATCATCCCTTTCAAAAGTAGGTCATTATCGCCATTTGACAGGTGGCGGGGAAACTGAGGCACGGGTGAAATGACTTGCCTAAGGTCAGCTGGCAAACCAGTGTCAGACCTGTGCCTTGAACCTATGCCTCCTGAATCCTACTCCAGTTCCCTGTCTAGGCGACGCTGTCTTCATAGTGGCTATGAGCTTAAGAAAAGCTGGAGCTAGCAAGTTGTGCTGTGCATTATCGGGCAGGAATAGCATCCTTCCAGTGGGATAAAGCATTCACCCCTAGCTGTACTGCTTCTTGAAATCTGCCACTAAAGTCACGTGGGAAAGACTTGGACAAGGGCTGAATTGGCAGACTGGAACAAATGCTTTCAGGTACATTAAACCCTTCCAAGTGCCAGTCCGGAAGCAGAGGTCAGAAGAAAGTGTTGATTCCTGACAGACAAGGTGAACTGCAAAACCATAACTTCCAGCAGAACGACCTCGGGGTAGATTTTCCACACGAATATTCTTCTAAGGAACAGGGTTAATCAGTGACAGCGCAAAAGTGCTCTCCGTGCATAGAAGTAGTCTCAGAGTAGGATGAAAGGCCTGCCTGCTAACCTAGAAGCGTGGTGCTTTTTGCCAGGATACCAGGCAGGATGACAAGAGCTAACCTGCTAGCACAAGGCAAATTAAACTTGGCACCAAAGTCTTGGAACACGCCCTCGGTGGTGAAACTTGCTTGTTTATTTCTAAAAACTTTTTTCCAGCCGAGGTCAGAGGGAAACGTCCTCTTTATTTTTTTCTTTGCCCTGCTATGGTGAGCTGTGACTGCCTTAAGGTGTCATTAAAATTGGGTATTTCAGAACGTGCATTGCCTTGGATTTTTCCTCTTCTGCAAAATCCTCTTTAAGTCAAACAAATCTCAGATAATGCAATAGGCCGCTGGGCTACTGGTATTCTGGTACTAACAGATTTTGAGACACTTGAATGAAACCTGTTGGTTCCATGCACGTCAACTTTATGATGAGCCGGTTCATCTATATGTGGGATGATTTTTTTTTTTTAAGCCATGCTTATATCGGAGACATCTGTGCAGGTTCTCCTTCTCTTCTGTAGCTCCAGCACTGCGCAAGGTTCTCCATCTCCTTCTGTTCGTTGTCACGCCAGTTTCCTGCCTCTGTTTTTCAAGATCATCTCTGACCCTCTGTCCCTGCCCCAGTTGGAAGGGGTGAGAGATTTTACAATAGAGATTCTCTCCCTGGTATGGCCCCACTTAAGAAAAAAAATGAGGACATAGAGGCAAATTAAAAACCTTGTCTTCCTCCCATCCCTGTGTGCCGTTTGCAATTGGTAACCTGCCAGCACAGCCCTCCCATCTTCCAGATGGTGAGGGGAGCTGTGCCAATGAAATGCACATTTCATGAGGGGGGATGTCTAATGGGGCTCCAGATTGGCAGAATTAGGGTATTCAGTGGAGCCAGGCAATATTCCTGTAGCTACAGCTGAGGGGCATTTTCCTCTTTCTGAATAAGTCCATGTGGAGGGTTAACCCATCCACCTATGTTATTGACCTCAAGCTGCCACTAAGCATGACTCTTAGAGCTAAAGTACCAGACCTCCACAATAGAAGCAACTTCTGTGGAAGGTTCCCAATGTTCCCCTTGCCTGGTCTTCCTAAGTGCCGGTCGCTGGGAAGTGTGACTGATCAAACAATAAGACCTCGGAGTTACGAACACCTCGAGAATGGAGGTTGTTTAGAATTCTGAACCAAACATTCTGGTTCTTTCAAAAGGTTACAACTCAACACTGACTTACTAAGGGCTTTGAAACTTTACTATGCAGAAGAAAAATGCTGCTTTTAACCAGCGGTTCTGAACTGCAAGTCTGTGGCCCCTGGGGGTCTGCGAGCCATTTCAGCGGGGCTGCGTGGCCCCACCGCTGAAACCCTGAGCCCTGCCCCCCCCCCCCGTGGGGCTGAAACCGGGAGCAGCGTGTGGCTGAAGCCCCATCCCCAGTGCCTCCCATGGGGCTGAAGCTGGGGGTGGCGTGGGGCTGGAACCCCAAGCTTCCCTTCCTCTCCTCTCTCTCTCCCTCCCTCCCCCTGAAGTCGGGAGCAGCCTGGAGCTGAAAACCCAGAGCTCCCCTCTCTTCCCCCCTTCCTCCTACTGAAGCCGGGAGCAGCATGGGGCTGAAACCCTGAGCTCCCCCCGCCAAAGCTGGAAGCAGCAGGGCTAGAAGCCCTGAGCCCATGGGCAGAATTGAGGGGGCATGAGGGTGTTTCCCCCCCAAACTGCAGTGCCTTACCCAGAGTGGGGCAGTCCTGGGGGCAGCTCCACCCCCCCCACCTCCTCCTCTCCTTCAGGCCCCTCCCTGGGGCCAGATCCTAGGCGGGAAGCTGGAGCCAGGCAGCGTGGGCAGCGGCTCCTCTAGCTGGTGGTGCCATGGAGTGGGCAGCCCTGGCATTCCCCCGTCTGCTGCTGGTGCCAGGGGTTGCGGCTGCTCCTCAGCTCCCTGCCCCCTTTGACTGCTCACACAGCCGGTCAGAGCTGCCCAGGCAGGGACCTGGCTCCGGGGCCGGCAGAGCCCTCAGGGAGCAGCCACCAGCACACAGCCCCTGACAGGTCGATGCCACCTGCTAAGGTGAGTCACGGGGTCGGGGTGGCGCTCTGTCCCCGGACCCTGCGGTTCGGAGCAAGCGGCCTTTGCCCCCCCCCAAAAAAATAGAAGTCAAACTACACCTATGTTCAAGGGTCCCTGGCCTGGAGCCCCGAATTTCTCCCCCCTCCAGCCCTGCTGGGCACTGGAGTTTTTATAGCATGTTGAGGGAGGCCTCAGAACGAAAAGGGTTGAGAACCCCTGCTTTTAACCTCCTTAATTTAAATGAAACAAGCACAGAAACAGTTTCCTTAACTTGTCAAGTCTTTGCCTGATTGCGTCCTTCTGGTTCCAAATGAGGTGTGTGGTTGACCGGTCAGTTCGAAACACTGGGTGTTTGTAACTCTGAGGTTCTACTGTACCTGGGATGTTATAAATAATCCGAACAAAGTGAAACCATTAGCCAGAGGCCCCAGCCTACAGCTTAAACTGGGCAGAAAAAATAGTCCCAGAAAGGGATTGGCAAGGAGAGATCTCGGGGGGTCAAAGCTGGGTTAGTTGGAGTACAGTAACACCCAAATAAGGTCAGGGCCCTATCGGCCCTGCTTGGCGCTGTATGTAGTGAGAGACCGTCACTGCCCCAAAGAGTTTAGGATGGAATCCTGGATCCATTGACGTCCATAGCAAAACTCCTGTTGACTTCAATGGGCGCAGCATTTTCACAGTCTAAATAGACAAGACAGGCAAAGGGTGGGAGGGGGTGGGGACCAGGATGGTGGCTTGCCCAAGGTCACATAGTGAGTCAGTGGCAGAGCCAGGAATAGAATAATAATCCCTGGTTTTTATGCATTGCTTTACATCAGTAGATCTCAAAGCGCCTTACACAGGAAGATCACCATCATTATCACCATTTTACAGGTGGAGAAACTGAGGCACATATCTGACGTGACTCCTGCAGCAGGCCAATGGCAATGGTAAAACCCAGGTCTCCTGACTCCCAGTCCAGTGCTCTATCCACTGGTTCAGAGATGGGGTGAATAGGCCTCAAAGGCAGCTTCAGCGGGACTCCCCCGGCTCTATTGCAGGAAGGGAGTCCTAGAACCAAGGGGGTTCCTGCCCTTGGCCTGACCCGGATGAGGATGGGTAAAAAGATGACCGCCGGCTGCCTTGGAGGGACCTGGGGGAGAGACGGTCTCTGATCTGCAATACTCCATACCTAGGAGATAGATTTAAAGTGAGCATAAACCTTGGCCCCAAGCACCATAACATTGTGACTCACCTGGCTGATGCTGCGTGGCTGCCCTTGTGATCATCACCAGGTGTGCTTGCAAGGAAGGCCCCCGTTGGTCTGAAGAGCAGGACCTCAGATGACACAAAGCTGGGTGTAGTAACTGGCAGAAGCAGCATTGCGAGGTTGGGGGGGTACGGGCGGTCCTCTGTTCCCCTAAGCTTGCAAACTAGCCTCTGTTTAAAGAGACAACTGAAATGTAATTAGTTTCAAACCGTTTAAAAAAAAGTTTCAGATGCTAGATCTGCCCCTCCCCCCCATCCTTCTGCCAATTTTTTTTTACAGCTGCAGGTGTTTTTTTTTATGTTTGTCTCCTGTTGCTGTGTGGAAACCCACACAAACAAAAGGGGAAAACAAACAGTGAAACTGATTGCACGCAGCTTGCTGCCGAATGCACACAGAGTGCTGCCGAATGCACAAAGATATTGGGGGGAGGAAATAGGGAAACATGTTAAATTATGTTGATCTTGGGTGTTGATTGTAACAGTTGCAGGTTTAAAAAAAAAAAGTCAGATGGAAAGTTTTGTGCTCTTAAAGAAAAACAGTCAACTTAGATCTTCAGTGAACTCCTCTTAAATTCATGCTTGGGTTTAATATTTACCAGGAGGTTCAGCTAGACCAGGGGTAGTCAATAGATGGACTATGGGCCAAATCGGGACTGCCAGATGCTTTAGAACGGACCCTGAAATCTTTTTATTTGCTTATTATGATCATTATTTTGTTGTTCTCTCTGGGGTCTGGATCTTGACCAAGAAATTTGGACTTTGACAAAAAATAATACTCAGATAATAATAATGACTGTGTATCTGTGCATAATATAAAAACCCTGGCCTTGAAAATGGATTTATATGATCAATAAAAACAAAGCAGCTTGTGGTGTGTGAATACATCAGAGCGGGGTCTTTTTCTTTAGCTGGTTATTGGCAAACAGCCCAGGTAGATTTGGTGGAATAATTTTGCTCTGCATCACAGAGGACAGACAGTAGCAAGCGAGTATCTCATTCGTTTATCAATTGTATTCACTTCGAAGGTCACGTAGTTCTGTCTCCCTGCTCGGCCTTTTATACGCTAATTTCAGGTTGGTCTACAGGCAAGGTATTCAGCTTGTAGCTTTATCTCTAAATGGGTTTCCTGTACTTTCCAGCTGTGCACGCTTTCGCTCATGACTTTTCTATAGGGATCAGGATAATGTTACCACCAATAGAACCTCGGAGTTACGAACACCAGAGTTACAAATTGACCAGTCAACCACACACCTCATTTGGAACTGGAAGTATGCAATCAGGCAGCAGCAGAGACGCACAAAAAAAGCAAATACAGTACAGTATGGTGTTAAACGTAAACTACTAAAAAAAGGGAAAGTTTAAAAAAAAAATGGACAAGGTAAGGAAACTGTTTCTGTGCTTGTTTCATTTAAATTAAGATGGTTAAAAGCAGCATTTTTCTTCTACAGAGTAAAGTTTCAAAGCTGTATTAAGTCAATGTTCAGTTGTAACCTTTTGAAAGAACAACCATAATGTTTTGTTCAGAGTTATGAACGTTTCAGAGTTACTAACCACCTCCATTCCCGGGGTGTTCGTAACTCTGAGGTTCTACTGTATCATTTTAGATCGGGGGAGAGAATCTGGGATCTTGGGTTCTGTTCCTAGCTCTGCCTCGTGATCTTGGACAAATCACTTACAACTTGTGTGTTTAGACAAGGACTACCGCTTTAATTACAGTGATACAGTTCAAACAGCACAGCCTTGGCGTGGATGCAGCTATACCAGTATAAAGGTGCCTTATACCAGCATAGTTTATTCCCCTTCCCTGACAGGAATCACATATACTGGTATAAGGCATCTTGATACACCAACTAGGGCTGTGGTCCAGGTATAACTATTTTGGTGAAAAATGACACCCCAACCAAAATAGTTGTGCCAGTGCAAAACTTGTAGAGCAGGCCTAAAGTGCTCTGTGTGGCTGTTTTTTTAATCTATCAAATGGAGACCATAGTACTTACCTTTTCTAAAGTGTTTTGAGATCCTTGCCTACGTGCAAAGGGTCAGCGGCTATGGGTGATGCCCCCTGGAATGTTACAAGAAGAAGCAGTGTCAGTCAGGGTTTGACGTAGTGACCCCTTACTGGAGGGAACCGTCTCAGTTCATCAGTGCTCATGCATCGCGCCAAGGAATAGTGAGAAATCACCAAGCCCAAGTCTCCCTTGACGCTTGCATAAGAAATCCCAGTTGAATTCCTCTAGATTTGCACTGGTGTATCAGAACAAAACACTTTGCTCTGGGGATCGCTCCGCTGGCTGGTTGCGGAGGTTTGCCTGCCCAGGACTAGCCCCCATATGGGCATGTTCTCTAACCCAGCATCTGGGTGCGCTCATTGCATTGCTAGGTCCGGTTCTGGGTGTCTGAGAATCTGGGCTGCCAGATGAAATTTGTCTTCGTTCTGCTGAGAAGCAGGCAGTCTATTTACTTGCATGTTGGCAGAGTTAATTAAGCATCAAATCTTGTTGTTACTACATGGCCACTAAAGCAATCTAATCCAGTTGGCCTTCGAAGCCTGAAGAATGGAGGTGGTTGTTCTGGGAGTTTTTTTGACTGTAACGTTGAGTGAATGTGTCATTGGCTGGCACAAAGCCGGATGAGAATAGGTGTTATCCGGGCTTCCCTCTGCCGTGCCCGGCCCCTCTCCCCTGCTTAGCTCTGCTGATGCATCTCAGTCCTGACCTCTACCCCAGCCCTGGGTTCCCCATTCACAGCTCTCGTGCTGGCCCTGTCCTGACCTGCAGGCCCCCTGCTATTCCGGCCCTGGGCTCCCCATACACAGCCGATCCGATCCTCAAGGCTGCCCTGCAGTCCCCTCTTCTTACTATTCCTGGCGTAGGTCCCCAGAGCCTTTCAGCTGGGCCAGCCCTTGGTGGCCTCAGGATCTGAACAGAGCCCTCGGCAGGTGGCACCTCTCACAGTGTGTGCTCTCGGTCTCTGTAGGAGGATTGAAGACTGCCTGCCTCCTCTGGGGAGCTCCCCATCCAAGAGGTTCTCCCCCTCCAAACGGAAGCAGTACTACATCAACCAGGCCATCCGCAACTCCGACCTCATCCCAAAGGCCAAGGGGCGCAAGAGCCTTCAGCGGCTGGAGAACAGTAAGGATCAAGCCTTTTTGTGCTTCGTGCAGCCTCTTCCCCCTAAGCACTAAGCAGTCTCTTACCCCTGGGGTAGTCCGGTCTGTTTCTTTGGGAGCTGCTTGCAGCATGATGCACAGTTCACGGTGAGTGAGGCTGGTGGAATCTGGCCCGCACTTGCTCATCGCCAGGCTGTATGCCAGGTACATAAGTGAGATAGTTTGAAGCTAGTCACTGCAGAGGTGACTGCGTGGAGCGCTCTGGACAAACAGGCCAAGGCTTGCAAAGGTGACCAGTGCCTTGTGGGGTGGAGGGGTAGGTACGCAACTTGAGAACTTTTAAAGGGGCCTGACTGAGCATCCACCCTCTGAAACCCAGGTCCCTTTCAGGTGTGTCAGATTGCATGGTCACCTGTGCAAACCTTGGCCAATGTGCTGCTACTGCTTATTTAAAATGCTCCTAATATATTTCCCTCTGATCTCCGCCCCCCTGTCTTCAGACTCCCCCCACCCGATGTATTTTCCGGTAGATTTTGCCCCTCTGTTTAATGACTTCCAAGGCTCTCGCTTGACTAGTCAGCTAGCGATGGGTTTGCATGATGCGGTGGTGTAAAGCTGATGCGGTTCTGCCCGGCTGTGGAGTGAGGGATCTTACCTCATGCGGGGGCTGGCGAGGAGTAATGGGATGAAATTGAGGAAGACTCGGGCTGAATCTCCGGAGAGGAGACGTTCAGAGTGGCCTGAGCCATTCGAGGGAGGAACAGTCTCCCAGAGGACGTGGTGGAGGCTCCAAACTGGTTGGGACAGAGCTCCAGAAAATGTAGGGAACAATCCCCTATTGGGATTTGATGACTTTGAGTCTCTGCCACGTTGAATGCTTGATCCCTGATTTGGGAGGATGGGAAGGGGCTACGAACAATTCCTGCTTATGTTTCCAGTGCAGGGCATGGCTCCTGGGTAGCTCTCCTTCCCCATTCCCCTTTCCCCTGCCCAGCCCCAGCCCTGGTGCAGGTGAGTCTCTTGCTTTGCGTCGGCCTGAGAACCCCAGGCTGGGACTCCAGCTGGAGTCACTCCCAATAATCTTGCTGAGAGCCGCTCTGCCTGGCGCTCCCGCTCCTTGTTTCTAAAGGGCTTTGTTTCCTAGCTCGGTACCTGATGACCCTGCTGGAGCGGGACGAATGTGGGAATGACGATGGGGAACTCACGCACTCGGCTGCCCCAAGCATCTTCACGGAGGCCTGCAACAACGAAACTTACATGGAGGTAGGTGCCGGGGGTGAATGTACCTGCTTCAGGCTCACGCTGGGAAACCTGGGCATTAAGTGCCCAGTAACGGTATCACTTGGTCCTTAGAGCCTTGCTGTCCCTGCCAGGGTGCTGCAGGAACACTCGCTAACGCTCAGCCTCCCGGTGCTGTAAGGAGGTGACCTGGCCAGGACTGCGCAGTGAGTCTGTGTCGGAGCCAGGAATAACACGTAGGAGCTCCTGGTTCCCAGCCTAGAGCTCAGCCCACTAGTCCACGCTGCCCGGGGATCTGGCTGGTCTGAAAGTGATGGAGACTGGGGCCTCAAGCTTCTTTTAACCTCCCTGAAAGCGCCTCCATCCTGCCCTTCCCAGGGCACCACATGGGCTCCTCAGTGGGGCGGGGCCTTCGCTTCATATACAATTAACAAGCGCATCTGAGAGCCAAGTGCTGGCATCCAAATTAAGCGCAATTCCTCGTGTCCCCTCTTTTGCCTTGGGCTGTGTGACTTCTCCAGGCAAGGCCGGCACGCGCGGAAAGATCTGCGCTCCCTTGGCGTCCAGGGGTCTTCTGTTTACTTGGGCTTCCTGTGGCTGGGAGCGCCGTATCCTCCCTCAAAAGCAGCGGAAATACGTACCAGGAGACCTTTGGACCAGACAATTGCAAACTCCTCTGTCTGGGGAAGAGCTGTGATGTGCCTACTCAGGCTTCCCTTGGGCAGGGGCCTTGGAGATGATCTCTAAAGTGCAAACTCCTGTCTTTCCTACAATGGGTCTATCCTGAGGTGATCACTGGAGTATTTATAGATTAGGATGGGAGGCCATGTCTTAATTCACACTGGAGTCCGTTTTCTGTCCAGCAACAGCCTCCAGCTGATGGGACGGCGGGAGTGGGTGGGTTGAGGCCGCGACAACATTTTTCTTTACGGCTAAGAAGCTAATTCCCTGGTCTATTTTGGGGGTCAGAGGTTGGGAGGAAAGTTCCCTGGGGTGATGTAGACAGTGTGGCACGTTGCCAAGCTTCCGTGGGCCCGTCGCAGCTGCGGGCACGGCCTGTGCCAGGAAACCCTCAAGAGCCTGCACAATGAGCCGAACGGAGGGGGGGCTTGCCCCAGCAGAGCCGTTAGCTAGCGAACGCAATGGCGTCCTCCGTTAAGAGAGCTGTGAAGAAACTCAGCGTTTTAATGCTCGCCATCAGTCAATGATGATTTCTATCTGCCTTCCTGTCCCCTGGGGCCGTATGACAAGCAGATGCCGCAGAGGCATCATTTGAGATGCTCACTTAATAGAGGGCAGCTTTTGTTTGGGGAAACTGGAATCATTTCTCTGTGAGGAGATTAAATAGGTAATTAACCGGGGGAGGACTTCCGTGGCCAGGGCTTGGAGTAGGAGATCGTAATGAGCTGTTATGCCCACCGCCTGCTTCACTGACTGAACCGCCTGGGATGTCTGTTCAGACCAGGTTGCCTTGGGAGGAAGCGTGTCCTCCGAGCAAAATTCTTCAGCGTCTCAAGCCCTGGCATTTGAGACCTTCCCCGGGTGTGTGAGTCAGCCAATTGTGGGTGACGGCTGGACACAAAACCAGCGAGTAGAACGTTGATATCCACGCTCTGCCTGATGAGTGATCACACCAGGTCAAGCCTTCGTGTGCCTGGCAAGTTGCTAGAGTTCGTACAGTGGAACTTGCTGTGTTTTAGTGGCACCATATCCCAACATGCAACGCTCCATCTAGGTCTGCAGAGACCATCTCTCCTGCATGGTGAAAACCACCGTACGGTGTGAAGGCTGCTCCCTTGTCGGTCTTTTTCTGGTCTGTAGTCAGACCAAGTTTTAAAAATCACGTGGCAGGCTAATGTCCTGACTTGGAGGTTGCCTGTGGGTGGAGCAGAGATATTGAGGCTTTGTCTGTGCATAGGAGCAAAAACTCCAGCGCTGAGCTAGTTCCTGCTCAGGTTCTGGCTCAAAGGAGCTATCCATTTCGAGAAGTTCTCTATCAAAGCAAGCAGCACTTCCTGATAAACAGGTGTTGCTAAATCAAGGCTTGCCTTGTCTGGAGTGACACTTGCAGCATCAAACAACTTGGTTTGTGCCTGATGTTTAACCCTGTGTGACCTGCAGTGCTCTGACACTTCCGTCAAAACCCGTGTCTTGCCAAACTTCCATCCTGCGGTTGGCTGGACAAGACGTAGCAATCTGCTTTGTAACAAGAAGTTTGGAAATGTTGTTTTCTCTCTCCTATCTTAGATGTTTAGGCTTTTAACGTTGCACGCGAACAGAGGCAGCTACCAGGGGACTGTCGGAAGGTCTAGCTGCGGACTCTGTGGTTGGAGGTAGCGGGATTTGGTGAGTGGTGTTTGGTCTGTCTGATGTCTGAGTGGTTAATTGCTGCCTGGTGATGAGGGGCAGAGCTGAGCTAAGCAGGGAGACTTGGCATAAGAAGTCACTTGAGAGCCATGAACGGAGGCACCTAACAGGACAGTTTCAGAGGGAGTTGAGTGAGGGAATGTGAGGCGCTCTCTCTAGGTGCAGCTCTACATGCGATTTTTAGATGGCCAGCGGTAAACACATGGTGGTGACCTGCTACGGATGTGTCATGTTTTCTTTCCTGCCTGAAGCCAGAAGGGACTTCCTGGGCAAGTTGGTGGCTGCGCCGGAGGAGAAAATTCTTGGATTGGAGGGGCAAGTAGAGATGCTACTGAAAATCAGAAGCTGAGGCGCTCCTAGACAGCCAGGTTCAGGAAACATCAGTACTCTAGGGTCAAGGAAGAAAGGAGCTGGCTACCAATCAGTCAGAGGAGACCTAGCAATATGTAACCACCAGAGACAAGAGGTCACAGCAGCATTCTACATAGCCGGGGATAGATGAGGATGGGCAAGCTTGGACCCCCAGAGCAGAAGACCAGGAGGAATTCCACGCAGTTAGAAGTTGCCAGTCAATGTCAGGTCCTTAACATGGAAACTGAAGAAAATCTCTCAAGATCCAGCCGGTCCCAAGGAATGGAGAGATGTACAGGACACATGTGTGGATGGCAGCTTGGACCAACCTGTCAGAAAAATCAAGCTTGTCCACAAAGTTCTCCAGCCGGCGGAGGAAGACAGACTATCTTCGCTGGGGATTCAATGCTCAGAAGAATCGGAAGAACATTCTGCAAGGGACGAGCAGAAAACAGGATGGTGTGCTGCCTTCCTGGAGCCAAGCCCCGAGATGTCACTCTAAGGCTGCATTGGTTTTGGAACTCTGTGGGAAAGGAACCATTGGTGGTGGTTCATAGAGGCACTCATGATACCGTGTTGTGAGAGATCTCGCCGATAGAAGATGTCTTCAGGGAACTTGGAAGCGTGCTGAAGAAGAATAATGTCCAAGTGATCATCTCAGAAATCCCAGAAACAAAGGAAAAGGCAAGGCAGAAGGCAAGGCGGAAGATGCTGGAAGTGAACTGCTGGCTAGGTAAGTGGTGTATGGTTTTGGTTTTGTGGAACATTGGACCACCTTCTATTGGGAGAGGGGGCTGTATAGTTTGCATGGCCTCCATCTCAGTAGAAGAGGAACTGATTTCCTTAGGCACAGGCTGGCTTGAGTGGTCAGGACGGCATTAAACTACTAACAAACAGGGAGGGTAAAAAGGAGGGAAGATACAAGCATCATTTAGTACAGAATCAGGATGCTGAGGACAAAATTAATCAAGGGACCAAAGGATATGAAGAGAAGAAATTCTGTAATTGCCTGTACGCCAATGCTAGGAGCCTGGGTAACAAACGAGGAATTGAAGTTGCTTATTCAGGAGCATAAATTTGATCTAGTTGGCATAACTGAAACCTTGTGGGGTGAGTCCCAGGAGTAGAATGTTAAAATCAGGGGTTCTAACCTATTTAGCAAGGATCAAGAAGGCAAAAAAGGGAGGGCGCACTCTGTCAAAAATGGCCTTACCTGTTTTCGAGTTGCTGATAACGTGGAAGAAAATGATGTTGAACTCTTATGGATCAGTGTCTAACAGATAAAGCACCAGATGCGGTATTAGTTGGTGTTTGGTACAGATCACCAAATCACACTAGGGAGCAGGATGACCATCTTCTTACACACCTCCCTATAATGTATGGGGGGGGGGGGAAGCTGCATGATCATGGGGGATTCAGTTTGAGTGACTCACTCTGGATATCTCACGCTCTCAGTACTAAACCATCTGTGAAATTTCCATTTCCTAACTTATAAAGTGTTGCATCCAGCTGGGGGAAATTCTACATTAGACCCCGTCTTGACAGATAAAGAGGAACTGATCACAGAACTAAAAATTAATGGTAGCTTAGGTACAAGTGATCATGACTTGATCACATTTAAAATGTGCAAACGGAATAAAGTCCAGATCATCAGTGTATATATATTTGGTGCTTTAAAAGATGCAGTTTCACAATGCGGAAGACAATTATGAGCCCAGTCATCTCCGAGGAAGAATTTAATAAAAAAAAAGTGAATGGTAATTGGAAATTGCTTAGGAAAACTTTACTAGATGCCCCAAAAGCCACAATCAAAGAAGGCGGCTATATTGGTTAAAAAAACCAGCTTGGTTTAAAGGGGAGGTGAAGGCAGCTATAAAATATTAAAAAATAAAATAACAAATGGAAGGGTTGATAGTAATATAAATCAGAAGCTAGGAATGGTAGAAAATTGATAAGGGAAGCAAAGGGACAAAAGGAGAACTATATGGCCAGCAGAGTTAAGAAAAATAAGAAGGAGTTGTTTAAGTATATTTGGAACAAAAAGAATCCTAACAATGGTATTGGTTCATTACTAGATGAAGCTGGTAGAGTTGTCAATAATAATGCAGAGAAGGCAGAAGTGTTCAATAAATATTTCTGTTTTGTATTTGGGGGGGACGGGGAGGAAAGATGTCATATCATATGATAACACTGTTTCCATTCCACTAGTATCTCAAGAGGATGTTAAATAGCAGCTACTAAAGATAGACATTTTAAAATCAGCAAGTCCAGATAACTTGAATGCAAGAATTTTAAAAGAGCTGGCTGAGGAGCTCTCTGGACTGTTAATATTGATTTTTTTCAATGAGTCTTGGAACACTGGGGAAGTTCCAGAAGACTGGACGAAAGCTAATGTTGTGTTAATATTTAAAAAGGGTAAATGGGATGACCTAGGTAATGATAGGCCTGTCAGTCGGCTATTGATCCAGGGCAAGATAATGCAGCAGCTAATACAGGACTTGATTTATTAAAGAATTAAAGGAGGGTAGTATAACTAATGCCATTCAACATGGGTTTATGGAAGATAGATCCTGTCAAATTAACTTGATTTTGTTGTTGTTGTTGTTGAGATTACAAGTTTGGATGATAAAGGTAATAGTGTTGATGTAATACACTTAGACTTCTGTAAGGCATTTGACTTGGTACTGCACTACATTTTGATTTAAAAAAAAAAAAAAAGAAAACTAGAAAGATACCAAATTTAACACAGCACACATGAAGTGGATTAAAAGCTGGCTAACTGATAGATCTTAAAATGTAACTAAACTTTGAATCATGATTGAACAGCTCTGTTTCTAGTAAGATTCTGCAGGGATCTGTTCTTGGTCCTGTGTGGTTTAACATTTTGATTAATGACCTTGAAGAAACTGTAAAATCATCTCTGAAAGTTTGCAGGTGACACACAAATTGGGGGAGTGGTAAGTAACGAAGAGGACAGGTCACTGATGCAGAGCAGTCTGAATAGCTTAGCAAGCTGGGCACAAGCAAACAATATGCATTTTTAATATGGCTAAATGCAAAGGTATACATCTAGGAACAAAGAACGCAGGCCATACTTCCTGGACAGGTCCTCTATCCTGGGAAGCAGGGACTCTGAAAAAGATTGTGGTAGGATGTGGATAATCAGCTGAACGTGAGCTGCTGAAGCAAATCTGTATCCAGAAGGGCTAATACCATCCTGGGATGCATAAACAGGGGAGTCTTGAATAGGAGCAGAGAGGTGATTTTACCTCTGTATTTGGCACTAGTGCGATCTCTTCTGGAATGCTGTGTCCAGCTGTGGTGTCTGTAATTTTAGAAGAAGGTTGACAAGTTGGAGAGGGTTCAGAGAGGAGCCATGAGATGGATTAAAGGATTAGAAAACACGCTGTATAGTGACAGACTCAAGGAGCTCGATCCATTTAGCTTAACAAAGAGAAGGTTAAAGGGTGACTCGATCCTCAGTCTATAAGTACCTACACGGGGAACAAATATTTAATAATAGGCTCTTCAAACTGGCAGAGAAAAGTGTAACATGATCCACTGGCTGGAAGTTGAAGCTAGACACATTCAGACTGGAAAGGAGATGTCCATTTTTAACGGTGAGAGTAATTCATCGTTGGAACAGTTTACCCAGGGTTGTGGTGGATTTTCTACAAATTTTAAATCAAGATGGGATGTGGCTCTAGGAGTTATTTTGGGGAAGTTCTCTGGCCTGGGTTACACAGTAGGTCAGACTAGATGATGACAGTGGTCCCTTCTGGCCTTGGAATCTGGCCAATAGAATACAGCATCACCTTGCTCATGTGTGCTTTTTAATGCCGAGAAAGCTGATCTCTCCCCAGCTTATCCAAGATCCAGGGGCAGGGCTGGTGCTGTGAATGCAGGACTGAAACCAGGAATAAACCCAGCAGGCCCGTAGCCTTTTATGATCAAAGTGTGGCATGAGTTAGGAAGCCTAAATTAGCGTTTAGCGCTGAGCTCAGTTGGATTTCATAAATGGCACCATCACTTCAGCACTCGTCACGTTCATTTAAAAAAACCATTAATAGATTGGGTCTAAAAAGACAACAAAATCTGCATTTCCTGCCCCTGAAACAATCTGTTGGTCAGTGAACCGCTTGACCCAGACAGCTCATCTTGCGGAGAGTCCTGGAATACTCCAGGGGCCAGAGGGGCAAAGTCCAAAGCCCGTTCTGAGAATATCCTGCCACAGGTACGAGAGCTTTCAGTCCCAGGAGCTGACAGCAAAACATCCTGGAGGGGGATCACTGCCACACCAGGGCCATGCAGAACTTCTTGGATCAGAGCTGACACCTTGAGATGCCCCCAGAATGAATAAGTAGGAAGTTCAGAGCCCTGGTGTTAGGAGCTCCAAACCCTGATCCAGTATCTCTGGGTGTGAACTCGGGCATTGTTACAAGGGCGGGGCTAGGCAGGCAAAGCTCTTCCTGTAAACTAGTCTGTTCATCTCTGTTCCTAGCAGGCTGTGGATTTTCTAGGCTGCCCGAGGACTTCAATGAACAGATTTGCCCCATCTGACAAGCTTCAAGGACTGGGGGGTGGGTGGGCTGGAGGGGCAGTAATTTATCCAAGTTTCAAATGGTGCCTGGAGACCACGGCGTTGCATGTACCTGAGGTGGCCGAGTTCTGGTGACTGAATCTGAGTCCGCTGCACACATCTACACTGAAATTGTGGTGTGACTTCCCTTCGCAGATCTGGAATGACTTCATGAACCGGTCTGGTGAGGAACAGGAGAGGGTCCTGCTCTACCTAGAGGAAGAGGCCAAGAAGAAGCACAAGAGGAAGCTCCCTGTTAAAGCGGAGGACAAGTGGAAAGGTACCGAGAGGGGGAGGGAAGGCTGGACAGGGATGACTTTGAATCTTGAAGTGGGCGTTACGTTCCCGGGTGTCACCTTGCTGCCCCGCTGCATCCTGCTCACATTTCCTCCTACATCACTCCGTGCCGGAGAAGCACGACAACCTGGCCTCTCTGCTAAAAGAATCATCAGGGAGCTAGTTAATATTGAGCCTCAGTTTATCAGGTGTGTCTGCCCGCACCCACAGAGGTGAGAGGGGGCAGGTCATGCCACCCGGAGCTATGGAGGTAAATTCATCCCTGTGCTGGTGCTGAGGCTGGTCCAGGACAGAGGGGAGGCAGCTCGTGTCTCCCTGATTCCAGGCATCCGGGGCTTGTAGCAGCAGGGAATCACTGGGGTGACTGTCACAGCCCTTCCTCTTCCTGTTCCAGATCCCTCTTGGCTGAGCTGCCTTCAACGTCCCCACTGGGGCAGAGTTAAGGTGACTTGTGCACCTTGTTTGAGGAGTGCGACCTTCACTCTGCATTTGCTTGGTTTCCCACTTTTGAGGGCAACATTTATTCAAGTCCCTGGCTTGCGGCTGCCGCTGTCGCATCCCTGAACAACACTGGGAATGCCGATTCTTTAAATCTGTTTCTTTGTTTCCTCCAGAGCATCCTGCTTACACGCCGAAAGAATGTTTCCAGCGCATCAGCCGCCGGCTTCGCACCACCCTGAGACGAGGCAGGATCCCTATGGTGAGACCCTGTCACGTCATTGGTCAGGTGACCATCCAGGTGCCGGAAGCTCCCATCTAGAACTAGAAGTTTCCTATAGACTCAGTGACCCACGTGCCCCTTCCATCCAGTGGGCGGAGCCAATGCTTGTCCTGACACTTCCTGATGCTGCTGCAGCTTGCTGCACAAGGGTATCTCTACGCTACAGCTGGCCGTGGGACTTGCAGCTCGTGTTCATGTACTTGCACTAGCTTCCATCTGGCCAGCTCGCTACAAATAGCAGTGAGGATGCGGTGTTGCCAGCCGCACAAGCGAGCACGTACCCGGGGGGTGAGGTGGGCTCGCACAGCCCAAGCCACCCCGGCCACGCTCCTATTTTTAGCAAGCTCGTTAGCTTAAGCCAGCACGGGGACGTCTGCACGAGCTGCAGATCGCGCCCCCGGCTGCAGCTGAAGATGCTGCAGTTGGCACAGGAAGCTTGGGCTGACGTTTTCACCCAGTACCGTTAATGGGAAGCGGGTGTCGAAATCGCAGTGCACAGTGGGTGACCAGAGAAGTCTGGTCAGTTCAAGAACAGAGGGGCTCAGAGATTTTGGGAGTGGGGCAGGGTGGAAATGGAGCCTGTCATCTCTAGGTTGTGGGGTTTCAATGTGATCCGGGCCAGTAAGGACCGAATTCTTGTCATCTGCTGGCTGTTCAGTCCCTGAGGGCGGGGGGCTAGGGGGTCGAGTGTCTCCAGGTCTCCAGCTAGCTCCTGGTGTGTCCACATCACACAAATCACAGCTGCCCTCCCTTTATTAATAAACTTGGGCAGGGGGAAGCCAAGGAACCAATGGGGCGCTGAGCCGGCAGCAGCCTCTCCACGTTGGGTTGGGGGGCGCTGGCAGACCACTGCGGGGAGGTTTGCTCTGCCCCAGCCTGTGCTGTCCCTATTCCGGAGACGGAGGATTTATCCCTCTGACGCCTTAGCCCTGGTTCGCTCCAGAGGACAAAGTTGTCTCTGCTAGAGTTCGAGTATCAAACATCCTTGCTGCTGGCCACCGTGCTCGTATGAAGAGAGAGGGGAGCACGGTCTGTAGGAAGGAGGTGGGGAAGAGAATGACATGAAGGATCCACAAGGGTATCTAGACTTCGCAGGCCGGGTACACGCTCCCAGCATGCACCTCTGCTGACGGGAGGAAGACCTTACGCTTGCCCTGGTATGACCAGGCACGTCAGTAGGTGTACACTGACAATTACCGAAGGGCCCTTGCTCTCCGCTCCCTTTGATTTTGCTTTTCGGTGCTGTAATTTTCTTGGTCTGTTTTTCCGCTGCCTCTGTTCAGCCCCTGCTTTTAAAAGCAGCCTCCGCTCGTGCCTGGCGTGGCTGCTCCAATTTGCTCTCCAAGTGCACCGATCTTTGCTGCTAATTTCTTAGGTCACAGCGCTCCGAAGAGCTGCTCGCTTATTATCCTGGGAGGCAGCAGCAGGAAGCCGGAGTCACCTCCTGGAAGCCTTTTAGCTGCTGCCGGCTTGTTAATGCGAATGTAGATATTTGCTGGGAGAGACTGTTTAGGGGAAACACCAGCACTGAGGTTTCTCTTCACGAGCTCTGGAGCTGGGGGCTGCTGCTCGTGGATTCTTGCTTGCCTCGGGCTGCAGAGAACGAGGTTCCCCCGTCCCATCCCCATCCAACGCCTGTCTGAATTATTTGTGTTGCAGCAGAGGCTAGACGCCCCACCGGAGATCGGAAGCCCATTATGCCAGGCGCTGTGCGAATACAGAGATGGGCCCGGCCCCCTTGCAGATTAAAGAGACG
Source organism: Emys orbicularis (assembly GCF_028017835.1). Taxonomy (NCBI): domain Eukaryota; kingdom Metazoa; phylum Chordata; order Testudines; family Emydidae; genus Emys; species Emys orbicularis. The sequence goes on along the minus strand of NC_088706.1, from coordinate 11,546,101 downwards.
GGGGCTGGGGGGAGAAGTGGCCTATCCAAGATCCTGCATGGATCAGTGGCAGAACTGAGAACAGAACCCGGGAGTCCTGATCCAATGCCCTTGTTGGAATGATTTTCCCTCTCCATTGGTGACAGCTAAAGGCTGGTGCTTCACATCCTACATCTCGATCGGTCGCTCTCAGTGGGCCTGGAAAGGCTTGCAGGAGGGCACCGTGACATGGCATGGCTTCTCCCCAGCGTTCAAGCCTACACTGCCATGCCCAGCCTCCTTGTGATTGGGTTTATTGTCCAAACATAAGCAAGCGAAACGGTCCCTCCGCTCAGCCTTTGTCCCAGGGTTTCACAGCCTCCCCTCCCAGGGGTCTCTGGTGATCCTGCTTCGTGCAGCCTCCCACTCCCGGCCAGCTCTGTTACTCTTCCGGAACAGCAGCTCCAGGGCAATCACGCCCCCTCTGCCAGGCCTTTTATCGCCCCTGTCTCCCCCCTTGAATTCGCTCAGTTGGGCCCACCTGCCCTGATACAGGGGAGCTGGGCCTGGTCTGCTGGGACTCACTGATCTGCCACCAGCTGAGGAGTCAGATCTGAAATGCTACATTCCCCCCCCCCCAGCCTGGCTCTGATTACAAAAGCAGAGAAGTTCCTGGGGCCCGGTCCCTGTGACCAGCTGCATGCATCACCCCCTGCCTGCACAGGCGAGGCGGCAGAACGTGACTTCATGTAGGGAACGCAGACGCTTGCTGCCCGGGGGTATGGAAGACACTATCTTGGCAACCGTCCACTTCAGAGGGAGATGTCTGAGGATCTTGTGGCATCCTGTTCGCGGGTCGGCCTGTCGGCTGGCCCAGCTTTCCGGGTGCACGCAGCTCCTAGCCTGCAGCTGGTGACCTGATGCTGGTTTCAAGCTTCCAAATAGCTTCTCAGCCATATTGTCACCTCCACTTGATTCTCATTTTTCAGGGGACCCTGGAGTGTCTGGAGGAGGAGTTACTGGCCTTTTTCTCCGTCACCCCTCACTCCGTCTACACAGCGATGATGGACAATAGGTAATCCTTCTTCCTTGCTGCTGGGATGGCAGGGCACCTTGGCTCCTGTCCCAGAGGAAGTGGGGGAGGGAGGGTTTTGCCCGGTGATTCCTGCTGGAGCGGGTTGTCGCTTAGTAATGAGGTCACTGGGGGTGTGTGACAGTCAATCTGTCAAGGTGCCAGGTACACTGGATCTTCGGGGCCGATCTTGCAGACCGCAGGCACGTGCCAGACCGAGCTGCCCCACGAAGGGGCCTTTGACTCGAGTTCTTCAGAGTTGCCTGTTGCAATGGACTTGTGGGGATCGGAGGCCTCTGCCTGCATCCCCTGGAACGCAATCTTCTGCCTTCTGGCCACCAAATGAGGGTATGTCCTCACTGCAAGAAAACGCCCGTCGCTGGCGCACGGCAGCTGACTCACGTTCGGGGCTGCGGGGCTATAAAATTGCAGTGTAGATGTCCAGGCTTGGGCTGGAGCCTGGGCTCTGGGACCCTCCCCCCTCAGGGGTCCCAGAGCCCAGGTTCTAGCCCAAGCCTGGCTGTCTCCACTGATTTTTATAGCCCCGTGAGCCTGAGTCAGCTGATGCAGGCCAGCCCCGGGTGTTTGACTGCAGTGTAGACATACCCCAAGAGTCGGATCGGATCTAAGATTGCTGGCTGGAGAGGGGCTCAACAGACCTGTCCTCTTCAGAGAGAGAGGGCCAGATTCGCTCCAACCTCAGGTTATCTGCAGGGCCGGCTCCAGGTTTTCTGCCACCCCAAGCGGCGGAAAAAAAAAAAAAAAAGAAAAGAAAAAAAAAGCCAATCAGCGGCACTTCGGCGGCAGCTCAATCGCGCTGCTCCATTCTTCGGTGGCAGTTCGGTGGTGGGTCCTTCACTCCCTCTCTTCCTCTTCGGAAGAGAGGGACTGAGGGACCCGCCGCCGAAGACCCGGACGTGCTGCCCCGATACTGGAGGGAGTGCCGCCCCTTTGTATTGGCCGCCCCAAGCACCTGCTTCCTTAGCTGGTGCCTGGAGCCGGCCCTGTTATCTGGACCAATAGCTTGTTTGCCGCAGGGGGCCTGACGTGTTGCTCCGTGAGCTCTTATGATGGAGTTTACAGAACCACGTGTGACCAAAGCCCGGTTGGTTTGTTTTTGTTCCAGCTTTGAGCGGCTGCTGCTCCACGCTCTCTGCCAGTACATGGACCTCGTCTCTGCCAGTAAGAGCCTTGTTTTGGTTCTCGTCTCTCCATTGCTATCGGGCCTCTCCAGCTAAGCCTCCTCCTCCCCACCCTTCCCTCACCCCCGCCCCGCCTTCCACTGCAGCTCACACCACACGCTGCCAGTGCTTTCCCCTGGCCCTGGGAGCTGGGTTACCCCGGGAGATTATTTGAAGGCCGCGTGGGGCTGGGAGGCAGGAATTCCAGCATTGTAATCCCAGCTGTGCCAGTGAGGAGTTGTGTATCTTTCAGTGCTTCATTCCTGCCCCGCTAGGGAGCTGTGGGGTTTGACTGGCTAATGTTTGTACAGCCGTTGGAAACGCAAGTTGCTGTCTCAAATGCTCAGCACCGTTCTGTATGGCCAGTCCCCGTAGGGCCAGATCCTGGGACTCCAAACGCCCCTGGACGCAGCCCTTAATTACACAGCTCAATGAGCTTCTTGCAACCCACTCGACTTTGTCCTGGGCTCTGCTTCCCTCCCTGCTGTGCGGCGTTATTCTGTGCCCCCTCCGGCCCAGCCCGGGGCGGGGGGGGGAAAGGAAGGAATCCGTTCCCAAGCTGCAGCACTGCTTACAGCTAGCGGGGTGTGCATGAGGGGAGATGGAGTTGAGTGTGTTGGGTGGCATGTCTGGGCCGGGAACCCCATTCGCTCTGGCGTCTTGGCAAGGCAGTGGGAGTTGCTGTTGCCATAGGCGCCAACTTTTCCTGGCGCCGGTGGGTGTTCGTGCCCCCCCTCCCGGCCCCGCCCCGACTCCACTCCGCCCCCGCCCCCATTCCAACCCCTTCCCCAAAGTCCCGCCCCCAACTCCACCCCTGCCCTGCCCCATTGGACTCCTTCCCCAAATCCCCACCCCAGTCCTGCCTCTTTCCCGAGCGTGCTGCGTTCCCCCTCCTCCGCCCTTCCTCCCAGCGCTTGCCGCCGTGAAACAGCTGTTTCGTGGTGGCAAGCGCTGGAGCTGGGGAAAGAAGAGGCATGCTCAGGGGAGGAGGTGGAGGTGAGCTGGGGCGGGGCGGGGAGCTGCCGGTGGGTTCAGAGCACCCACCAATTTTTCCCTGTGGGTGCTCCAGCCCCGGAGCACCCACGGAGTCGGCGTCTATGGCTGCTGCTTATACCGGGGCCGAGTTTGGCCCAGAGATTCGCCATCCCACTGCGAGGCTGAGCCCTTGGGAGACGTCCTGCGGGTCCTGGAATTGATCTCACTATCGGCTGCTGCTCTGGGTGAGCCGTTCACTGGGGAGTGGCATCCTGCCGTCCTTCCACATGTTCATCAGGAGGTTCGGCTCAGCCGGTTCAAAACAACCCGCTGTTCACTTGGCCCAATCAGTCTCTTGCCGCCTGCGGCTCCCTTCCAGGCAGCGAGCTGGCCTGGCCACCAGGAACCAGCAGAAGAGTGTCTGTCTGGAGGGTGTGATGGGCTGGAAGGGCACACTGCGTGCTGTCTGTGTGCGAAGGGAGCTCATGGGGTGAGGCAAACTTCGCGTTGGAAATGAGCACATACAAATCCTACTGGGAATACAGCACCTCGCAGCTGGGAGGCACAGTGGGTTAGCAGCTCAGATGTGGGCCGGGCCTGGTCTCAAATCCTGCCGGAGACTCTGACCTTGGGCAAGTCATATTGTCATGTTGTGCCTCAGTTTCCCCATCTGTAAAACATGGCTGACCCTACTTGCCTCTCTCTGGGCAGTGCTGTAAGATGTCATTGAGGGGGTCTGCAAGCAGGTGTGCTCTTGCCCCGTTCTTAACCCAGTGCACGCAAACATTCCGGATCTGGCCCAAGCCTACCCCCTCTTTGGGGCTTGCATTTATCAACTTGGCTGCCCAACCCCCTTGGGCAACTTTGAAAACTTCAACCTTAAGTAACAAAACACAAACCTCAACCTGAGAGTTCTCCTGAGTGTGGCTGTGGCTACAATTTTCTTCAGGCAGGACACCGCTGTCCATGCCTCTGGTGCCTTCTGTGTTAGGTGCTCGTATAGCTTATCCCCCTGGGTCGGAACTAATGAGACCCACCTGGTCTGATCACTGGGGTGAGTGAGTAGAAGAGCACTGTATCTTTCTGTTTGGTCCTAGAATATAACCCCAATTGCAGGCCCCAATCTTGTGGTCTTCTCTCTGACTGTGTGAGAGATAGAGGCATGATCTGGTTCCAAAAAAAGAATTCAAACTCCTTCCTCTCTCTGTCCAGGTTCTGACTTTGAAGGGAAACGCCAAATGAAAGTGAGCAACAAACACAGAGACTTCCTGCCCCCGGAGTTACTGCTGTCCGCCTACTTGGAGCAGATGAGCTGATAGGTCTGGAAGACATCCCACTCAGTGCTCTGAAGGCTTCTACGATCCCCGAATCTGCTCTCCGTCCACTCAGTCCTCGGCGTACAAACGGGGGGGTGTCCCCACCCTCTCAGACGATTCTCTGCACTTGTGCGATGGCCTAACCGGCGGGTGGATTTGCGTGGAGCCGGTTAGATCGCCGCCCCCGGGCCCTGCTTCAAGATGAGAAGTCTTCCCTTGCCCATCGCTGAAGCCCTGCAGGCATCTTCCGCAGCTGCCACTCTCTCTTCCCCGTGTGGCAAAGCTGTTGCAACACTGGGGTGTGACTTCCAGTTTCCTCCCCACCCCCGGGGTGCTCCTGGTTCCACCCAAGGCTTCTCTGTACTGCTCCCGGTACCCAGGGGAGGGCACCATCTCTGCTCCTCGCAGGGGGGCCTGGCAGAGGCACCCCCCAGGCAGACCACTCTGTCAGGGGTGGAACCACCTGCTGGACAGCCCAAAACGTCAACCTTCATCATGCTCAAGTGTCCAACCCCCGCTCAAGTGTCCAACCCCCACTCAAGGACTGAGGACTCTGCCTCTCTTGAAGCCTTTGCTCTGGATGGGCAGAGTCCTGGTTGGAGCGGGTGAGGGGGGTAGGAGCTGACTCCAGGGGTCTCCCCTGCTGCCTGTAGGCTGGTGGGAGGTGAGGAAGCATCGTCCCTGCAGGCTTCCCTCAGCGGCCCATCGACACTGTCAAATGCATATCGGCTGTTGTTGCGACACTGTTCCCTCTTGTCGCGTAGATGGGATCTTGATTGTGTCCCTTCTGCCCTCCAAGCCATGTTCCGGATTCAGGATCCAGCCAGGTTCGGGGTGATGGTGAAAGTCCTGTTCACGTAAAATGGAATCGTGCTTTTAACCATGCTGGGGGAACAAGATCGCTTCTGAATAGTGAAGATGGGCCCTTCATCTCAGCCCCTTCGGGCCACATCCTGCCCTCATTTCTCTGACTCACTGGCCTCTTAGCTTGGCAGGGGGACTCCAGGACCTGCTGCTGCCGCCAGATATCACCGTGCTTAAGGTGTGAGACCAGTCTGCCGAGCCCTGCCTTGGGTGTGGCGCTATCTCCCAGCAGTAGCTGTGCTCCCTGGAAGCGTGAGTGTCTATACGCCAGCTCATTTAAACACAAACAAACAACCTGTCCCTGGGGGACTCTGGCTTCCCCTGGGGCTGAATTTGGAGCAGTATTTTTGGGACAAAACAGTTCCCTTTCGGCCTTAGCATTTCAGCTGCTCTGACCTGGCCCTTGAGCAGCTGAATTGGTCTCATTCCCCAGCTCAGCAAACACTTCAACAGGTGCCTAAAGCTTAAGCATGGGCTGAAGTGCTTTGCTGAATGTCCAGCAGCTGGTGGAGCAGATCACTTGTAAGTTGCATTTCACAAACCAGGGCGGCAGGGGAATTACCACAGACTGCAACAGCCTTGCAGGGTCGGGGGTGGGCACTGCTTTGGTTGGTGCCTAACCCTGTTTCCGCTCGCTACCCACCACAGAGTTAGTGCTTTAAGGCATTGCAGGCTCAGCCCCCCCTACAGGGGGCGTAGATCTCCCCCCGAATGCACGCATTAGCACTTACCTAGCCTCGTCTCTGTGGAAGGCAAAGGAGTGAAAGATCTGTGTGAAAAGCTCGAAGAAGTGTCCAAGCAGGACTTGGCGCCCCCCTCCCCTGCTGGCTGCTTGGTTTTGGACTAGGGAGAGCGATCTGTTAGCTCCCACAGAAGCTCAGAGGAGAAGCTGTCCAGGGAGCCAGCCCCGAGTGGGAGTAAGCTCCGAGTGGGAGTAACTAGCCCATTGTTTAGTGCATCCATGTGGATTGGCATTGAGCAAACAGCCCCCTGAAGCCGGATCGCTATTGTTTAAGCTTTGGTAGTTATCAGTGAGACATTTAACACAAAGCTCTGGCTTTCTCTGCAGTGCGGGGGGCCTTTTCTAAATATGGTGTGTCATTTATGCAGGTTTGTGTTTTGTGATTGTGGAATCGAAGCCAGGCCCCCGGCAGTCCTGCTGCTCGCAAGCGGGGCTGGGTGGTCAGAGCTGAACGTCTCAGCTTGGGCCACCTGGGTCTGCCAGGGGTTTCTGGCAGGGGGAGAGGGCGGGGGGAGGGGGGGTTATATCATGGCGCAATTTAAATAGCTCCGTTTCCAGCTCTCTAGTGCCGTGAAGCGCCCGTTGGGATGTGTGTGGTTTTTAATATGTATACTACGTGTTGCGGTGTTTAATTTGGTGCATATCAAGAGCTGCTCTCCCCTGTACATAGCAGCTGGTTTAAAGGGATGGGCCGGGTTTGATTCATCACCAGCTTGTGCTGCCTGTGTCCCCGATCAGCCCTGTGGGGAGCAGCTCCTGTGTTGGAATTCTCTGCAGGTGAGTAGTGAAGAATCCCGACCGAGGAGCGCTCTCCGCACAGGCTCAGGGCTTGAGTCTCCTCTCCGTTGGTTTCACTGGAGTTACTCCTGACTTATATGGGTTAGTGACCAGAATGAGGCTCCCAGAGGGCAGGATCAGGCCCATTCCCCCTCTTCTCACGAGCAACAGTGTAGATCGAGCGTGAGGCTTTACACCGAGTGGGTGGAGAATCGGGCTCCATTGACATCTCCTCTTCCCTTGTAAACCAGCTGGATGTAAAAAACTTTTTCAGCAAAAAAACCTCTCACACACAGCCACAGAGATTTGCTTAGGACAGCCGTGCTCTCCCGGGCGAGGGTCTGGTCTAGCCGGACAATGCAGCACAGCAGACCGCAGCGCTTGACTTCCCATGGGCGTGTCAGACCCACGCACCATTCGGGGAGCTGCTCTGGGCAGAAAAGGCCGACTCCTGCGAGAGTCCCTGCTTTGCTCTGCCTTGGGGCCTGGCTTCCCCTCCTGCCATCTCTGCACGCTGCCTCTCCAGCCCGTGCTGAGAGCCCTGGTCTGGTGAGACGACGCAAACCAAAGCGACCTTGGCACGGGCAGTGCCTCCGTGCAGCCCAGCACCCAGTCAGGACCGTACTGCGGTTTGTAACGTGGATATGGATGTTGTGCGTCGTGCTTCCGGGAATGTTTATTGATTTTTCTTTTTAATTGTGTCAGTTGTATCCGCCAGCCCCAGCTCTTGCCTCGGTTGAAAGGACCGTCACCTGTTTTAACGGCAGCCTTCACCTGCTGTGCCTGAGCAAATCCATACGTGGGACGGCGCCTGTGTGGAGTTTGTAATGCTTTAATCTGCTGTCAACCAGAGGCCAAAACTGGGGCTTCTGCTGAAAGGAGGGGGGGGGGGGAAAGGTTCCTTCTGAGCTGACTCAGCTGTTGAAGGTATGTGCACAAGGACAATAAATCATGGTGCTCCGGAGTCATCTGTCTGCTCGTGTGTCGTGTACTAGCGATCGCCCTCTGTCCAAGCCAGGGTGGGTATTGTTAGCAAGAGGGGTAGGACACTGAGGCTTTGTCTACACAAGCACTTTTGTCGGTGAAGGGTGTGAAAAAACCACCTGGTGTGGACAGCGCTGTGTCGGCGGGAGACACTCGTTGGGGGGTGATTCTTTCTCCCGTCAGCATATATCCGCTACCCAGGAGGTCTTGCAGTGGTACGGCTGTGCCACCGTGTGGTCCGGAGTGAAGACGTGGCCTGATGGAATATCCTGTCGCGCTCCGACGTGAGGCAATTAACTTGTGAGTCGTCCTAACTGGGAGAAACTCCAGGGCTTCTGCTGTAGCACCGTCCAATCTTCCATTTGAAGAGAAACCGGGCCAGCTGCCACCGCACGCTGTGTTGAAATCCACTTAGCCCCCTGGGTGTTGTGAAACTGACATAGGCGTAAATTATATTTTCAATCCGTCTACTATACAAAAGCTTTGTGCTCCATAATAGCAGATTTCTGAAACTATCAAACACAGTCGACCTGTTTTTCTTAAAGGTACTTGTGTACCATTTTTAAAGTGCCTCCTTTTTCTTTCTCTTTTTTTTTTTTCTTTTTCTTTTCTGTTAGCAGTAAGAGGCCTTGTCTGTTCACAAGTTCCACCAGTTGAACTATATAGCTGTGAAACTAGATTATAGTTAAGCCAGTGGAAGCCTTCTGGGGACCCACTTCTAAACCAGTGGCTCAACTGATTCCTCTCTGTAACTTGTGCCCTTTGAGTTCTGACTGAATGATGCCGGTTGTAAATAGATTTCTTGCTCATATTAACCACTGGTTGTGCTAGGTGCTGTACGGAGGGCGAATGACTGGCCCCGTCCCAAAGACCTTGCCGGTTAGAAGATGACCTTACAGGTGCATGAGACAGACCATGCAGGTTGAGGTGAAGGAGCTGGGATAGCAAAGATAAAAGGATGTGTGGGATTCTGAGCCAGTAGAGAACAACCTTGCCCCTTCCCTGGCTAGAACCATAATGCAGTCAGTTGGATGCACTCTGGTAGAGATATCAGAGGGGTAGCCGTGTTAGTCTGGATCTTAAAAAGCAACAGAGAGTCCTGTGGCACCTTTAAGACTAACAGATGTATTGGAGCATAAGCTTTCCTGGGTGAATACGGCATGCGTCTGACAAAGTGGGTATTCACCCACGAAAGCTTATGCTCCAATACATCTGTTAGTCTTAAAGGTGCTACAGGACTCGCTGTTGCTTCTGGTAGAGATGTAATTGCGCCACATAAGGTGGCTCTGATTTTAGTTAAACTGGTGCCATTGCTGTGTGGCCAAGGCCTGAAGGGCAGGTTTGCCTATGTTATTTGTACAGCGCTGGCACCTAACAGTTCTAGACCAGCGCCCCCTGGTGCTAGGCACTGCTCTAAATTGCTCACAAACGAAATATAAGACGACAGGTGAATACAGACGGGAATACGAGGAAACATTGGGATCGCAGTGGGCCGTGCTCACAGCACAGGGGCAGCTCCTACTGAAGCCGATTTACAGTCACGTAAGTGGGATCAGCCTTAGGGCTGAGTCCTGGCCACAGGTGATGGCTAGCGCTTCCGTGGGGCTGCATGGCCTTCCGTAGAACCCAGGAGTCTGAGTGAAATCGATCTAGCAGTTTGCATTGCTGCCTGTTTCTCCCAGTAAGCATCCTCCTACAATGCATGTGCGCACACGTGTCTGCCTTTCTGTCCAACAAGGGTCGTGTCCAAGTGGCTGCAGTACAGTCGGTCTTCTTCCAGCTCCCACACTTGGCTATATTTCCCGACCACTGGGGGCTGCATTTTTCCCGTGTCAAGGGGGGAGGAGGGGAAAGGCCGTGCTGATGTCTAGTCCCAAGACCTATAAATTGGACCCCTGGAAGCTTTATCTGTTGTGGCGGGAACGGATTCGCCAGTGCCCCCGGGGGAGCTGCAGTGGTGGGCTACTAGTAAGATGCTGCCTTGTGATTGGGTTTGCTCCCCTGGGGTCAGGTGTGGCACAGCAGTTCTCTTGGGGGGGGGGGGTCCCAGAGCCCAGGCTCCTGCCCGAGCGTCTCCACTGCAGTTAAACAGCCCCGCAGCCCGAGCCCCGTGAGCCTGAGTCTGCTGCCAGCTGCGGGTGTTTAATTGCAGTGTGGACGCGTGCGTAGCGGCCTGCCTTGGGGCCGGTCGGAGAACCCAGCCCCAGTCTGGGCTCTGGCCCAGGTCCCTGGCTTGGAGAGCTAGGGCTGCTCGTCTACCTGTGCTGTGGTTTTCCCTGCGTCACTTCCTACCCATCCTCCAAGTTCCTCTCAGGGTCCCTTGTCTCCCCCCTGCTTAATCAGGGTCCCTCCCCAGCCTTGCTGCTTGGAGACCTTTTCCTCACTCTGGCTGGGTTTTATCGCTGCTTAAGCCTGGCTCTCATTCCCATTGCTGCAGCATGGGGTGTGGCCTGATTCCCTCAGCTGGGGTTTGTGCTGCAAGCAGGTTGGCCCCAGGGGCTCCACCCCACAGGCCCGTTGTTCTGGGGCTGACGAACTGGAGTTTTTCCTCATTATTGGGCCAGAATTGACCCCCCCCCCCAACTTTATAGGGCCACATTGTGCAGTATCTCAGCTCTCCACCCAGCTCTCCAATCAGCATCAGGCCTGGGTCTGTGGAAGGTGACTGGGTGGACCAGTGGGACCGGATCTCCCTGTGGGGGGAGTGTAACACCTCTCCCCCCCATGTGGGCCAGCCGCTCCACGAGCTGGAAGCAGTAGAAAGCTATTCTCCTGTGGCTCCGCAGCTGGAGCGTGACCCAGGGCTTACAGGGGCTTGGTTCGGTGCGGTAAGTAGCAATGATCCTCGTGTCATGGCTGCGGGTCTGACAGATACAACCCCCCTCGTGGGAGAGCCACCACTCAAAGTCCCTTTCTCGTGCCGCTGGGGATTCTTTCAGAGCCGGGTGCACCTTGCTCTTCGCTGCTCGAGGCAGAGTGGGCTTGGGGCTCAGTCTCCCCCATGTGGGCTGGGCCCAGAGGTTCGGGTCCTTGATACTGGGCCCGGAGCGTGGGGGAAATGCAGGCTGGTTTAGGGCAGAGGGACAATGAATGCGGGTGGGGTTTCTGCTTTACCTCACACTTATTCCTCTGCTTTTGGGAGGCCCAGGGCTAGAACAGCAGGAGGCTGCAGGTCAGGCCTGAGATGCATCAAAAGAACGGGGTGGGGAGCCAGGGCTGGGATAGCAAATGGGCACAGGTTGAGATTGAGGGGCCTTAGCAGAGCTGGGGGGAGCGGGGACCCCTAGGGTGACAAAGCAAAGGGGGAGGCTGCAGCTTAGACGAAAGGGCATGGTCATAACTACGCTAGGGCAGCCTGCAGCCCACCTACCTTCAGCAGCCTTCATTCCAACCGGTGCTATCAGCCCCGTGTTCATTTGCAAGTGGTATTCTAGCACAATAAAGCATCTTTGGCCGGGCACCTGCCTGAGCCACGAGCGCCACTCAGCACCCATACGAGAAACGGGACAACGGCTCGCTCCAGCAGCAGGAAGGGACGTCTCTGCATCGCCTTTGCCTGTTCCATCCAAGATCATAGGCATGAAACCCCCCCCCCATCACCCCCAACCCTCTGCATGGCCATATTCATGGAGACTGGGCTGATGGACTCTCCTGCTCTTGGCATCGGGGGGCTGGGGGGGAAGAGGAGAAAGTGGGTGGAATCAGAAGTCTGAGGACCCTGGGAGTAAGGATCCAAAATCTGAACAACTTGGTCCAGATCCTCCGCTGTCCTTTCAATCTTCCTTTCTCTTGGGGGGATGTTCTCGTGATCTGCATCCGGACTCCAGGGAGCCAGGGGAGATGCCCATTCGCCCCACTCCCCCAGCCTATGCAGAAAGTGGGATCGGGGTCACTCACGGGGCCTGGGCTTTGTGCCTTGTCCCTCCTGTTTATGGCCAGACCGTGCTGCCTCAGCCCCTTGCAAACTGCAGTTGAACATGGAAACGCCGGGCAGCCAGGCCCTAATGAGCAGCTTTATTCACAGGCACATTAAAGGCACCAGTCTGATGGAGCCCCGTGGAGCACGCGCTCTGGCTCTTGCCACTTACCGGCTCCCCACGCAGCCCTAGGAGGTCTCTAATTGCCACCCGTTGCGGAGAAGCGTTACCCCCTGCCAGGCTGGATGGGAAGGAAGGCAGGAGCCAGGCAGCGAAGCAAGCTTGCAAGGAGGGAGAGGCCTCCTGGGCCTCTGGCCAACCCAACTGGCTGGTTCCTTCTGGCAGAGCTGAGGCTGTTTGGAACAGCCGTCGCTCCGAAGCCCCCCGCGGGTTCTGAGTGGAGCCATCAGGCCCAAGGACTGAGCCCACGGGGCTTCCCAGCACCACCTGCTCTCTGTCTGGTTTTCTCATCTTGCACTTTTTCATTTGGGGAGGGGGGGGTTGCAAGTGCATTAGATCGGCCTCCATCTGCCTTTGCTGGACGGGGTGGAGGACAGGGGTGATCATGTGGAGGGGACAAGGGACACAATGCTTTGTTCCACCTGCCAGCCAGGCTAATCAGGGAACATGAAACCAGCCAGCTGCATGACCCTGGGGGATCAACCCAGCGCCTCGGGTGTGTCCACAGAGCCCCAGGCCAGAGGAGTGACTTTAAGCCCCTGAGTGGAGAGAGAACTGTCCCAGAGGCCCTGCTTGGTCACACTGCATCATGCAAAGTGAGAGACAGGGAGCGTCTTTTTGTTCTGTTTGTACAGCCCCTAGCACCCTGCCCATGGTCCAGGACACAGCCTGCCAGGTACTGCCACAATGTCGCTAACAATAATTAAAAGAGGGCTGCCCCGCTGTCAGGAAGCTGAATGCGTCCCCAGTTCTCAGGTTGTTTCATGTTCCTGTAACGGGTCAGTGTGGAAAGGGAATGGGAGCAGACCAAGGAGCTGGGTAAGTCAGGGTGGGCACTAGGGGCTGTAACTTTCTGCACCCCCACCATGCCTCCGCTGCTCATGGGAGCCAGGAGGACCTGAAACTGGCAGTGCCCATGCGAATGGGGTTTGGCACAGATTTCCGCACCAGGTCGTTGTGCTTGGGAGTTTTTTAGTTTGAATTAAACTGCTGACAGTGTGTTCTGCAGTTCCCCGAAGTTTCATGTTGAAACCACAACTCCCACCCTGGCACCTGATGGTGGGTGGGTGTTTGCTCAAACCTCAGAGCCCCTGATTCACTCCAAAACTCACTCCCAGCTTGCTTGAACCTCAGCACTGGCTTGTGCTGCCCTCAAGTCCCCATGTGGCTGACTCCAGACTTGGTCTGGCTGTGGCTTAAAACTTGATCTGGGTTCATGGAACTTCAGGCAAACCTGGGCCAAGTTATGGGGTGTAACAAAATCCCAAGCCGGGCAGGAACTCGTGCCAATAAGATTATGGCACGTCACTTTCCCTAAATAGAGAGAACCTGGGGAATTCTGCAAATTTACTTGCAATAGTGATGTTTTGTTGGATACTGAGATATTGGGGTTTATTTGGGTCTACGCAAGTAGCAAGTTGCTGGGATTTATTTGCACTGATGCAAATACCAAGATATAGAGTTATTTGTATGTAACCAAATAGGAAAAATAGTGGGGTGTATCTGAGTCTATGTAAATATCAAGATATTGGAGTTTACTTGAGATTTGGGGAATTAAGAGTGAGATATGTGAGGGTTGCTTTGGGTACCTCTGAATAATTAGATTTGGGGGAGGGGCTTGGATTTTCCCAAAGGCTGAGGCTTTTGGGGGGGGATATTTGGGCAGCCCCACCCCTTAGGTTCATCTGTAAAACCCTGCTGCCGAGGGAGTTAACAGAAATACCCCTAGGAGTTGTTTCCTTTCACTCCTTACAAGGGGGGAATGGCAGGCAAGAAAAATATGGAACGCTTCACGAATTTGCGTGTCATCCTTGCGCAGGGGCCATGCTAATCTTCTCTGTATCGTTCCAATTTTAGTATATGTGCTGCCGAAGCGAGCACAAACGTTAAAGGGACCAGCTTTGTATTTATATCTCCATAAATTTAAATTATTTTTAATAAGGGTGAACTTAATATTTTGAAAAATACATTTATCTAATGAATATTCTTATTTTAGTTAATACCTATACAAATTTTATTTTGTAATAATATTGTATTTTCATTTATTTCCACTGAAATATGGCCCTCATCTCAGCTTCTCGTGCATGTGGAATTGTGGGTAAGCGTTTATGCAAATTAAACTAGCGGCGCCCTCGGCTGTAGAAGGCCCTCACACTGGGGCTGCCCCCTGCAATGCCTGAGCGAATTGCCCACTAACGGCTCCGAGACCGACTCCCGCTCTGACAGAGACAGGCCAGCGGGGCGAGTCGTCTCCTCCCTTCCTTCGGGCTCCGGAGCCGAGCCCCGGCCCTTGCCTGCTCCCTGAGAGCAGAGGTTTGTTCCGGCCCGCTGGGAGGCAGCCCGGGCAGGGGGCCTTTCTCGGCAGACAGGAGGCGGCGCGGAGGGATGGGGGGAGGTAGGTGAGTCTCTCAGGAGGGGGGGGAAGGGCAGTTACCTTCTCTCTCTGCGGTGGGGTAATTACCCTCCCCCTTCCTGTGTGGGGGAGGGGATAGGTATTGTCCCTGCCTCTGTGGGGGAAGGGGGGTTACCCCCCCCCCATCTTGGAGGAGGTGGGCACTTCCCCATCTCCATGAATGACTGGTTGTGCCAGGTTGTGTGTGAGTTGGGGGGGGGGGATGTGATCTTCCAACCCCTGTATCTTGGTGCCATTGGGGGTGGCCTGCGTGGAAGATCCTGGCTACCCCACTGTTAGGAGTGGAGGGATCCCAGCTGCCCCAGGGTGGTGCTGTTGATAGCAGGGTTCATGGGTGGAGGAGAAACACTGGCAGTCCCATGGTAGCCCCTGACAGTGACACCTCCGGGGGACCCCTGTGGTACCTTGGTGACCGTCACAGCACCACGGTCACTGATCGCGTAAAGAAAAAATACTGTTTTCTAACAGCATCTAAGACTCCCCAGCGTTGATCCAAGGCTAGTAACAAGGGGGTAATGTTTCCACTGTAGAGGCAGCACTTGTATACAGATAGCGTATGAGGCTAATGGGCCTGTATTTCCAGGTTAAGAACAGGGACTGTTAGACAGACGCTCAGAGGGAGTTAATTATCATCTAGTGTGCTTACTGGACCTACACGTCAAGAAAGCTTAAGCCATTTAGGAAGAAACCATCCAGCCCGCTACGTGGGCTCTTGTTTTATCTCACTGTACTCTTCCTTCAAACAGAAGAACTGTTATGTCAGTGGGCTATGGAGATAGGTGCCCAAAAGCAAAATGAGCAATATGGGATTTGGATTGGAGACTTGGTATTCTTTTACCTGGGAAGAAGTGGTACAGTGGATAAACTGCATGATCACATTCTCTCCACCTTAGCAGAAAACAACTTTTAAACCAGGTGATTGTGGCTGTAAAGATTATGAGCTCCATTGGCTTTTCTTTGCTCTCAGATGCCCAAGTATGGGGTACCCTTTACTAAGGGAAACCCTAATTAACGGTGTTCAGGATCTGTAATGGTGTTACCTTTAGGGACAAAGGAATGAGCTGTAAAGGTGGAAGGATCTTAAGTGGGAGATCTCGAGAGGAATGAGGACATGGGAGAAAGGAAAGAGTGGTGGGGAAAGGAATTAATGCAAATGGGAGCAGAGGGGTCCAACTATGTCACAGGAGGTAAAAGTATTCTTTAAATGGTGTAAGGTTTAAAACTAGCCATGATGGGAATTCTCCACTCTGGCAGCTCTGACTGATAATGTAAGTCAGTGCATCCTTATTTTCAGTGGGGATTGCACAAAGCAACAGATTTCCTTTGGAAAGTGAAAATGGCTGCTGTTTTTAAAAGGGGATCTTTGACAATGTACTTAGGGTCCTTTGCTCGTCCTATTCATTCTTCTCTTTCTTAGGCACAGCAATCTATGAATAGGCTTGCAACAGGCAAGTGGTGCCTTGGAGGGCTTCCAGGGCACAATGGATTTGGCATATGTCTGTGAGTGGGAGAAAAGGCCCAAAAGCAACCACTGTCCTTCCATCCCACTGGTGTGTGCTTGGTCCTGCAGGAACTTGATTGCCTTCACAACAGACCTCAAAAATGAGGAGGAAAAAGGTAGAGTTTGTCCCATTCCTATGGTTTGTGATTTTTATCTGCTCCCCCTCTTGACACCTATTCATGACCCCCAGCTGGAAAAAACCCTGATCCACACTAGTCTTGCTGTGGAAAAACACTCTAATTAGATCTTCAGAGCAGAGACTTTATTTTTTGGTCTTGTAAAGCAACATATGTTTATGGCCCTATACAAATAATTGAAGCTCACTGATGTCCTGCAATAAAAAATTGAATGTTTTAAAAATAAATTAAATTCCACTGCAAATTTTTGAAAGGGCTTGATGTCTCTCCCTGCCTAGATCTTACCCACATGATCCATATCCTGGACACTGAGCATCCATGGGATGTTTATTCCATTAACTCTGGGCACATTGAAATCATCACCTGTTTGGAATGGGATCAGTCAGGTAAGCTTTGCTCTTATAGTTGGTTGGGGGGAGTTTTTTGGTTTCATAAAATTGCTCGCAGTATGATGGGGCACAGAGAGGGAGTTTATGGAGGTCTTTCTCTTTTAGATTCCTGTTATCTGGAATCTTTGTATAGTGCCAATCATGTAATATCTGCACTGTTCAGTTCAGTCCGATCTGCATTGTGAGGTCCATAGTGGATTTCATAGAGGACTGTGCTTCTCATCCTTCTTGGGTTAGTTATTAGCAATAGATTGCTCTCCTGGGGTAGTACCAAATGTCCTGTTGCGTGCCAGGAGTCACCTGTTGAAATCCAACCTGTAATAGCTGCAAGGTGCTGAAGGAGGTACTTTTAAAATCCAGCAACAGGTGAGAGCCCGGATCTGCTGAATCATTGAGGAATTAACCCAACCCGGATAAGATTTCACAGTATCACCAGTACACAGTGGGAACTGGTGCTCAAGATTAAATTGCTGCTTGAATTATGAATTTTCTGCTTATGTTGGTGTGAGTGTAATGTTCCCTAATCCTTTTGTCTTGCCTTGTGTGCCTCCCCCTCCCACTGCATTGCTTTGAAGATGCCTGTGGCTGGGTTCTTGGTAATCTCTGTGAGATGTGTGCTCTGACCTTGCTGTTCTTCTTTTGATGGTATTGCGTTAGGTTCCAGGCTTCTGTCAGCAGATGCAGATGGACACATCAAGTGCTGGAGCATGACAGATCACCTGGCCAACAGCTGGGAGAACACCGTGGGCAGCATGGTGGAGGGAGATCCAATTGTGGCTCTTTCCTGGTTGCACAATGGGGTGAAGCTAGCCCTGCACGTGGAAAAGGTTTGTTCTAGCTCTCGCACATGGAAGGATTGTCCAGTGGTTGGGGCAGTAGTCTAAGACTAGGGAGATGTGGGTTCAAATCCCTGCTCTGCCATAGACTTTTTGTATGACCTTGGGCAAGTCACTTAGCCTCTCTGCCTCCTGTACAATGGGGAGAATAGCACTGGCCTATCTCACAGGGTGTTGTGAGGATAAATGCCTTCAGAATTGTAAGATGTGCTTAGTAATGGGGACCATACATATACCATCTAGCCTGCTTGATCTGGAATATCCCCCTGATTCCAGAGAAAATCCGGGGGCTTTGGCAAACTTTCCATTCCACAGGACGTCTCATAATACACATCCCTCACAATACGCCGATGAGATAAATATTTGTCCCATTTTACAGCGAAATGCCTTGCCCAAGGTTGCACAGCAAGTTGGTGTTGGAGCAGGAATGAAAGGAATGTGGTTCCCATTCTCTGCTCAAGCCAGCAGCCTGAACTTAACTCAGTTTCTACTCCTCTAGTCTGATGCATTCTATCCAGCATTGTGCCATTGCTAAGACAGAAGAAGCTTAGCTTCGCTCTTCCGAGGGACAAAAAAGGAGGCAAATAGACCTTTATTGGCTCACAGCACATGTACGTAATACGGACCCTCTGCATTTCCATTACACCTTTCACCAGAGGAGCTCAGCTTTAAAAAGCTGTTGATATTTTCCCCCTGCTATGTGTCAAATGAGGACAACTCGGTCACAGAGAGGCGAAAGTACTTATCCAGGGTCACGTAGTGAGAAAATGGCATGGTCAGGAATAAGAATTCAATGTCCTGATTCCTAATCCCCTGCTTAACTCTCTAGGCCAGTGATACTCAGACCTAGGCTCGTGAGCTACAAGTGGTTTTTTACTGTGTCTCCTGCGGCTCTTTGCAGCACATGATATTAAAACACTGTGTGATTTAATTATTAACCAATCAGGATGCTTTTACTGTGTTGTTAAATAATTTTAGTAAATAAAATACTACTTGCTCAGCCATTTTGCCGTGAGTATAATGATAGATAGATAGATATAGTAAATGAAACAATGAATTAACACTACTGTGGCTCTTTTGGGTAACGTTGATCGCTGATTTGTCTCCTGTACCACTGAGTATCACTGCTCTAGACCATGCTGCAGTGATATTAGAAGGAGACTCAGGTAACGGCAGAGTCGTTCAGCCCTAGGATCAAACCTCTGTGTGTGTGTTAATCTCCATTCACAGTCCGGAGCATCGAACTTCGGCGAGAAGTTTTCCCGGGTCAAATTCTCTCCCTCCCTGACTCTGTTTGGTGGGAAGCCCATGGAAGGCTGGATCGCTGTGACCATCAGCGGCCTGGTGACAGTCTCTCTCCTCAAGCCCAATGGGCAAGTGCTGACATCCACGGAGAGCCTGTGCCGTCTGCGCTGCCGTGTCGCCCTGGCGGACATTGCCTTCACGGGCGGGGGAAACATCGTGGTCGCCACCTCGGATGGCAGCAGCACCTCTCCCGTCCAGTTTTACAAGGTCTGCGTCAGTGTCGTGAACGAGAAATGCAAAATTGACACGGAGATTCTGCCCTCCCTTTTCATGCGGTGCACCACAGACCCAGCCCGCAAGGACAAGTATCCAGCCATCACTCACCTGAAATTCCTCGCCAGGGACATGTCCGAGCAGGTGAGCTCCCTCCTCCTATGTTATACTAGCATTCCAAGAGTTAAACGCTAAGGAAAGGGAAGGACCCATGGATCTATAAACTTCCCCCTACAGCTTTGCTATTGCACTAACCAGTAGCCCATCTGCTGTTCCAGTCTAGGGCTCCCCACCAGCTCTACCAATGTACACAGGGCTTTTCTTGCAATGCTCCACTGCATTTCCAGTCCACTGCTTCAGAGCTAGATTCTGGTGGTTGGGCCTGTTTGCGTGACATGTTACCCTCTGGTGTGTTAGAGCGTAATAGCTGGACTCTCTGAGTCATGGAAAGGCAGTTTGAAAAACCATACTCTTACTGATCCTGGTTATTGTTGTCTCTGTTGGGAGACTGGTCAAACAAATAGCTGCTCTTGAGGGGCACTAGACTGTTCACGGGATTCTGGGATATGGAGTCTTTCAGTGGTAGCTCACTGCTTCAAAGCCAGCCCAAGTCAATAGCGCTTAAAGCTCTTGGACACTCTTGGTCTGTCTGAAATGATTTGGTGGCATAAGTCTGCTTGGCAGTGGACGGGTGTCTTTCACAGATGTCACCATAATTGGTAGCAGTTTGGCAATCTCAGCAGAGGGGCCAAGAACTTACTGGTGATAAAGACCAAACTCCCCACTCCTAGCTATTTTCTCCAGGTGAGGGTGGAGCACATTATCTCAGAGCATCTGAGTTAATGTCCTGTGACTAAGGAGATGATTACAGTTTCTAGGGCTGTTACCTGTAGTAATGTTCAGTTCAGTTCCTGTTGTCTGGTTTTATGATTTTGTTTTCTCCTTGCATTGAGAAGAGCTGCATTTTACAGACTTGTGGGAGAAGAAACAGGGCAGTAGATATGAGAGTGTTCATAATTTGGAGGGGTGAATGGGTGTGACAGCTGTTAGATATGCATATCAAAGTTCTGCCTGTGATGTCTGTCTCATAAGAGTGCTGAGGGTTAAACATTCAAGGAAGAGCTTGGAACTTCGTGTGTTGTAAAACCTCTGTTTTTCACTTTTTCACCCTGTACTCTTCATTTTTCTATTCTGAATTTCATGCAGACAGTTACGGTAGCAAATCTTCCCCTTCCTTTTGGTCTAGAGGATGGGCACGAAAGACACAGCTTTGTAGCTGTGCCTGGTTTGAAAATTCCTTTCTGCTTTGAAGGTGCTGCTCTGTGCCTCCAACCAGAACAGCAGCATCGTGGAGTGCTGGTCTCTCCGGAAAGAGGGCTTGCCAGTCAATAACATCTTCCAGCAGATCTCTCCTGTAGGTGAGTTTCAGCAGCTGATGCTCCTCAAAAACAGGAGCAGAGCCCAAGGAAAATCAAAACTTAGTGTAAACTCTTGACCCAGTTATGACTCGAAATCCCATCCTTTATTCTTCTATGCATTCGGTAATCACCACTAGAAGAGCCCTCCATCATGATGGATTTAGAAAAGAAAAAAAACCACAACTTTTTTGTAAAACTAATGAGTCTATAAAAATGCATCAGTCTGAGTGAATAAACTTATAATCAATGTTTAATTCCAGGCATATGGGGGGCGGGGGGAGGGAGAGAATTCAAGACTGGGACATCTGTGGCACTTTCTCTGACTTTAAGTGAAATTCTGTCATTTGTTTTGTCTGTTTTTTCTTTCAAGTTGGAGACAAGCAGCCGATGATACTGAAATGGCGGATTCTCTCCGCCACCAATGATTTGGATCGCGTTTCAGCTGTGGCTTTGCCGAAACTACCAATCTCCCTAACCAATACTGATCTGAAAGTGGCCAATGACACCAAATTCTTCCCTGGACTGGGTGAGGAGGCTTCTTTTCTGAACATCTAGCTGCAGATGGAAGTTTTTGCTGCCTCTGTTCATCTCACCTCTGAACAGAGAGAGCCCCAGCTACTTTGGAGTGTGTTTGTCTTGATAGAAGATGCCCTGCGGGAATGAAGAAGTCCTTTAAAACTGGACTGAGTCTGTTCCCAATGGGGATGGGTACATCCCACTAGCGATGAGGAAGAGCTTCCTCAGGAGGAACTGTTGTAACTGTCATATGTGCTGGGATGCCTGAGGCGTCTGTCACTGGATCCCAACTTGAAAGGACTTTCTGCATATGTACTAGTGAGGACTGAAGAAACCTAGAAAGATCGGGGCGCCTGTTCTCCAGGCAGTGCTATTAATGAGGCTGGCATTGAGGAGGGATACTATATAGCAGTTAGAGTGGAGGATGAGAGTCAGGATTTCTGGGTTCTTCTCTTGGTTCTGCTACTGTCTTGCTGGGTGAACTTGGGCAAATCACTTAGGGTGTTCAGGTACCACAGTCAATACAAGGACCTGATTAGAATAACGTTTGCTTTTCCAAGGTGCTGAGCACCCATAACTCCCCTATGGAGTCAGTGGGAGGAGCAGGTGCTCTGCAGATCAGGCCTTTAAGCCCCTTCCTGCCTCAGTTTACCCAGCATGTCGTATGTGTGCCAGTCTCTTGGGGTACATCTACAGTGCAGCTGGGTGTGTAATTTCTAGTTCCGGTGGACGTGCGCGCACTAACTTTGATTGAGGTAGCTTGCTACAAACAGCAGTGCAAGTGGGAGGGGCTAGCTGCCCCAAGCACGATCCCATCTGAGACGGTAGGTACGTACTCAGGTGGTTAGCTTGCCCTGCTGCCGCAGCTTCACTGCTATTTTTAGCATCCTAGGTAGTTCAAAGCTAGCGTGTGCACGTCCATCCGAGCTGGAAATCCCACCTCTGCTCCGGTGTAGATGTACTCTTAGACTGTAGGCTTCGCTAGACAGGACCCGCCTTTGCTTTTCCCCTTGTATGGGGCTGAGCGCATCAGTGTTTAACACACAACAGAATGGGTGTACTGTGTACCTTCCTCCCAGTGAGATTGAGTCTTAATGTTTGCAAGGTGCTTCAGGATCCTCCAGTAGCAGATTCTATAGATGAGCCGAGTATTCTTATTACTGTAAAAATGTGGGGCAGAATGGGGAAGAAAGGCTTCTGGCAGGCTGGAGACCATTGGGCTGTCTGCAGAGATGCCGTCTGGCTTTGTGATGACTGTCTGTGTCTTATGGGGGTGGGATGGGTTACACTAATAGGAGTCACTTGCTAAACCCCAGATATTTCTTGCCCTCAGGTCTTGCTTTGTCCTTCCATGATGGTAGCGTCCACATAGTTCATCGCCTGTCCTTGCAGACCATGGCAGTGTTCTATGGTTCTTCCTCTCAGCGCCCAGTGGATGAGCAGGCAATCAAAAGGCAGCGGGCAGCCGGTCCTTTGGTTCACTTCAAAGCCATGCAGCTCTCCTGGACTTCGCTGGCCCTGGTTGGGATTGATAACCATGGCAAGGTACTTTGTCTTGTTATATTAGGTGTGGGGAAAGACCTATTAGCTCTTCTAGGCCAGGACAAACTCCCTTCAGTTCACCCGGACTCTGCTCTGCTTGCTCTTAAATGGCTCAAGCAATGGGTCTTCCAGGAGTTCCCAGGGGACATTATTACAAGTCCATTTGATCTTGCCAGTAGGGAGTCTCTTCCAAGATAGAGCCTGCATTTTCCCTTTGTTTAACAGAACTGTATCTCCAGCTCAGTAGTAACTAACAATTGCTATTGTCAGATATACAGGCCGTTAACTTGTGTGGAATGAGTTTAATAGGTCTCCGTCCAGTTTTCACACCTCTCTCCAGAACTGGCCTCTTGTTGTGAGTTTTAACAGAGAAGCTAAGTCTGAGACTGCTATGGAGACTGAAGTGCCCGTACCCTAGGAGATTGTCTCCACAGATCATAGCGGGGGTACATTTGCAGGGTGTAGTGTAGACAACACTTGCTGGAATGTTGCTGACACTGTTCACTGTTGGAGGCTTTGTAGATCAATGATAACTTTGTCTGATCTCCTGCCACTCTGATTCCATGTGTTGTTAGTCCCTTAGAATGGATGGATCCTCTTGATGTGTGTTCCCTTTCCTTTCTTTCTTCAGCTCAGCATGCTCCGGATCTCTCCCTCCATGGGCCATGTGCTGGACATGAACATGTCTCTCCGCCACCTGCTGTTCCTACTGGAATACTGCATGGTGACAGGGTACGACTGGTGGGATATCCTGCTCCATGTTCAGCCCAACATGGTGCAGAACCTGGTGGAGAAGCTGCATGAGGAGTATATGCGCCAGAATGCAGCCCTGCAGCAGGTGAGGGAACAGCCAAGGAACGCTAGGCCCAGGGCAGAGTGTGGACTGGTAGGAGGGGAGTCAAGGAACTGGAGTAGAGGGGGGGGATGTTAATTTCCAGGGTTCACTGGTTTCCAGTGAACTTCCAAGGGTTACTTTAACTACTAGGCTACACTGCCTCTCCAAATCTGGTACTTATCTACTGTTGGGGGCTTGGAGTGATTGGGAAGGACATATGATTTCAGCCAGGGTGATTACTGAGTAGAGAATTCTTATGCATGAACTCAGCATACTGTCTAGTGTCTAATGGGTTTGCCCCAATGATAGAGCATGGCTGGTTTAGGCTTAGCATTTTAAGCATATGGTTGGTACCGCTGTCTTGGCTACTCTGCCTTCAGAGTATTAGATTTCAGCAGCTCCTGCCTGGTAGCAGCTCTCGGGAAACTCCTGGTAGGCTGGTAAAGCCTGTTGCTGATGTAAATGGGTACTGTGGCCAGTGGTAGTACACACGCAGAACAGCATTCATTCCTCATGGGGATGTCTAGAGAGAGAGGAAATGGGTGATGGGGAGTAGCGGGATTTTGTTTTAAGTAGGTTCATTCTAAATCTGATCTTGTTTCTGTGCCCATCCTTGTGTGGCCCTGTCAAACAGGTTCTCTCCACCCGCATCGTTGCCATGAAGGCCTCTCTCTGCAAGCTTTCCTCCAACACGGTGGCCCGCGTGTGTGACTATCACGCCAAGCTATTTCTGATCGCCATCAGCTGCACCTTGAAATCGCTGCTCCGCCCACACTTCCTGAACACTCCAGACAAGAGCCCCGGTGACCGGCTCACCGAGATCTGCTCCAAGATTACGGACATAGGTAGCGGTTCGCATCCCTTGCTGCAGCACGGCTATTTGCATGGCTGATGATCAGTTCCCTCCCTTTCTGAATCAGTCTTTCATTGGGGGGACTTAGATTAGGGTGGACACTCCATGGGGGGAGTGAGTTCCACACCTTAGTGGCTACCAGTCCCAGCAAAGGTTCACTCACTTGTGAACCTGAGGCGTGTTGGTGGAACCCCAAAAGATGATGGTGTCAGAGACCAGATGCCCACCAATGAAACAGGATAATGTGGACAACTCCATGTAGGCTGTTACAGGCGCTGGGCATGAAAGCTCCCCAGGGGTGTGTATCTGTTTATACTGCGATAGTACATAGAAGCTCCAACCAGAGTCGGGCTTGCAGGTTCACAGTTCGGCAGAGACTTGCCTCTGAAGAGCTTACGGTCTATTAGACAAGACAGACAAAGGGTGGGAGGAGAAACAGAGGCATAGTGGGGGAAGGGACATACAGCAGGGCAGTTGGCAGAGCTGGGACCAGAACCCAGGTCTCCTGCAGTCTAGCCCAGTGCCTTACCCATTGGACCACACTGCCTTTTATAGGCTGCACTGTTGAGGTAGGTGTAAAGTTGCATGCCTTTGTAGTCGGTAGCTGGGTTTAAAAGCGAGGAGAGCAGTCTGTTCACAATGGTGGAAACTCCCAGAGCCTCTTTTCTCCCTGTGCTAGGAGCTCTCTTGCTTCCATTTCAGACATTGACAAAGTGATGATTAACCTGAAGACAGAGGAGTTTGTCCTGGAGATGACTACCCTGCAGTCCCTGCAGCAGCTCATCCAGTGGGTGGGAGACTTCGTGCTCTATCTGCTTGCCAGCCTCCCTAACCAGGTGAGAACTTGTCCTCCACCTTTGGCAGCCGGGTAATGAAAGCTGCCTTTCATTCAGTGGCCATGTGCTGTTGGGTTAATCAGTGTGCCCAACGTGTGCTGTTGTCCTAGAAATGGATTGCTCTGAAGCCAGTGTTAATGCCAAGTACGTCTTTTTCAGTGTAACTTTTCATCTTGCAGTGTGCTAAAGGAAATTGAGTGTGCAGATCTACGCAGAGGACATAATAACCCTTCTTAGCCCTTCTCCTAGGGCCTTTCATCTAAGTCTCTGAGTGCTTTCCAAGCATTAATTAAGCCTGTCAATAGCATTATTTTCTTCTTACAGAGGGAAAGTGATTTACTCATGACCACTCAGCAAATTAGTGGCAGAGCTAGGAATAGAAACCACAAGTCCTGGTTTTGATTGTGCTCATGCCAGCATAAATCCAGAGTAACTCTGAATGGAGAAACCACCTGTGTAAGTGAAATCAGAGTTGGACTCCAGAACTTCTGATCTTCTGCTCTGTGGGCGCCTACAGCGAGCACAAACGCACATGGCGCTATACTAACCTCTTGCCATGCTGCAAAATATAGCAGATGATGACAATAATGGGGGGCCATATAAGTACCTTAGCTAGATCACCTGTATGGGAAATGGTTCGGGTGGTGATGTCTGTGAGCCCAGATCATAAAAGTTTCTCTTCCCTCCCTTCCTCCTTTTCCCTGCAGGGATCCCCTGTGCGACCAGGGCACAGCTTCCTGCGAGACGGGGCATCACTGGGGATGCTTAGAGAGCTCATGGTGGTGATCCGGATCTGGGGCCTGTTGAAGCCAAGCTGCCTCCCTGTTTACACGGCAACCTCAGATACCCAGGACAGCATGTCCCTACTCTTCAGGCTGTTGACTAAACTCTGGCTGTGCTGTAAGGGTTTAAAACTTCCCAGAATTAGAGAGACTCATCCTATATTGTGCGCAGTGGATGTTGCATATTGTACACAGGAAAAACACTTGGGGATAATGAGGCTCTGGGTAGGTCTGTAGCAATTAGAAGGAGAAAGAGAGGCTAAAGGATTGTTTATTTGTTTCCTGAGCTGCCATACCGGATCGGGGAGGGGGAAACTTGCAGGCAACAGCATTTATTGTCCTTTAAGCAAGTAGCATGCTAGAGAAAGTTCTCTCTGTGCTTCGTCTCCCATGCAGGTCGTGACGAAACTCACCCGAGCGAGCCAGACGATACCCTGATTGACGAGTGTTGTCTTCTCCCCAGCCAGTTGCTTATTCCCAATGTAGATTGGTTACCCATTAATAATGGCATTATCAGCAAGCTGCAGAACAAGCAGCTCATCAGACTGCAGTTCGGGAAGGCCCCTGGACTCATTGGTCACACTGTTTCATCGCAGTTTGATGTCTTTGTCAGGTATGGAAATCTGAAACAAGCAGGTAGTGTGGTTAGAGTAGAGAGAGGACTGGGAATCAGGACTCCTGGATCCTGTTCTCAGCTCTGGGAAGGAGTGTAATCTAGGGATTACAGTAAAATAGACCAGAAGTCAAAATTGCTATTCCTTTCTTAGGGAGGGGAGTGTGGTCTATTGGTTAGTGTAGGGGACTGGGTTAGGACTCCTGACTCTGCCACAGATTCACTCTGTGACCACAGATGAATTGCTTGCTCTCTCTGCACCTCGATTTTTCAGTCTCTAAAATGGGTATAGTGTTTTATTGACACACAGGCTCTAAGGAATCTGAAATGGGAATTCAAAGAATAAAATGTGATGGGAATTAAAAATGCAACACTACCTTACATTGTATCTTTCCTCCTGTTAAATCTCACTGTGCTTTGCAGACTGCATGGTCAGGGATCAAGTCAGCCCTCACTGAAATACAGCCACTTCTGCATTCTCTGTCAAATTCCGTATGTTAGGTTTAAGCAGGGAACTTGGAGGAAAAGATGCAGTATTTGGTTGAAACTATGGGGGAATTTAGGTAAGCCGAATGTAATTGCTTAAGATGGGGTTTGGCCAGGATATGAGGGTTAAATGCTTCCTATTTATATAATAGAAATTCACTCACCGGAAGAAGGCAGTGGTTTGTGAGACTGTGGAATAGTTAATCATAATGGGTAGAAGTAGAACTTTAATCCCTTGAGTGCAGCCCCTTACACTTGGAGAAGGGTCATCACAGCGCCCCATTAGGAGATACATGACACACCTGCCAGAGGGAATCAGTCGACCATAGTTCCATGTGAACCTTGGTTGTCTGGATCTCAAGCCTTCTGTGTAACGAGCCTGCGATCATGGAAACAGCTTTTACAGTTTTTCAGCAGTGTGGTTTTCTCACATTTTTCTTCCTATGCAGGGCACCTGGGCAGCCAAAAATTGACCACTTGAGACGGCTTCACTTAGGGGCGTATCCAACAGAGGAGTGCAAGTCATGTACCCGGTAAGCTCTGCATGTGTAACTCCGTTAATTCACGGCAGTATTTATTCAGGGCTTGACCGCTTAAAAGCTGTGTTAGCCTATACACTAATAGATCTGTATTGTTAGCAATTCCTTGGTAGTTTTTTCCACGTTAACTACTGTGCACATGACAAAATGTTGCCTTTAGTACATGGCTCTTTCTCAGTTTATGTTCATGCCCCCTGATATTGGAAGGAAGCCGAGACCATCATGGTTATGCTGTACTCTGACCCTTTTCCCCTGGGCTCACTAAGATCCCTAAAGTGCTGATCTGGTCTGAAAACTGTGTAAAATGGCACCATTCTTACTCCATACAACGCTCCCCAGGGGTATTCAAAGTTTTACTGTTCTGTGTGTGTTTTACTACTTGTTATGCCCTGCAAAGCCAGCCCAGCTCAGCAGAATTGTTAACTACATTCCAATTGCAAGGCCAAATTTTGCACTCAGTTACATCTGAAGATAATATCGCTTTAGGTGCAGGATATAAGGACAGCGTTGTTGCACAGGCATAACTGAGGGCAGAACTTGGGCTGCAGATTGTAACTGGCGACTGTTCATGAATAGGAAAGCTCCCCGGGCTGTGTTTGCATGCTTGGAAGCTAGAGATACTATTCAGTGTACCGGGTTTGGAGTGGATGAAAGGGAATGAATACAGAACCGCACAGTGCCATTTTTAGAATCACTTTTCAGAATGGGTCTGCATTTGAAGTCCTTCCAAGCTGCACCTTGTGACAGATTTCCCCCAGGGTGCCACTTGGAACTGGGGTATCACTGACCCCGCCTGACCCATCAGCCTGGGTTCCCTTAACACTGTACTGCTGTACAGCCTGCGAAGCCTTCCCTCAAGCTTCAGACTACACTTTACGAGCACACATACAGATAGGGACACACCCAGCGGCAGCTTCCCACAGATGCTGAGATTAGCTCTGGTGGGAAGGCTCAGCTAAGGAACTGCCCAGTACTCAAGTGCACACCCCCCTCTAGAGGGTAAACCCAAAATTATACCATCTTGCGCAGCACAGAAATCTGTACAGCGGAAGCTCATGAAATTCACCCTCTCAATGTGGAGAGGAATATACACAGCTTTCTGCCCCACAGTTATGATTTCCACACACTGGTTTAGACAAAACAAAAATAAATGTGTTGGTCTCTAAGGTGCCACAAGGACTCCTCGTTTTTGCTGATACAGACTCACACGGCTACCCCTCTGAAACCAAAAAGAAGTTTAACTACAAAAGATAATTTTAAGTGATTTATAAGGGATAGTAAACAGATTAAAGCAGATTACCTAGCAAATAAAACAAACACGCAATCTAAACTTAATATACTAAAGAAATTGGATGCATGTAGTAAATTCTCACCCTAAATGTTGTTTTAGGCAGATTGCAGAGATTCTTGAAGGCAAGCTGCACTTGCTTGCAGCTTAAAACTCCAGTTATTCCTTTCACAGGCTAGACAGCCCTCTAGCCTGGGCTCAGCCCTTCTCCTCTAGTTCAGTCTTTTGCTGCTTAGGTGTTTCCAGCAGTCTTCTTTCTTGGGCTGGGAGTCAGTGAAGAACAACCCATGATGATGTCCCTCCCCTGCCTTAAATAGTTTTAGCATATGGTGGAAACCCTTTGTCTCCCAGTTGGATTCCCACACCCGGTCAGTGGAAAAACACTAGGTTTATCATGGAGTCCAGTACCAGGTGACTCGTAGGGACACCACAGCCATGACTCAGAGGCTGTTTGCAGCGTCCCCAGGAAGGTTCCCAGGTGGGAGATTAGCATCTTCTAAGACCTATTGTTCTCCCTAATGGCCTTTCCCAGCCAGTCATTGAGGGCTTGTCTACGCTACTAAGGTTTGTTGACAAACCCTGTGTTGACACCCAAAAGCTGACAAAACGAAGATCGCCGAAGGGTGTTCCCACTTGCTCCCTCTGTCGACAGATCATGTCCACATTGGGGGCACCATCATCGACAGGGTGAGCAATGCACTGTGGGTATGTATCCCACAGTGCAGTGTTGTGGGAAGGAAGAGCTGATCGCTGCGCCTCTTGGGATTATAGACTCATAGACTTCAAGTTCAGAAGGGACCATTATGATCTTCTAGTCTGACCTCCTGCACAACGCAGGCCACAAAATCTCACCCACCCACTCCTGTAACAAACCCCTGAGCTACTGAAGTCCTCGACTTGTGGTTTAAAGACTTCAAGGTGCAGAGAATCCTCCAGCAAGTGACCCGTGCCCCACGCTGCAGAGGAAGGTGAAAACCCCCCAGGGCCTTTGCCAATCTGCCCTGGAGGAAAATTCCTTCCCGACCCCAAATATGGCGATCAGCTAAACCCTGAGCATGTGGGCAAGACTCACCAGCCAGACACCCAGGAAAGAATTCTCTGTAGTAACTCAGATCCCACCCTGTCTAGTGTCCCATCACAGGCCATTGGGCATATTTACCGCTAATAGTCAAAGATCAATTAATTGCCAAAATTAGGCTTCCATAAACTTCCATAAACTTATCAAGCTTAGTCTTGAAGCCAGATATGTCTTTTGCCTCCACTGCTCCCCTTCGAAGGCTATTCCAGAACTTCAGTCCTCCGATGGTTAGAAACCTTCGTCTAATTTCAAGTCTAAACTTCCTGTTGGCCGAGTTCTCCCGTAGCCCCCTCAGCTGCCGAGAGCAGCATCATGAGTAGCTCTGTGAGCTCTCCGTGCTGAGGAATGGCAAAGCACCACAGCAGACTGTCCCCCTCTGCCTGCTGCTGTGTTCCTAGTGCCGGGCAGAACAGGAGCAGTCCAATGATTTGCTCTTTGTTTGTTCCCCAAACGGAGCAGCACACAAATACTTCCCGGAGCTTTGAAAGGAAAGGGGCGCATGCCAGCAGGGAAGCAGAGATCAAAACACTGAGCAGAGCAATCAGGGCAGGCATTGTGGGCTACTGGTGGAAGCCAGTTCTGTCGACGAAACAATCAACAGTGTCTACGCTGGCTCTTTGTCGACAATAAAGAGAGGGGAAAAGACAAAAGTCTCTTGTGGGGCGGAAGTTTTTTGTCACCAAAACTGGGCGTTTTTGGTGACAAAAGTCCCATTGTAGTGCGTACTTGTTCTTGCTGCTTTGTCGCCAAAAACTTGGTAGTGTAGACAAGGCCCTAGACTGATTGCATTCTGCCTAGTGGTTATTCCCCAGGTGTAAACACATTTGTAATAGATGCATAGACAATATTCCTAGCTTCAGATACGAAAGTGATACATGCATACAAACAGGATAATCATATTCAGTAAATCATAACCTTTCCAATGATATGTCACATGACTTATCTTGTCTAAAATACATCATAGTTATGCCATAATCCTATCATAACAATATTGCTATGAAGAATATGGGGTGTAGAGTCACACACTTTCTCTCACTTCTCTCCTAATAATGAGCCTGGATTATGCAGTGATAGTGCAGTGAACGAGCAGCCATCTGATCAGATGATTAAATTGGTCTTAAATGTTGGCTTTAGTAGAAAGTCACCAGACCAGATTGTTTTCACAAGGCTGGTGTGTTTGCTACATTTCATATAAATAGCAGCCGGGGGCCATTATCTTGAAGACAGCCTTGTGTTCCTCTGATCTCCCCTCTTCATTGGGGTTCATTTCCAACACCTGTTCCATTTTGCTTTGATTCTCCCAAACATCACCTGAAAAGGCCAAAAAGCTAATTCCCTCCTATGATTTTTCCATCCCAACCTGATCCATAAAGTCTCTCGGTAGTGCCAGCTTGCATGTCAGGTGACCTGTTTTCTGTGTTCGTGTCTCTCTCAGATGTGGCTGCGTAACCATGCTGAAATCGCCCAACAAAACCACGGCAGTGAAACAGTGGGAGCAGCGTTGGATCAAAAACTGCCTCTGTGGGGGGCTTTGGAGAAGAATGCCACTCAGCTACTCCTGAAATCTCCTCTTGCAGGGGGAAAAGAGAACAACGTTCTCTAGGTGGGGGAGAAAAGCTCAGAGCAACCTTCCCATTTTAGGAACCTCTGGGAATTTGGACCAGAGTCAGCCCTCTGAAACCTTAAGAGAGTACACAATGCTCTTCCTTATCCAGCCATCACAAAGGAACCACTCAATACTGCCCAAGACGCAATGTAGAGCAGTTAGATTCTCATCCTCCTTGGTTTTGCCTGTATTGATTTTGTTTCCTTTGTGCTCTAAGCTGAAAGGAAAAGAGGATTTTTAAGAGGGGAATCTTTCCAGATGGTTTTCTCTACCATTCTCTAAGGGGCAGCATGGTCTAATGGTCAAAGCAGTTGAATGGGACTTCTCCCACCGACAGCCTGTGAAACGTGGAACAAGTTGGTTAATTTCGGTTTCCCCATCTATAAAAGCAGAGGGATAATGCTGATTTCCCCCCTGCCCACACACACACATACCCTTTATAAATCACTTTGATCCTCTGGTGAAAGGCTTTTTATCAGTGTAAAGTATCAATATTTTAATGATTGAGAGCATTTCTCCCTGTTTCAGAGGAACAGAGAAAGTGACAAAAGGACATTACTGCCCTGGGATGATACAAGTAGTAGGGCTGTCCTTGAACTAGCAGCTGTCTTGTAAATAACGGTTCTCTTAATTTTTTACAAAAAGTTTTGGTAAAATCTCTTTAAATCACCAGAAAGCTTTTTCCTCTTTTATTGAGTGACTAGATTGCCATGTATGAGAAACTTCAAAGGGAGAAAATACCAGATACTGCAGGGCTCTTTAATCTAGCAGAGAAAGGCCCAAGGAGAAGCCAGTGGCTGGCTGTTAAAAGCCAGATACATTCAATTAAGAAATAAGGCATGCATTTTTAACAGTGATGGTGACTAAGCACTGAAACTCTCAAGGAAAGTGGTGAAGCCTCCATCTGTTAATGGCTTCAAAGACTGGATGCTATTATGGAACATGCTTTAGTCAAACACAAGTTACTGGGCTCAATACAGGAGGTTAGTGGGTGAAATTCTCTAGCCTACATATGTTATAGAGGAGGTCAGACTGGATCTAATCATAGAAGATTAGGGTTGGAAGAGACCTCAGGTGGTCAGCTAGTCCAACCCTCTGCTCAAAGCAGGACCAACCCCAACTAAATCATCCCAGCCAGGGCTTTGTCAAGCCAGGCCTTAAAAACCTCTAAGGATGGAGATTCCACCACCTCCCTAGGGAACCATTCCAGTGCTTCACCACCCTCCTAGTGAAATAGTGTTTCCTAATATCTAACCTAGACCTCCCCCACTGCAACTTGAGACCATTGCTTCTTGTTCTGTCATCTGCCACCACTGAGAACAGCCTAGTTCCATTCTCTTTGGAACCCCCCTTCAGGTAGTTGAAGGCTGCTATCAAATCCCCCCCTCACTCTTCTCTTCTGCAGACCAAATAAGCCCAGTTTCCTCAGCCTCTCCTCGTAAGTCATGTGTCCCAGCCCCCTAATCATTTTCGTTGCCCTCCGCTGGACTCTCTCCAATTTGTCCACATCCTTTCTGTACTGGGGGGCCCAAAACTGGACGCAATACTCCAGATGTGGCCTCACCAGTGCCGAATAGAGGGGAATAATCACTTCCTTCGATCTTCTGCCAATGCTCCTACTAATACAGCCCAATATGCCGTTAGCCTTCTTGGCAACAAGGGCACACTGCTGACTCATATCCAGCGTCTCGTCCACTGTAATCCTCAGGTCCTTTTCCTCAGAACTGCTGCTTAGCCAGTCAATCCCCAGCCTGTAGCGGTGTATGGGATTCTTCCATCCTAAGTGCAGGACTCTGCACTTGTCCTTGTTGAACCTCATCAGATTTCTTTTGGCCCAATCCTCTAATTTGTCTAGGTCACTCTGGACCCTATCCCTATCCTCCAGTGTATCTACCTCACCCTCCAGCTTAGTGTCATTGGTGAACTTGCTGAGGGTGCAATCCATCCCATCATCCAGATCATTAATAAAGAAGTTGAACAAAACCAGCCCCAGGACCAACCCCTGGGGCACTCCACTTGATACTGGCTGCCAACTAGACATTCAGCTGTTGATTACTACCCGCTGAGCCTGACAATCTAGCCAGCTTTCTATCCACCTTATAGTCCATTCATCCAATCCATACTTTGGGAGACCGTATCAGAAGCTTTGCTAAAGTTAAGATATATCACATCCACCGCTTTCCCCGTATCCACAGAGCCAGTTATCTCATCATAGAAGGCAATCAGGTTAGTCAGGCATGACTTGCCCTTGATGAATCCATGTTGACTTTTCCTGATCACCTTCCTCTTCTCCAAGTGCTTCAGAATTGATTCCTTGAGGACCTGCTTCATGATTTTTCCAGGGACTGAGGTGAGGCTGACCGGTCTAGTTCCCCGGGTTCTCCTTCCCTTTTCTAAAGATGGGCAATCATCCGGGACCTCCCCCGCTCGCCACGTGTTTTCAAAGATAATGGCCAACGGCTCTGCAATCACATCAGCCAACTCCCTTAGCACCCTCGGATGCATTAGGTCTGGATCCATGGATCTCTTCTGATGTTAAAATCTATGAATTATTTGTGTTACAGTAGCTACAAACAGCCCCAATAGTCTAGAAATAGGGACTGTGCAAACCCTTAGTAGAGTGATACCCAAACTTTTGAGGATCACGCCCCCCTCTTACCCCTGTTCCCTCCCCCCGAGCCAGAGCTGGGAGCAGGGACCCAGACGGGGTGAGGCTGGGGCCACAGCTGCGAGTGGGTTGGGCCAGGAATGGGGCTGCGGACGGGCAGAAGCTGGGGACGGGTGGAGAGCGGCAACTGGGATGTGGTGGGGGCTAGCAGCTGGGCCCGTGGCCAGGTGTGGCTCCACTCCCGGCCCCGCCCCTAGCCTTGGACCTGGGCCAGGAATGGAGCCACAGCCGAGGCTGGGGACGGGGACGGAAGATGGGGACGCAGCTGGGGCGGGACCAGAGCAGAGCTGGGGGAGGGGCTGGCCGGCACTCCCTCCCTGCCCCCTGTAGGGGCTGGCCCGGGCCCTGCTGCACCCCCCTGGATGTTTATCCACACACCCCTAGGAGGTACACCCCACAGTTTGGGGACCTTTGCCTTAGTAGAAAGACAGGCCCTGCCTTAAAAGAGCTTAACGTCTAGGTGACCACAAGCGAGGCCATGTGGATTGAACAAACAAACGTTAATTTCATTAAAACTCTCAGCAGCAGCAACGTGGAACTACATTGCTGTGATGTCTTAAAATTTCTATTGCTGTGGGAACAATTTAGACAACAGCATAATAAGCTGACGTTAGTGCTGCAGAAACAAGTATCTAACGCACACGCTGTTCTCCTGGTGCATAAACAAGGAGATGAACTGGAAAGCCATGTTAATTTTAGCTCCATTAGGAAAGAGGGGTTAAATCACTAGCCAAATGAGGAAGAAAATAACCTGGCAGCCGCTGGAAAACAACATTTATTAGACATTGAAAAGGAAAAAACCTTGAGTAACTGACTATATTTGATCTCCCATCCCACCCTCTGCCTTTCGACATTAGCTGCCCCCAATCACACTTGTACTTGAAGTACATGTACTGTGTTACCTTAATGCGGGGAGCAGGGTCATGCTAGCGCAACAAGCGCTAGTACTGTACTCGATTGTGTTCCCCTGCCGTTTCCTTGTGGACACTCGATCACCAACAACCGCACATTAATTACAGCTGTTTTGTGGCATCAACTACACACAATTGCCCTGGGATTTTCAGCATTTAGATGCATGGCTGATAAGAGTTCATTCATGTGTTCCCTGGGCTATGGGGGGCTTGTTTATAGTTTTCGGTTTCAGGGGATGGGGTAATAGAAGTCTGAAAAGAGCATTTAACCACAAAGAGGTGTGAGGGTTTTTTTGGCTACTGTAGTAGGAAATGTGCGTCTACTTTCAGCTCCAGACGTAGTCTGCGGCACCGTTCGTGCAGTTGTCTGAGCTCCCGTTGCATGCTCAGAAGGCTCTGCTTAGGTGTGTCCCTTTGCAGGATCCTGGGGGGCTGCGTGACTGAGGGACTAGGAAATCAGGGTTTGTGTTCGAATTAAATGAATTGGTTAACTTTCAAGTTAGAGCGTATGTAAGATCTCGTACAAATTGTAGAGCAGCAGGCCTGTCCAGATATAGGGCCTGATTCTCCATCACCCTCAGGTGCTTTTACACCACTTTGGCAGCATAAAGGGGACTTAAAGGGAGGGGAAATGGCCTGGTGAGAATCTGCTCTGCACCGGGGCCCTGCCCAACTACTGTAGAGCAGTCACAATGGAGCAAGACTGATATAGAGCCCAGCCCCCAGTGGGTGTGATGAGTGTATGGGCAAAGAGCACTGGGCTATTCTCTACCTCTGGGGGGCCACAGGAAGCAGAATGTAAGTCTCATTGGCTTGAATCGGGTCTCGAGTCTCCATAGAAGCCAGTTTCCTCCCCTCTGAAATGCTAAGCGCTATCCAAACAAAACTGCCCCGCCATCTCCTGTTGATTTAAGAACGAGATTGGAGAGCAGGGGGCAACGGTCAGTTGCCCAGCTCCCCAGGGGCAGAGTCTCCAGCGGTCTGATGCAAAAAAAGCCCGTGCGGTTTCCATGTGAATTCACCTTGGTGCAGAGAGAGCATGTCTCCTCCTGGCTGCAGAGAGTCTGATGAGGACCAACAGCCAAACTTGGTGGATAGCCACTGGTGTAGATCCAGCCCCCTTGTTCATAACAGTTGCTGAAGATGATGATCATGCAGGAGGAAAACGTGCCGAAGGCCTGAATTTCAGAACTGCTGAGCACCCACAGCTCGGGGAGCGGCAGTTGCTCAGTACCTCTAAAAATTGGGTCCCTGTGCCTTTAAATTGGTGGTTACTGGTCTCATTCCAGGTGTACAAATGGCAACAATCACCCTCACAGCTGGCCCTGCTTGTTTGAACAATCTATAGTAGGAGCCTTGGCATTCCCAGTAGAGAGATCAAGGCGTCAATGGGTCATGAGGCCTGATCTGGCCTCTGTAGTTTAGAAAGGGTTTCTCCACAGCAAGGGGTGAGGTGGCAGACTGGTTGGGGTAGTGGGAGGGGAAGTTCGTACTGCGATGCCACTGCTCTATGGAGAGCTGCAAGGCTTGGCAGTGGTGCAGGAATACTTTTTACAGTGGGGGTGCTGAAAGCCAGTGGTCCCCAAACTTTTTACTTTGCACTCCCACTTACCCCTGTCCGCACCCCCTCTCCCCAGAGCTGGGGCCAGGACCGGGCCGTGGCTCCGGGAGGCTGCAGGGACACGGACAGGGGTAAGGGGGCTGAGGCTGGAACCATAGCTGGGGCCGGGAGCAGAGCGCCAGGAGTGGGGCTGGCAGCACTGGAACCCTGGGCGTGGGGTCGGTGGCCAGGACTCTGCACAAAACCTGGGAGTGCTGCAGCACCCCTAGTTCCCATGCTATGAGACTCAGGTCCCCAGGGCTCTCCATCAGGTACACAAAGAAATTTTTAACATGATCACAGTGTGTGCTGCTCCATCAACCAAACTATTGGGGCAGCCGTGTCAGAGCACTGAGCTGAGAGTGCCCATCCAGTCCAGTTACAGAGAGAAGGGATGAAAGTTGGCTCCCAACAGAAATAAAAATGAGGCAGAGACCCACTTAACAAGGAAAAGGGTGGCTGGGGTGGTAGATCCCACTAACCAGCTGACTTCTAGAGCAGGGATGTGGCTCATCAGGACTCAAAATGAGGATGTGATCCCAACACCCTGAGCGTGTCTCAGCTGTGACCTGTAGCCCTTGCTGAGTGTGACACTTTCAGGGGTACTGGAGGTGTCCTGGGTGAATCACTCCCACCTGCTCGCAGCAGAAGGGAGACACCTGTTTGTACCCACCAGGGAAAACTCTTCCCTTGGAAACAAGCACCAGTCAAAAAAATCTTTATAATCTTTTATTAAAGGTACTGAAAAAGAGGGGGAAAGAGGTAAAATGTTGGAAATATACAGTATTAAGTAAGGCTTTTATTTTAACACTATTGCTTATTCCCTTTCCCTGTAGCTGTAGAGAGCTTTGATAAGGAAACCCTGCCTCCTCCCCGTGTGACAGTCTTTAAGAGAGTATTAACTATCCCATGTTGGGGAGAAGAGAAAAAGTTAGTTGGGAATGGCTGGAGCTGCTGCTGTTTAAAGTCCTATCCTGCTTCCTGTAAGACAGACACACACAACAGGGAAGAGAAAAGAAAATACGACTTCTGGGTGATGATGCTGCTTAGTTGTAACCTCGCTGCTGGAGGGATTTGAGCACAGCACGTGGTCTGATCTGTCACCCCGAGAGCTGGCAAACTCGTACCGGTGCTGGGCTGTTTAGGGTGTTGCTTTTAGCTGCCTCCCTGGTCAGTGCGGCAAAAGAGTCAAGTCTTGGGCAACTGATCCAGACTCTGATTAAACAGAAGGCAAAAGGAGAATGAAAAAGAAGAAATAAGGTGGGAGAAAGAGAGGGTGTTGGCAGGAGCCCCCATCTCACATTAGAGGTGCTGTTCAGGACTTAGCCAAAGTCAGAGGAGGTGGTGAGGTCGTTGGTTCCATCTCCCCAGCCCAGTCCACTCAGGACATCTCTCAGGATGGTGAAGGCCCAACAGCACCACGGTGGATCCTGGGCTCCCAGGAGATGGTGGGGGTGGCAGGCATGATAACAGAGCTCCTTCCTTTCAGTCCGTCTGGTGTCATGATTTCCCCCAAAGTCTCTTTTCTTAAGCACCCCATAAAGAGCCATGGCTCATTCTTTTGTCCACCAATTAGCGCCAGCTATCAGTGTTTGGGCTGCAGCTTAGAATCCGCATTACCCATGCTGTCTCTGAGGTGTCGGGTGGAGTGTGCATTGGCAAGGAAGTGGGGTGACTAGCCCACTGCTAAAACACCTAGGCCCTAACTCAAATCACTTTGAAGTCAATCGGAGTCTTTCCGCCAACTCAGCCTCCTACAAGCTCACAATGAGGAACCAGCAGCCAGGGTTTAATCCACTGGTGTTGCGGTGATATAATTGAATGTCTGGTGGAGGATGATCCCCTGCACATTTCTGTCAGGCTATAATTACCCGCTTATTGTGGCTCTTATGCAAATCTGAGTTAATCTGCTCAGGGTTTTATGTTCTGACCCTCCCAAAGTCGTTCAACCTCTCTAAATTGTCTTGTAAGGAGCCAGATGCTGTTTCTCGGTTTGCATTTCTTGCCGGAGATGCAGATAGGATGTTCCTGGGATCAAAGCTGTTTCTCGTGCAAACCATCAATGGGAGGAAGATGATAATACCTCGCTCTAATACAGCGATTGTCATCCATAGCTCTCAAAGGGATGTGGCCAAGGTCAGCTAGTGGCAGAACTACAAATACAACTGGGGTTCTCCTGGCTCGTGCCCTGGCCACTAGACCTCTCGCTCTCTCTCCTACTCTGGGGCAAGAGAAGAAAGTCCACAGGTATCACCTTGATTCGGCCCATGGTGGTCAAGAGTGTCCACATAGGGTAGGAATTCCATTCCTTTTCAGTTCCGTTCTGCCCCACCCCTCTACCACCCTCGCCAATCTTACTCCTCCGCATCAATAATTTGTATTGCAGCAGTGCCCAGAGGGCCCAGCCGAGGTGGCCTCCCATTACACTGGTGCTGTCTATACACATAGCAAGAAGTCGGGGCAGTGGGGTGGGATTCAAGAGATGTGGGTCCAGTTTCCAGCGGTGTCACAGACGCCCTGCGTGACCCTGGGCAAGTCATTTCATCTCTCCGTGTCTCAGTTTCTCCTCTGTAAAATGGGGATAATAATCTTTTTGTCTGGCTTCTCTAGGTAGGATGTCAGCTCTTTGGAGCAGGGGCCATCTCTCACTATGTCTCTGTGGAGTGCTTGGTACAACAGGCCCTGATCTCAGTTGAGGCTTCTAGGTGCCAGTGTGATAGCCAACAGAGCAATTCTTATGTCAGAGCAGTGAGCCATCTGGGCCAGTAGCCATCGCCGACAGTGGCTAGCTGCTTCAGAGGAAGGCACAAGAAACCAGGTAATAGGCAGCTATGGACGTCCTTCAGTGGAGACAAAGTGGTTGAGTGTGTAGGGTGTTGGCCAGAGAATCAGGTGGCATGTGCCCTTATGTTGGGCAGGTCTCTGTGCCTCTGTTTCCCCACCTAGCCCTTCTCTGTTTGGATTGTAAGCTCGTCTGGACAGGGACTGTCTATACGTACAGTACCTAGCACAACGGGATCTGCCTGTGCTCCTGTAATACCAATGATCAGTTATCGCACCTTGCCTTTTGTGTGCTAAGCATTTGTCCCCTTTAGATGAAAGATATCACAAGCAATTTAAAATGGGGGGGAGGGGGAATTAGCTGTGGTTTAGTATCTTTGAGTTAATCAGAAGTTGTCTTTCTAT
Source organism: Emys orbicularis (assembly GCF_028017835.1). Lineage (NCBI taxonomy): Eukaryota > Metazoa > Chordata > Testudines > Emydidae > Emys > Emys orbicularis. Next base: position 11,506,584 of record NC_088706.1, on the reverse strand, counting down.
CCAGGAATCTGCCTCTCCAAAATGGTTGTTAATAGACTCGAGGCGGGAGCGCTGCGATACCGAGATTATCCCTCACTTCCTTCCCACGGCCAGTTAAACAGCGAGACTATACTGGTTATTTCCCTTATCAGCAATTTGCAGATTCTGCTGAAAAAAAGAATGAAAACAACAAATGTCTCAGCTCTCGATCTTATCGCTGAGCTGCCTTGCAAGGTGCCAAGACGCAAAATGGTTCACTCTCGCTGCTGCACCATCACCTGCCCCGCGTACAAATGTCGGAGGAGAACCTATGACAGATTATTAGCCCCTGGAAGGGGATGTTTCAATGCGCTCTGCTGGTGGTAGGGCCACCGTTCAGGTTGGCCTTGTGAAGGTTCTGGGTTCCATTTCTGGCTCTGCCACTGGTTTATGTATGACTATTGTCAAGTCACTTAATCTCGCTGTGCTTCAGTTCCCTGCCTGTGAAATGAAGATAGCAACACATCTTTTGAGATTGCAAGCTCTGCGGGGCAGGGACTGTCTCTCCCTATGTGTCTGTGCAGCACCTCAGACAATGGAATGCTGATCGGGGCTGAGGCCTCTGGGTGTTCCTGTCAGACACGTTAATAAGAATTCCCTGCAGACACTCCTAGCTGAAGGTGACCTTTCTGGGTAGTATACTTTACTCACTTCTGATTAGTCACCAGCAAGAGCTCTATTGCATATATGCAGCCTTTTCCTCTGATCTTTAAACTACTCCTTGTCTGGTCTGAGCCCAGTGGAGAGCAGAGATGCAAGGTCTTGGTCCGTGCCCAGCGAAAAAAGAGCTGGATCTTGGCCTTAAATGTGAACTATGCATCCCAGTGTATGGCGGGTAAATCTGACCTGTTTTGCTAGCATCCAGAGGCCTGGGGCATGGATGATTTAATTTGCTGAGTGCCTCTGAATTATGTACCTGGTCCTTCCAGGCAGGAGATCTGTGCTGGGTGAGGCATGCTGACCAGGGCCGGCGCAACCCATTAGGCGACCTAGGCGGTTGCCTAGGGCGCTGCGATTTGGGGAGCGGCGACCGCGGCGCTATTTCGGTGGCGGGACCTTCCGCCGCCTCTGTGGGGGGGGGGGGCATTTCAGGGCGGCGGAAAAGCTGGCGGCGCTCCTGATGCTGACTCCAAACTTCTGTACCCAGCTCTGTAGCTTTGCATCAGATAAATAGGTGGTGATGATCAATCTAAGTACCTGGACAGAGTGTTGCCTTGACAGCATTTCCTAAGCAGATCTTTCATTGATTGAGGGAGTTTCTTGTAAAGTAGCTGCTGACAGAAAAGAAGCTCTCGCAGCCGATGCACTTTTGAGCTGACATAGACATTTCTTGCATTAAGGTGGAAGACGAATTATAACCCCTCTAACGAGATTCAGTGATGGGTGTGGATCAGGGACAACTGAAACTGACTTGCCCACATATGACCTGAGCTGGTGCGCAGCAGATGGGAGGAGGTTACATGATGGATCCTAAAATGGCACTTCGTTGCTTTGAGCTCCCATCCCACCACTCCGAATACTCTGAATTAAGTAATCTAGGTGGGCAGAGTAATGATGCTCCCCCTCTGCAGCTGTAATGGCCTGAGTTGAATTTGCCCCAGATCTTGGGATTAACCCCCTTCTCCTCATGAATCCATGGGATCTTTAAGGAACACAAGTGGAATCAAGGGCTCAGTTTTGCACCTCCATCAGCACAGCGCCCTCTACAGCACTGGGGCAGATACAAGAACACCAGCCTTTGCCACCACTCATCCCTTGAGGACTTCCAGTCAAATATAGACCTGACTCAACTCTGCTTAGCTCCGAGGCAGGGCTGATGTGTGTGGGGGGGAAGAGGGGGCAGTTGTACAAGGGCCCTAAGCATCTGTAACTGAGGTGAAATGGAAGGGGACCCTAGTGAACATGATACATTAAGACAGTGGTTCCCAAACTGGGATTTGTGGCCCCCTGGGAGTTTGCAAAATGTTACAGGGGGTTCTCGGGAAAAAATTCCCTAATGGCGGACAGAGCTGTCCCTAGAAACCCCGGGCAGCACGGGGGCAGCAGCCCAGAGCCCCTGGACTTCCAAGAGCTAAGCAGATCAAAGCAAGCATCTCTATCACACTGAGGAGATTTCAACTTCAAGACTCCTTATAAGAAATGGAAAGGGAGGTGGATATTTTTTGCTGTTTTTAAAATTAAATAGGCAGCCAGGATTATTTTTAAAATTATTATGAAGAAGAAGTTTAAGCTTTGTTGTAACGTGCGTTGTTTGCCTGGACTGCTCAAGACCTGAATGCTTGTGTAGGAGGAACTCTTTGAGTTGGCTCCTTAAATCCCTTCATGCTGTTTCACATCTGATACTCCTTGATGAAACATAGGAGCCTTGTCTTATAACAGGCTTATTCAGAGTGATACAAAATAAGATCTTGGAAGAGTGTTGCCGTTTTCATAATGTAATAAAAATACTGTAATGATAAATAATTAATAATAAATAGTGTGTGATAAGCAGGTCATAAAAACAAATTTTATATTGCCAAGATCACTGCTTTTATAATTTATACTCAGGTAAAGGAGAAAATCCCTGGAAATATTCATTTTTAGGGGGGGGGGGGGGTTCATGAGACTTGACATTTTAGTGAAAAGGGTTCACAGGTTGTTAAAGTTTGGGAACTGCATTAGGGCCTGCTCAGAGGAGATCACAGTCTAAGACAAGGTGGCAGTAGATCTATGGGTTGTCCAATGGCAGCTATATCCACCCCAAGTGTTAAAGTTTGGCGTTCGCTTCCTCTTGCCTACCTGAACGGAGGCTGAGGCCCTGGCCAACTGCTCCGCCTTCACCCGAGAGCAGCTTTCGACTGCTGCGCTCCAGCACAGGGACTGCCTGCTGTTCCCCCCAAGCTTGACTAGAGATGGCCACGCTGGAGAGCCTATGTTGTGTGCGCACACATATGTACACATGACAGACACATGATGGCTGATGTGGGATGACATTCCTCTTTCATGACCAAGGAGGGACTTCAAAAGCCAAAGCCAGTGGGGACTAGAAAGAGGTGTTGTTTCCTCTCCCCCAGCTTTTCTCTTGATCTCAGTGCATGGGAGCTCATAAGAAAAACTACAGAACTGCTTCCTCTGGGTTCCTATCTCAGCCTCACAAACTCACTACCCTCAATACATCACGGCCCAGAACTTGCACCCATAGGCACAGGTACAGGCCCCTCTCGGCTGGGCTAAAGGAGAATCCCCATCATATGCAGATGGAACCCACACACCTGGGGGTGGGGTTCTGTCCCTCTCGTGACACCGAGACCACTTGGAGAGAGAGTAAATGAGTCTGCGCTACTGCCTTAGCTAACAGCAAGTTGGCTTTTAACAGAGATCCCAGGGGGGCGGTTAGGGGCAGAGATACCAGGAGGGGGCGGTTAGGGGACAAGGAGCAGGGGGGGTTGGATGGGTCGGGGGTTCTGAGGGGGGTAGTCGGGGGGCGGGAAGTGGGAGGGGCCAGATAGGGGGCGGAGACCAGGCTATTTGGGGAGCACAGCCTTCCCTACCCAGCCCTCCATCCAGTTTTGGAACCCCAATGTGGCCCTCGGGCCAAATATTTGCCCACCCCTGCCATAGAGGCTCATGCACTAAGCTCTAGAGGTCCCAAGTTTGCTCCCGCCCGCCGACGACCGGGGTCTGTCGGTGTTACACATACACTATAGGGCATATGACACACAGCTTAGGTGCTCTGATCCCAAGCAGTATGTACAGTGCCCTGGGTTCAGTTAGTGCACACATCCCCTGGAATGGGGTGGAAAGGAGGCATTCCCAATCTGCAGCTGGAATATTTGCAAATAAATCCTCCCTGAGAAAGGAAGGTAGGAGAGGGGCAAATTTCTGCTGAGCAGGTTTCAGACAAACACCAGGTATGAAGCAGATTTATTAGGATCAGACGAAAAGCATTTTTCACACTGAAAAGCAAAAGGCCTCATAGTATCAAAATAGCAGCAGGATATTGTTATTTATTATGTGTATTTCTGGTAGGGCCTAGCAGCTTCCAAAATGAATCAGGGCTTCTTGGTGCCAGGTGCTGTACAAACACAGAGAGATGGTCCCGGCCCCAAAGAACTACAAGCTATATAAGACAGGTGGGCGGAACAAACTATGGGCAAAGGAAATGAGACCCCGAGTTTGCATGGGCCAAATAAAGGAGAGAAGAATCCAGAGCCTTTCCTAGCCATTGCAACATGGGTCAGGCAACGGCCAGTTCTGGTAGCATCAGTGGGCAGGCCGAGATTGGGAAGGTGGGGTATGGACACACAATCATCCTCTTGTGTTGTCACTGGGGACTGAACCCCTGATCTCTAGTGCTAAAGGCAGAGTGTCCACTGCTTGAGCTAAAGGAATAACCCTGCTAGCTATAGTAGGCTCTTATCCCCAGTGGTGCAGCCACTAACTCACACTGATCGCTGTCACCACTGAATTAAACAGAGAACAAATGGATTACTCTCCCAGACTGGATTATCTAGATGTAAAAACCTCTCTTCCCCATTTAATCCTTTCACAGCCTTTAGGGCAGGCCTGGGTCCTGTGCACCATCAGAGCGCACCAGACCCAGCTGGGGTGAGCCCCTACTGTCCTGTTCAGCAGTGAAGTGGTTAAAGCAAGCACGTTCTCGGCTTGTGTTTTTCTTAATAGAGTCAGGTGCGGGTGGGGTTCTTAGCAGCACTTGGGGGAGCAGGGTGAGGGAGCCATTCCTGGTGGGGGTGCTGGGGCAGGATTCACAGAAGGGAGATGTTGCTGGCTGGGAATGATGGGGGTTGAGCAGCCCCCTCCAATCCCCTCCCCCCGGATCCTTTAACTGGCCGACTTGATGATTTTGTTGATCCACGGCAGGTATCTGGAGATCTTGGTATAAACCGTTGGGGTCTTGCCACATTGCTTGCTGCCAAAGGAGACCACGCCTTCAGCCACGCCGTTGCAAACCAGCGGCCCGCCCGAGTCGCCCTGCAGACGTGACACACGAGAGCCAGGCCGCATGTTAACAGCACAGGAACCACGGAAGCCTGATCTGACTCATGTCTCAGGGCAGCTACCTTAGGTACTTCTATGGCCCCATTATCACAGTATCTGAGCACCTCACTATCTCTATGACTCTACCCTCACTGCCCCTCTGGGAGGTAGGGCAATGCTATTGTCCCCAGGTTACAGAGGAGGAACTGAGGTCCCAAGAGAGCAAGGCCCAGATCCTCAAAGGCAGTTAGGCACCTAAATCGTCTGGGTCAGGTGCCTAAATCCCTTTGATCTGCACCTAAGTGATTTAACCACAGGCACACAGGAAGCCTGAAAAGGAGCAGTCCCACGTTCCAAGCTAGCACCCTCACCTCTAGGCCCCCCCACCTCTCGCTGCATCACCTCTTGAACTCAGTGGGTCTGCCATTCTCTCGCCCTGCCTCTCGCCCAGTCACTTGCACCCGGGCAAAGAGGGGGTGAGAGGCTGACGAATCAGACTAGCAGCATTTTACGCTCGCTGAAGGAAGCCTGCAGTCCAATGACCTGACAGCCAAATCTGGATCTCAATGACGAATGTGGGAATTACCAGACTGGATCAGACCAGAGCTCCAGGATCTGTCCTCCTGCAGTGCCAGCTGTTTATAGGTTTAAGAAGCTGCAAAAACCCCAGGAGTAGGTTGTTATGAGATAATGGGCCCCCAGGGAGCCTTTCTTCCTGACCTCTTATAGTTAACGGTTGGATCATGCCCTGAAACATGCGAATTTATATCCCTCCACCCCTGCCCCCAAATCCATATTATCATAACTCCGGATATTCCTGTTATCCACAGAAACGTCCAGTCCTTTTATGAAGCCTGCTAAGCTCTTGAGGCTATCCTGTGGCAGTGGGTTCCACAGGCAGATCACCTACAGTCTGCCTGTAGCCCAGCCTGGTCTAAACCACTCAGGAAACGGACTGATTGCACTACAGTAAGGGGCCAATCAGTTACCCAGGATGCCCCGTCGGGAAGAAATTCCCCAGGGTTTCTGGGGTAACTGTGGCCTTGGTAACTGTGTCCTTGGAGCCTGTCTGCTACTCATCAAGCCTCTCCTCAGTGAGCAAGAGAAAAGAAGGTACCTGGCAGGCGTTGTGCTCCTTGTTCCCAGCACAGATCATATTCCTGGTGATTTTCCGTGTGTGGAGTGATGCGCAAGCGTCCCTAGGAACCAGGGTGACGTTCACCTCCTGCAGAACCGGGCTGTGTGTCCATGGTGCGTCCCAATCGCCGTCCCTGGTGCGTCCCCAGCCCGCGGTGCTGCAGGTAGCCGTGCTGGGGATCTCCCTGTCCTGCTGCGGGAGTTTCACTGGTTGGACTGTTTTATCGTAGGGAACAGGGGTGTTCAGCTGCAGACAGTGGGAGAATGAATTCACAGCACATGCTTCTTCACTCAGTTGCTTAGCACAGGACCTAATGCCCTTTTTGTTTGTCAGTCAATGCTCAAGGGGTACAAGGGCTCTGGGAAGCATCTTAGCCTGTCTGCTAAAGGGCCTGTGATGGCCCAGCGTTTTGGGTTTGGTGGAGAGACCCTAGACTGGAATTTCAGGTCCTTTGGGCCTTTGGCTGGAAATACACATTTCGCCCACCTCTGCTTTAAATACACAGTGGCTGCCTTTGATGGAGCCTGGTGCCCTCTAGAGGGAAAGTCAGACATTTTTATCTGTTGGAAAGTAGAGCCAAGATTTTAAAAAACTAGGAGTCCAAATCCCTATATTTAGGCGCCTAAATAAGAGAACTGGTGTTCAAACGTGCTGAACACCCAGCAGCTCCCAGGGACTTCAGTGCTTTTGAGAATAATTTCAGCCTCTATTTCCTCTCCCACCCTTTGCCTGTTTAGACTGTGGGGGCTTCCAGCAGGGTGTGTCTCTCAATCTCTGTCTGCGCAGAGCCTAGCACAACGGCTCTCCGTTCGGATACCAAGGCACTGATGTAATACAATCTAAAATATCATCTCCCATTTTTTAAAACCTCGGTCCCTCCTGGCAGAAAGAACTTTTCTAGCCTGGATTGTCAGCGAATCTATTTCTTTATGTATTTGTGTGTTTCTTAGCTTGAAATTTTATCCCCTCCCTGTCACAGGTAGCCCGTCAAATGCAGGTTATAAAGCAGAGTTGCAAAGCGATATCCGACAAACAGCATGCTGTCAGCCACACCAGAGCATCCTGAGACTGAAAAGGTAGGTGCAAGTGGGACATACACAGCAGGGCAGATGTTGAGCCCCCTTGTCCTCATTCCCAGCGTCAGAAATAGCACGTCTGCAAAGAACCGATTAAATGATTTGCACGAGCCCCTTTGAACCGGGTGACGTTCACCTCCCACCGACTCGGGAGGGCAGTCAAGTGACCTAGAAACCGTGGTCCAGGTTTCACTCTTGGCCTGCAACTCCCACGGTCATTTACACCAGCGCAAAGAGCTACGATTCGGTAGCGCTTTGCGCAGGTGCCGATGCCTGCAGCAGGTGCAGGGGCGTGGTGAATCAAGCCCTGGAGATGTTAAGTAGCCAGGCAAATTGTCCCATTGGGCAATTCCAGGGGAGACTCCCCCCGGTCTCTCCGTTCATCATTTTTGCTACATGCTCCTCTGTCCATGGAGTGTAAACTCGTCAGCCCTGGAATATTAGCCACTGCCAAAGAACTAGGACATCCCAGCAACAGGAGTAGCCTGGCTATCAAATAAAGCTCAGTTACTATAGCACAGACTTTTCTTTCTTTCTTTCTTTCTTTCTTTCTTTCTTTCTTTCTCTCTCTCTCTCTCTCTCTCTCTCTCATACACACACACACACACACACACACACAGAGCCCTTGTGTTTAACTGTGATGATGACCCCGGGCTCCCTGGAATTGGGTGAGAACTGGGAGGAGGTACTTACCTGGACCAGCATGATGTCATTTTCCCAGGTGGTCGGGTTGTAATCAGGGTGCTGGTAAAACTTTGCGATGTCCCATAAGTGGTTGGATGAGTCGCTCAGCAGCTCAACCCCCAGTGCAATCAGGACTCGCATGTTTCTGTGGGAAGCAACAGTCCCATGAACAGAGAGCCATCAGCGGCAACCCAGACCCTGTGCACTGTCCTTGAGACAGGCAGCGTGGTTCTCTGTCTAAAGCAGAGGGGCTCAGAAACAGGAGACCAGGGTTCTCAGCCTGTCTGCTACTGGCCGACTGGCTGAGCCCTTCAGTAAGTCACTTTTCCTCCCTGTGTCTTGGTTTCCTCATTTGAGATGCGATGACTGACTAGTGCAGTGTAAGAGCATGGGGAGAGAGACGCCTGCTAGACAGCTATGAATCCTGGATGTGCAGTGTATGGAGGAAGAGGGGACACATTGGGGCTAGTTCTTCCTTTATGTGCAGCCCATGGTGCAGGGTGGGTTTACACCTACAGCGCCCAAGGAGCCTATTTCCCACGAGCCTTCAACTGAACGATCAAGACACCCACCTTGGGCTCCTGCAATGGGCTGCGGTCATCACCCACTCTGGCTGGATCAGGAACCCATCACACAGGATTTTCTTATATTCGCTTTGCAGGATGGCCATGTAGGGCCTGGAGTGATTCTGCACTCTGTGTCCCCCGAGGATCAGAGCATCCTGCTTGCCTGTTGAAGGGGAGAAAACGGAGTTTATCTGCTGCCGCCTGGCAGAGCAGAGAGAGAGTGGACGTCAGGATTCGCACTGTCCACTGGTCTGAGCGTACCTGCGCTGCTCCGGGACAGCGGCTGGGCCAGCCGAGCGGCGAGAACATCAAGTTCAACCCCAGCAAAGTGGCGCAACCCAGGGCAAAATTTGACCTGCGTGTAAAATCGTGAGGATGGCCGCCATTCCGGCCAGCCGTGCGTCCATGCAGGACCTGGCTAAGGGGAGTCCAGCGTTCACCAGGGTCTAGAAACCAAAGCCGTGGAGACGGGTGCGGTGAGTGGTGGAAACAGACCTGCGCCCGACAGCTGGTGAGTCGGATGCAGGAAAACCTGGAGGGAGCAGAAAATTGTGCCCCCAGCGTCACAGGGAGCGTACACATCTCTACCCCTGTGTGTGGCCCCTGGGATCTCTAAGGCCAGAAGACATGATGTCGAATACAGCTCCCCCGCGTACGCCCACTGCCTCTCAGCCGTAGCCCATGTTAGAAGAGTGGCTGGATCAGGCTTTCGGCGCCTGGTTTGGATCTGACTGTGGCAGTAGCCAAAGCCTGTGCAATGCCAGGTGAGGGAGTGAGCCGGGCGGGGCGGGGCGGGGTGGGGAGGAGGTGTTGCTTTGACACAGCTCCATGGCTAGTGCAGATCCCGCCGGAGAAACAAGAGCCGGCCCAGGTGTGCGATTCACTTACCTGCATGGCTGGAACACGCCAGCAGCAGCCCCAGCAGGACAGTGCCGGATCTCTCCATCTCTTGTGTCCTCAAAGTGTGACTGGGCTGAAATAAAAACGCAGCCGGGCTCTTATGCCTTTGAAGGGAGCAGCAAATTGCTTGGATCAGCACGAAGGTGCTTTCTCTGCAAAACGGAAACCACAGAGCCACAGAACCGTACTCAGAAGAGATGCGAGAGATGGCGGGATGAGGCCAAGTCTAACAGCAGAGTCCAGGCTCCATCGTGCTGAGCGCCCAGCCCAGCTTCAAGGACTTGGGAAAACAGAGCCCCCAAGGTGCATTCCCCTCAGGAATGAGTTTGTAGGGTCTCAGCTTACTTCCTTATGTGCAAGTAAAACCAAGGCAGATGCTGGGGCCTGATCATCTTCCTGCAGGTTTGGGCGGGAAGGGGAGCAGAGGTGGAGAACAGCATGTCTGTTGGACTGTGCAGTGTACCAGAATTGGTTGGTCTCCCTTTAAGTAACCCGTGAGCCCTCGAGTGGTGCTCACTGGGCTCTAGGTTTTAGAACCCAGCCAGAGCAACAGTATGTACGTGCCTGTAACTAGGCCTTGTATGTTCTTAGTAACATGGTTATTTGGCTATTGTGCCGGTGGTTTCTTTGTGCTATCACTGTTGTGTAAAGGGCAGAGTACACAACAGCCTGTATTGAGCGGGTGTCATGCAACATCCAATAAGCAGCCTTGATCCCTGGTGACCCGGAGGCCCCCAAGCACCAGACTTCTATTGACTCCAGAACCCTGATGGCTGCTGACCTGCAGTGCGCTCTGCACCTCCGCTGCGACCGAGCGGGCTGCATCGGGAATGCACGGCAGTCGGGCTTTGGCCCGGAGGCGGCTGGGAGGGGCAGCTGGTGAGATGGAGGTTTGTTTATGTAACTGTCCAGCTCCAAGTTCAGAACCATCGGACCCCCTGGATGCCCCCCGCATCTCACGGTGTGTAACTCAGACATGGATCTGCCTTGGTCTGGGGAAGCAAAGTTTGGGAGACGTTTGCAGTTTTTTAAGTCCATCCAGCATCCATCTTAGTTCCTTTCCTTGCCATTTCCAGAGGCATCAAGGCCTCCAGGGAGAACCCACAACTGGGCACGACCGTTTCCCAGTGGACCTGGCAGAGCCTGTAGCTGGGTTTTTATTTTGCTCAGTTGAACTTTGCCATCAGTTTGAAAGTTTCCCCCTCCCTGGCAGATGCTACAAACCAGCATGGCTCAACTGGGATTCCCACCCGCTCCCACGCAAAACCACCACAGACCCCCAGTTCACCAGGTTCTCTTTTCTTTGAATGGCAGCTGGCACTAAAACTGGCACAATGAGCCTGTGGAACTTACGGCCACAAGATACCGATGAGCTCAAGAGCTATGGGGATATAAACCCCCCTGTTTCCAGGGGTAAACCAACCTCTAACCGATGGCAATTAGAAAAGATGACTTAATAACTTCCTACTGTATAGATCTTACACCTTCCTCTGAAGCAGCCAGTGCTGGCCACTGGTCAGAAATAGGATGATGGACCTTAGTTCTGATCCAGTCTGGTGATTCCCATCTGTCTATGCAGCCTTCCCTTCAGACAAGGAGACTCCCCATGAGCGTTGAAGCCAAATTCATCCCTGGTGTAGCTGCCTGGAAGTCAATGAAGCTACACTAGAGGTGAATGAGACCTTCAGAGGGTTGGGAGATAGGCTGGGAGAGATCAGTAGATGTCCTCAGCGGGAAAAGTGCCCCAGACTGGAAGCCCATTGAGACAGGAACCGTGTCTTCCACATGGTGTCAAGGACCAAGCATTTCTTGGCACTACCTACCCAATACTCATCAGTACAATAGTAGCAACCACAGGTGGCCAGGAGAGAGTCTTTCTTTGGCCTCTCGGTTCTGATCCAGCCTAGGTGACAAGTTTGATGAGTCTCCATCCCGGCCGCAGTGGAAAAAGTGCCCGCTCCAAACCCTCCCTCCCCAGCCAGCACCCATTGGCCTGCTCGGAAACAGCTCCCCTCTCATCCCTCCAGGACAGGGTCTGGTGCTACGGGCGGGATTCTCACCCTGCCGCCGTCTGTGCAGTGGGCAGACGCCCCTCCCCCATGCCGTCTTCTCTCGCCCAGTGCAAATGAACCCGTGAGGCCAGGACTGGACCGGAAGGGGAACTGTAGCTTGGTGAGGGTGGCGCGTTGTGTGGGACCCATTGACCAAGGGAAGAGCTGGCATGAGGTTGCTGGATGTCTGCCTTGTTTAGTTGGCATTTTGTTCCCCCCACCCTCTCCAACAGTGTGTGTGGGACGGGGGGGCAGGGAAGGGAATGGCCTCTGGACTCTGGTTTGGCCAGAGGGCTAAATCACGGAGCAGCATGAGAATCTCACATCCAAGAGCAGGAGAGTGAAGTGCCACCAGAACATGAGACAGTGAGTGAACCACGTGGGGAAACTGAGGAAGGGCCACGTCTGATGTGGGATGAGGAAAGATCCTGTTACACTTTCCCCTCCCCCCAGGAGCCCCCCCAATTCGACCCCCAGTGTGTCACATCTGTGCAACCCCAAGGACTCTGGTGACCCGCAGTTACAATCAGTTCCCTTTTATTGCAATACTTGTGCTCACTGTTAACAGCCACACTGGAGCTGGCTTGCGCCGGGGAGGGCAGAGTTGGCAAGATGCCACCTGAAATCCTGCCTTGAGCCCCACCCTGTAGGGTGACCAACCTCTTCCCCTTCCCACCCCCTTGCAAACCACCCCTTTGGCAGGCCAGACACGTCTCTTTGCAGACAGGAGAGCTGGGCCGGGTGGTTTCCAGGAGCAGCCGTTGTGTTAGTGGAAGGAGCCAGTCGTCCAGCTGGCTCAGGGGGTCTCCTCCCCTCTCCGGGATGCTGCTTGTGGGGAAGTGCTGCACTGAGCTTATCTGATTGCGAGGCGAGCTGAAAGCGGGGGGGGGGGGCAGCCCTATAAGCCCCCGATGTCCGGTTACATTGACGTTTGCAGCGTCTGAGTGCTCTCTGCCATGCTAGCCGCTAGCTCTGCCCGTGGGAAATAGTGTGGAGTCTGCTGTGTGCCCCTGCGGGGGCCATGCAGCCGGTCCCTTCCAATCCAGGGCCGACCCGTCCGCTTTCAGTTAGCTGAAGCCATGACTCTCTCGATCCAGTCGACGTAGGGGGGGATCCGGGTGTAGATTCCGGGCTTCTTGTAGTTCCCACAGACCCGAGAGCCGGCAGCCACCACCCCTTCGGCGATCCCATTGCAAACGAGCGGCCCGCCGGAATCCCCCTGGAGAATCAAGTCACAGGATCAGCCTCGGGGTGGAGGTCAGTTTGCCCCATGGCACTGTGCCTCTTCCACCCCCTTCTGGGCCAACTCCCTAGTGCTGGAAGCCAGGCTGTCTGCCAGCCTTCCTCGCCCATCAGCCCCACGCTGGGCGTGGCTACCCATCACCACCCTTCCCAGGCTAGAAGGGCGTCTGTTACATACACCCCTCCCCCCTTGTCCAAGATGGTGAGGGGAAGCTTGCCCTGTGTCTCCCCGTTATTTGTATTGCATCAAATAATGCAATATTTGGTAAAAGAGGCTGCAGCTGAGATCAAGGCCCTATTGTGCCAGGTGCTGCACAGACCCGAAGCATGACACATCCCGTCCCGAGGAACCCACAGGCTAAATAGACAAGGGACAGGAGGGGAACTGGAGGCACAGAAGAGCAGAGCGATCGGCCCAGGCACACATGGCAGAGGCAGGAATTGATCCCGAAATGAGATGGGACATTTATAGGGATGTCAGGAATATCCCAATTTAATAGGTCATCATTAATGATGCTAAACCTCAGGCTTCAGGGCTTGAACTAATCCCTACCTATCAGCTCAGGATGAGACTGAATGGGGGGGGGGAAGGGGGAACAGAGTGTCCCACATCTGCCTGTGGTGGAATTCTTGCATGTTCCCCCAAAGCAACTGGTTCTGGCTCCTGGTATCTACTGGGCTAGATGGACCTGGCAAGTCCTTTGTACCTAACTAGGTTTTTCGGTTCCCAGTTTCATTCCCTATCCACTAGGCCGTGTGGTCTCTCGAGCCATAACACAGCGCTTGGATCTAACCATGGTTACTTCCTCCCCACCCTTCCACCTCGCTGAATGGTTCGATTCATTTTGAACAGAAAACAAGTTACGTGGGGTTAAAAAATAACCAAACTCCCCGCTCCAAGGTAGCAAGGGCTGTGTAACTTGCACCGCCTGCCGGGTGGCTTCCTGGAAGATAAGCTAGAAGTTTTATTAAGCACCTCTGTGTGTTTGCTCACATGCTGATAATTATCTTGTATTCAGCTTTGCAAAGTGTTCATGGGGGCGGCGGGGCAGCTAGGTCAAGATGCTACAACTTGTGCTGCCAATTCCACCTGTGGCAAATGCTCTGGAGTGAGGGCTGGCGCAGTCGACGCCCGTCTTGCTTAGGTGTCATTGGTGAGATGGGCCAGAACCTGACTCTAAGGGTTTGGCTACATGTGAAAATTAATCCAGGGTGTGAGTTTAAAGCAGATTAACTCCATGGGTGGATGCGCTTATTCTGGAATGAGAGGGCCTGGTTCAGAATCACCTTAATTCACTGGTGCAGTAGTTTAATCCACTGGACTAAGCTAATTCAGAATAAGAGTGTCCACACATGGAGTTATCAGAAATAGTTTACTCTGTAATAGCTCCTTGTGTGGACAAGCCCTAAAAGCGGGGGGAAGGATCTAGGCTTTTAGTTATTCCCCTTATTCGTGTATCCAGGCGAGGCCGTTTGGTGAAATGGATTTGGGTGTAACAGCCAGGAGATCTAGGGAGAAATCCTGGTCCCATTTACTTCAGTGGTGATCCGGCCACTGATTTGCAGTGTGACCAGTGGTAAGTCTCTGTGCCTCAGGTTCCTCATCTGTAAAATGGGGCTAATAAGAGAGACCCACCTCCGGGGAGCACTCTGAGATCTATGGGATTGTACATGTGCTCCATACAAACTAGGACTTTGCTTCTTCTCTCTTTCCAACAGCAAGGGGGTGACACTCAGGGCCTGATTCTGTTCTCTTACACAGGTGAAAATCAGGCCTGACTCCAGCCTACGAGGAAAATGATGCCCCAGAGCTCTGCAGGGAGAGAGCAAAGGACCCAGGACTCCAGAAGTTACGTGCTTCTGTTTTTACCCCCGGGAGCAGGAGGATAGGTAGGCTACCAGAATAATCATACACACACACACACACACCTGCACAGACACCCACGCATACGCCTGTTCGCACTGATACACCCAAGCGCATAGACGCAGCTCTGACCCCCCCGCAGGCAAGAGAAATGAGCCGAGGGATTTCCCCCAGAGATAGATACCGGGCAGGTATCCTTCTTCCTGGAGTCGGTGCACATCATCTTCTCTGTGATGGTGTTGTCGTGGTGGATCCTGCGGTTGCAGATCTCCCGGCTGATCACCGGACGCGCCACCTGCTGCAGTTTGTCAGGCAGCTTCCCACTGTGGCTCATTTCACCCCAGCCGGCCACTTCGCACACGGTGTCAGCAGGGACATCCCTGTCTTGCCTCTGGAAGGGCAGGATCTTCACATGCTCGTTGAGGAGTGCTTTCTCCTCTAGCTGATTTGGGAGGCAAAGAGGCAAGGGTCACTCGGGGTGAGAGAGACAGACTCTGTAACGCTGCCCCTGGCTGGGCGCTCTGCGGGGATAGAACCTGGGACCTCTGGATCTTCCAGCAGGAGTCTCTCTACAGCTTGAGCTAAAAGGACCAGGAGGGGACTCAAACCTGTACCAGGTGTGGCCACTAGAGGGGGACAGAGCTGTGCTGCGTTAGCACAGGGTACGTGACGCTCACCTGGGAAATACCCCAACTAATGGTGACGGGTCACAGGTGCCGACTTTCATTTTTCCAGGTGGGTGCGCCACCCCCGCTGTGCCCTGAGGCCCTGCCCCTACTCTGCCCCCCAAGACCCCACCCTCACTCCGCCTCTTCCTGTCCCCACTCCACCCCCTCCCTCCAGCGCCTACCAGTGGATCGGAGGGTGGCTGATGGGTGCTGAGCACCCACTATTTTTTTCTCCTGTGGGGGCTCCAGCCCCGGAGCACCCACGGAGTCAGTGCCAATGTGACTGAAGTCCCTGCTGCAGCCGTGTGGGGAGGGTTCTCCCTCAGCTAGTGGATAGAACGGGCCCTATCCTTGCCGGTGCCTTGGGCTTCATCCTCCTCTCCCTTGCAGTGGGGTGAATCAGGGGTGACCCCAGCCAGGGATGTCTGTGGGGTATCAGACCTGTTGGATCTCAGCCCAGTCAAGCAAGACTCAGCTGTGAAATCAACAGGAGTTCAGTGCCTGTGAGGAGCTGGGCCTGGCCCGAAGCCCACGGGAGTCAGTGGGAGTTTCCCCCCCCCATTGACTCCAGTGGGGTCTGGGAGGCGCCATGCCTGCAGCGGGGGATGGTGCCGCTGTAGGTCGTGCTCACCTGGAGGAGAAGGAGGTCGTCGTCGTAGGTCTCCGTGCTGCTGCCAGGGTGGCCAATCTCCGCGCGCACCTCATAAAGGCGCTTGTGCGGTTCTGGCTGCGAGAGAGAGTGGGCTCCCAGGAGGACCTGGAACGACTTGCCTTGCCTGCAGTCGAGATGGAGATGGTAGCGTGAGGCGCTCTGCTCACCCACGGCACTGAGTTGCGAGACCGTACCGGTCCCTCCCGGCTGTACAGTTCACCCCAATATACAGCGATCGCCAGTAGTCAACCTCTGCCTTTCCCCAGCCATGGAGAGTCAACCCAGACTACCCTGCCTGTGGGCAGGGCCGGCTCCAGGCACCAGGCAACCAAGCTGGTGCTTGGGGCGGCACCTGGAGGGGGGCGGCGCGGCGCTCGGGCCGCCGGGGAGAACGGGGCCACAGCCGGGCTCGCCGCCCTCCCCCCGGCGCTCTGGCCGCCCTCCCCCCCCCCGCGCCCTCCCCCCGGCAGCGCTCTGGCCGCCGGGGGGAGAGCCGAGCCTCGGCCGGGGCTCGCCGCCCTCCCCCCCGGCGCCCTCCCCCTGGCCGCCGGGGGGAGAGCGGAGCCCCCGCCGGGGATGGTCGCCCTCCCCCCCGGCACCCTCCCGCCGGGGGGAGAGCGGAGCCCTCGCAGGGGCTCGCCGCCCTCCTCCCAGGACTCCGGTTGCCCTCCTCCCCGGCGCCCTCCCCCCGGCCGCCGGGGGGAGAGCGGAGCCCCCACCGGGGCTCGCCGCCCTGCCCCCGGCGCTCTGGCCGCCCTCCCCCCCCCCCCCCCATGGGGGGGGGGGCGGCCGGAGGCTTTTTTGCCTGGGGCGGCAAAAAAGCTAGAGCCGGCCCTGCTGTGGGCCCAGCCCTGGCTAGGAAGGAACATGTGTTCCTTGGGTGACAGGGAAATCCAGCCTCAGTATTGTTGGGCCCTGGGCTTTCCCTTCATAGTGACCCTCAAACGACCCTGAAACAACTACTGGGGTCTGTATTAGAACCAGTTGGCCCCAGCCTCCACGCCCCCTTTCTCTCCCGCCCCGCGCTCCCGCCCCATCAGACACGAAGGCCGGTACTCACTTGTCTTCCAGGCAGTGAGCCGCGCTCAGCACCCACTGCTCGGCGATCAGGAACCCGCCGCACACATGCTTCCCATCCACCTGCAGGGAAGCCATGTAGGGTTTCAGGTGGGGAGGAGCTTCGTAGCCCCCGAGAATACGGCCCCTGGGGCGACCCCCTGATGGGAGGAGAAACAGAACGTTAGCCACTGAACCTGCTCTGCCCAGCCTTCCTTTCCTGTGGAGCGTCTCCCCTTAGCGTTAACGGTGAGCACATCCAGAGCAGGGCATCTAGCTAAGGGACGTATCAGGCCCTCATTCCCCAGGGGGGTCTGAGCATCTTCTCTTCCGATGGATGAGAAACAAGAATTCTGTTTCGTGGACAGTTTGTTTGTGTTCTCCAGCGAGACCTTTAGAGGCCCACCCCAGAGCAGCCAGCTGGTTGGGGCGCTCCCCTGGGGTGTAAGACAGACAGGTTTGAGACCCTCCTCTGCCTGATTCAGTTACAAGGGCGCGTTTGCCTTCAAGCACAAGGGGGGAACTGCGGGGCAGGCAGGTTGGACCTTCAGCAAGTGCTCGGATGTAACGCATCTGTATCGTCACTTACGAGTCTCTCTTGTGATGGGCTGAAATCGGTCCAGGATGAGTCAGCCGGTTTCTATCACCTTCCCCCCTGGCTTTTTAAAAGCAAACGCGGGGCAGAGCATCTGTTAACCAATCAGACTGCCTGTGCAAATAATGGTCAAAAATAGTTTTGCCCAGGCTCACGGTGCAGCCGATTGGATTGTGTCTGCAGAGGTCTGCTGGCTGGTTGGACAATCAGATTTTTTTTCCCTGGACCTTTGAAAATCTCTCTCCCCTTCAGCAACTTGAAGAAGAAGAAGAAACTAAAAAGAAAGCCCCACGTACGAAACGTGAGATGCTTCCAGGTGTTTCGGATGAAGATTTTTCCGAATGTTCTGCAGCAGTGGATCGACTGCATGCTTGGGAGAATAGCAGGAGGCCTTAGTCAATATTCACCAATGGCCAGTACCTGCCTCCACCATGGGAAAGATCCGCACCTGATTCTAGTACATGATCCCAGCTCAGCGACCTAGAAGAAGATGAACAGTGCCCCCAGCCCCCACCCCATCTCAGTCCCTGGTATGGAGGAAACCTCAGCTGTAGATCCATCCAGCAACAGTCACCATGGTATCCTAACCCAAGGGGAGGCTGTGTTGCCTAGTGGCTAGTGCAATGGGCTGGGACTCAGGAGAGGTGAGTTCTGCCACTGATCTGCTGGGTGACCGTGGACAAGTCACTTCCTGTCTCTGGGCCTCAGTTTCCCCATATGTAAAATGGGGGCCGTGACCCTTCCTTTGGAAAGTGCTTGGAGATCCACAGATGAAAACGCACTCTGGATTGTTATCATTAGCCTCGTCCTATCTAGCCCCAAGATGCTTTTTGGTTTCCAGGGAATCAGGTTCTATTGCAGCAAAAAAAATCAGGGCAAGCGAGCGGATGCCACACCCAAACTTTTCTGTTATCAGCTCCACCACCCCCATCTCTCCCCAGATGGGCAGGGTATTTAACCCGCCTTTCACACACACCCCTCACAGTTTTGCACCAGCAGAAATATGTTTTGTTCTATGCCTCCCTCAGTTTACCCGCATTGTCTCAAACTGCCTCCCCTCTCCACCCTCTGCTCAGTGCAGGACTCCCTGGCTGAGTATCTCTGGCTTGTGCAATGCCGGAGCTCAGATGATTCCTTTTGGCTTGCAAAAAATACCTGCAGCTGGTGGCCTCTGGGAGGTGTGTCCTGAGAAGCCCACCCTAGTTTATGGGTTTAGGCGTTTGGGAGACAGAGCCTGTTGAAGTTGCATTGTCTATAGGTTTGAGACAGGGTTCTAGTCCAGATTCTGACCCGGATTCACAGTGTGAGCTAGGCCAAAGCATTCCACCTCTGTTTCTCAGTTTCCCTGTCATGAGGGGGGGTTGTGAAGCTGTATTGTCTATAGATAAGATTAGATAGAGGGTTGGTAAAGTGCTTTGAGATCCTCAGCTGGAAGGGGCTGGAGAAAGCGGTGAAATGTCCTAGGTTCCCCTAGGCCTGCTGCTGAGGCTATAAAGTTAAATTGTTGCCCCTTTATGTAGCAAGGAAGCACATTACTACGGCTCAGATACCCAACTGCTTCACTTATTGTGTCAGTTCTTAGTTAGGCATGCCCTGCGGTGCCCACCTGAGCCCCTCCCATGCAGTCCCGCATCACTCTCTGCCATGGCCGGATGAGTCAGAAAAGAGAACAGGGAGTATGGGAAGGGTCAGAGAACGGATGCACTCACCACACACCGAGATGCCCAGCAAAACAACCAGAGCTAGGAAGGGCGAAAGGTGACCCATGCTGGCGGCAGAGATGCGGGTGGATCTGTCTCGAAGTCAGGGGCTCTGTCTTGTCTTGATAGTGGCGGCTCTGCTGGGCGTGAGAGCGGAGACCTCCCTTTTATAACAGAGCTTTGGGGGTGGGGGATGAAGGGGAAAAAAGGAGTTTTCCAGGAAAGCGAGAGTTGGGAGGAAATTTGCAACAGCTGTTGAGCGCTCAGCCTGGAACGGCCTTTTGGTTGTAGCGGTGCCAGGGGCTATCTCATGATTTCTCAACACAAACAGCCCAGGGAGGAAGCAGCCCAGCCCAGCTGCTGAACCTGGCCTCCCTGGAAGGGGATTTCTGCATTGTTTGTTTGCTCTTCAAACACAAAAGGGCAGGCAGAGTTCATTCCCCAACTGCTCATGTTTGAGGAACAAACAATGGAAAAATCCCCTTCCCTGCCCGCAAAACTGAATGGGCCATTGAGTGAACTTCTTCCTTAGCAAAGCTCCCTCCAGGATAGGCCAAGTCACTGGAGGAACCGCTGCAACCTGATTCCTCTCTCTGCGCACCTGTGCTGGCGAGGAAGCCAGGACTTTGGTCTCCAGGGCTGCAAGCCAGCACCTTTTTTTGCCCCTGTTAAATTCAGTGGTGGGGTTATGGCACCCCTCTGCTAGCCCTAGACCTGGGGCAAGTCCGTGAGACAGAACTTTGGCCAAGGGAAGGGGGTTTAGGGGAGGCATCGTCTGAGATCTCAGGGAAGCCACCCTGTGGCTATTAGGGTAAGAGCAAAGGTGGCCAAGTGACACTGGTAAATCTGGAATGTAACTGGTCAGAAAGAAAAGTAAAGGGCTGGTGTGAGTGAAAGGGAGAAAGTGTGGATGTGTGTTCAGAATGTTTAAAACAAATAAAAGGAAGTTCTTCTTCACACAGCGCACAGTCAACCCGTGGAACTCCTTGCCTGAGGAGGTTGTGAAGGCTAGGACTATAACAGGGTTTAAAAGAGAACTGGATAAATTCATGGAGGTTAAGTCCATTAATGGCTATTAGCCAGGATGGGTAAGGAATGGTGTCCCTAGCCTCTGTTTGTCAGGGGGTGGTGATGGACGGCAGGAGAGAGATCACTTGATCATTACCTGTTAGGTTCACTCCCTCTGGGGCACCTGGCATTGGCCACTATCAGAAGACAGGATACTGGGCTGGATGGACCTTTGGTCTGATCCAGTACGGCTGTTCTTATGACATCGTGTTTTGGAGAAGGTCATGATTTAGGGCCAGATTCCCAAAGGGGTTTAGGAGCCTAAAATGAAGCTAGGAGCCTAGGCCCGCATCCTCACAGGTGTTTGGGCCCCTGGCGCCCATTGATTTCAATGGAAGTTATCACCTAAATACCTTTGACAATCTGGGCTCTAGTAACCTCCAAAGGGAGTTAGGCACCTTCCCTGCTGTAAACCCCACTAGGCACCTAAATACCTTGGTAAATCTGGCCTTTACGTGTCCCTCATGGTCGCCCCTGTCAGTATTCCCCAGGGCCGAGTCCGGGTGGAAGTGGGACACAAACTCTCATGACTTGGGGTACTCAACTCTAAAATTAAAATCTGAAGATAAAACTGCCCCTGGAGCAATAGATTTAGATGCAAACGGAGCAATGTAAAGGATCCCAGCCCAGGGGCAGTGGGTGCTGTCAACAGAGAGGCATCAGAGGTTGTTCTAATGGAGCTCCAGTTTTCTTGGGAGCCGGACTGCAGCACCCGAAAGGACCTTGGACCAGATGCTTTTTATCACAAGGCAAGTGACCCTGGCTATACTGGCGCGTCTGGCTGCAGAAGACTGGCCAGCCGAGAGGAATCTGATGTGTCTGGCAGAGATAACAAAGAATGAAATATCCTGCGAGGAAAATGCGGAGGCGCTAAGCCAGAGAGTGGAAGGCCGAGCCCCTGCCTGCTGGAGTGATCAGCTGAGTGAGTCAATGTTTGCCACGCAGGCTGCAGAGAGGTGTGGCGCAGCCTCCATTATCAGTTCATCCAAGTTCGGGGTCCAGCGCTCCTTACTCCAGAGGCCTCCGCTGGTGCAAACCGCAGCCCCTCTGCAGCTGCATGGGTCAGAGAGTTCAGATGAAGTGGAACCACAATGACCCAAGTCAGCCAAAGAGAGCAAAGTGGTGTAGCACTGATCAGTCCACCCCAGTGGTTAGGGGGTTCGTCTGGGACTGGAGAGACCCAGGATCAAGTCTCCGCTCTGTCCTTAGACTCCTAGGTGACCTTGGGCAAGTCACTTAGTCTTTCTGTGCCACCGTTCCCCAAATATAAACCTAGGGAGACTAGCCCTGCTCTACCTCACAGGGATGTTGTGAGGGGCAGGGGTTCTCAACCTTTTTCTTTCTGAGCCCCCCTCCCTGCTCACCAACATGCTATAAAAACTCCACGGCCCACCTGTGCCACAACATCTGGTTTTCTGCATACAAAAGCCAGGGCCGGAGTTAGGGGGTAGCAAGCAGGGCAATTGCCTGGTGCCCCATGCCAAAGGCCTCCCCCCCGTGAAGCTACATTGCTCAGGCTTTGACTACAGCCCTGGCTGGTGGGGCTCAGCGCCCTGGGCTTCAGCTCTCTACCCTGGGCCCCAGCGAGTCTAAAGCTGGCCCTGCTTGGCAGCCCCCCTGAAACCTGCTCACGGCCCCCCAGGGGGCCCCAGACCCCTGGTTGAGAACCACTGCTCTAGAGAGAGGGGAAAGGGAGGGAGCCTAGTCTGTTCTGTAGGTTTTTATACCATGCCCATGACCGTAGTATCGGAGCGCCTTCCAGTGGTGCATTAAGCAATGTGACGAACGTCTCTTCGCCTGGTGAGTGTTCTCTCCTCCTCTCTCCAGGCCGGTTGCTGTGCTTAGGGTGACCAGATGTCCTGATTTTATAGGGACAGTCCCGATTTGGGGGTCTTTTTCTTATATTACCCCCCACCCCCTGTCCCGATTTTTCACACTTGCTGTCTGGTCACCCTAGCTGTGCTGTGCCCAGGGTCCTACGTTTATCAAGAAGGCAGGGATCCATGGTACATGGCAAGCCCACGAGATCGACCTGAAGCACGGAAGAGAGCATGCGGAGGAGCAGAGAGCATGGTAAAGAAATGAGGCTGGGCTATGGGGGTCTTATTCTCCCGCCATTCTCATCTGTGCCACTAGGTGGGGCTAACGCCTCGGTTTCCATGCCAGGCTTGGGTCCCCAAAAACCAGGTTTGACTAATGCTTCAGAAGGGGCGCAGAGTCCCTCCCCAAAGGGGGGCACATTCCACGCATCCCTGCTGTGTTTTCATCCCCTTTATCCTGGGGGGAGGGACGGCTGGAGACTCGGACGCAGTTCTGAAATTCCAGGGGTTGCGCCAGTTTCCTGGCAAAGAGGCCAACAGCCCCACGCTTTAGACTTTGCCCAGATGAGCTTGGAGAGAGAGAAACCACCAGGTTTCAGTGACAAGAAAATTAATTCAAACACAATCGAGTAGAAACAGTTGTTTGTAAACGAACGGGAAGCGCTTGCAACCCAAATACTGGAGCTGGATCGGCTTCCGTCTCAGCCTGGCCTCGCCTGAGAGCAGACAAGTGAAACCTGCTTCACCCTTGGATGTGAGACGCTCTCGTTACTGTATTACACTTCTCGAGCGCCTTTCATGTCAGGGTTTCAAAGTACTCCGCAGAGGAGGGTGAGTGTTGTTATTGCCTTTTTTATAGAGAGGGAAACTGAGGCAGGGAGAGGTGAATGAAGTACCTTGCCCAACATCGCACAGCAAGTGACAGGCAGAGACAGGAAGAGAACCCAGGAGTCCTGACTTGCAGTCCAGCACCCTATCTTCCTGTCCATCTGCCTTCTATGAAGAGTTTGGCAGATACTTGTAAGCTGTCCACCTCCTTGGTATCCAGATACCGTACCAGACGTGGTTCTGATTTCGGATCAATTTCAGACAACCTCCCTCTAGCCAGAGTCTTAGAAATCTGTTTAAATAAGACATCAGAGCCTTTATACTGAGGTCAGGAGCTCCTGAATTGCCAATTTAGGCCAAGGACAGATGTTGTTCCTCAAATGAGACTATTTAAAGCCCTGGAGACCAACGTGTGACCAAACCTGAGCCTGCTGGTCCCATTAGCACTTCACCCGGAGAGAGGTCTTTGTAGATTTCATGAGGGGAATTCAGTGCAAGTTTTTGACATAGGGATTCATTAGGAAATGTGTCACATTTCCTCTCCTCCTTCCACAGCCGCCACCCAAGTTGGCCTTCTCGTTAAAATACAGTGCACGTGGGAAGGTGAGGGGGACGTCCGGTAAGTGTCACTCCCAGAGAGGGAGGATGAAAGAGAGCTACGGGACTTTAATAAAAGCCTCTCGCCGGCTCTGATGTGGATCTGTGTGATAGTGGTTCTGTTGCGCCACGAGGGTGAATACCAAGGGAACCTGGCCCTTTGCTCATTGATGGTTGTGTAATACAGGAGGAAATCTGCTGAAGTCAGTGTCAGTGCGAGTTTAGGGTCACGCCTGCTCTGTGCACTGTTGTTCCTGTAAAGGTGATGAGCCAGATCCTGGTAGTATAAAGTAGCTGTGAAGCTATGGGATCTGGCCTCCTGAGGATTCCCCCTCGCCATGAGAGTGCTTCTGGGGTGCAGAGCCCCCAGACATTATTCTCCCTTGCAGCTCCCCCCCCCCCCAGCATAGGGGGAGTTCCCAGGAGACGGGGCATGGCAGGGGCAATCCCTACGCTGCCAGAACAGCCCCTTGAGGTTATGAGTGTAAATTGGAGCCGCTCTGAACTTGTTTTAACATATGCTGGCAATTAGACAGGCCCCAGATCAGGGAGTTCAAAGCTGGCTTCAAGCCGCCTTTACCCACCTCCTGTGGGTTGTGTACAGCTCAGCCTGGCCAAAAGACGGGGGGTGAGAGAGAGGCTGTGGCTCGGATTAGCTTTGAGGATCTAGGCCTGTCTGTTTGCCATCCCAGCCCTGGGCTCCCCACGCACCGCTCTGCCAATTCCCCTCCGTCCTGACCCGCAGCCCCATCCTGCTATTCCAGGCCTGGGAATTCACTCAGCTAACATGACTCATGTCAAACCCCCACGCCTCGCTCAACAAAGCTGAGGGTGGAGTGCCGGGTTTGTTCCTCACATGGGTGGAGGTGACAGCAGTGTTCTTTAGAAACCTTCCCTGCCTACGGAAAGCTGCTCTGGTTTGCCTGGTTTACTTGGGCGAAGGCTGTGATGCCAATGCTGAATCAAGGGAAAGAGCTTAATAATAATAGTAATTAAGCCTATCGCTTCTCACCTGTAGATCTCAAAGCACTTTACAAAGGAGGCCAGTATCATTATCCCCATTTAAAAGATGGGGAAACTGAGGCACGGAGCAGGGCGGTCACTTGCCCAAGGTCAGCGAGTGGCAGAACCAGGAACAAAACCAGGTCCCCTGAGTCCCAGTCCCGCCTAACTTGGCTCCCGCGTGACTAAGTCTTAAATGTCTGAAACATTTGACGAGAAGCGTGATCTTTCCTACCGAACTCGCTCACACATTGTCTAGCAGCGGCTGTCGTTCTGGGTCTGTACAGCGCCTAGCGCAATGGGGCCGTGGTCCACGACTGGGGCTCACAGGTGCGATGGGAAGCCAAAGAATAACGATAATATATCCCAAGGCAGAAGAGTCAGGACTCCTCTCCCGTCCCACTCACCCCCCATGAAACAAACTAAATTCTAGTTTTACAACACACGGAATCCAAACAGAGCCAGGTCAGGCTCCAACCCACTGCGAGGCTGTAGCGCGGCCCAGCCCGCCGATGTACCGAGTACAGAGCGCGTCACATCCCACTCTGTCAGTTACAGCAACAACAGGCTCAGCTTTGGCAGAGGCTCTTACTGCATCACTCAAGTCAACGGCTCACGCTTAAAAGTTGCTCAACACTCAGAGGCGGGGGGAAGCTCCCTTTGAATGGGGGGGCGAAGGGATACAAGGGGGGTGCTCTGCAGGGGGAGCTACTGAGACATGGTGAGGGGCAGGGAGCTGTCTCCAGGTGGGGTGGGGTGCGGGGGAGGCCAGCAGGTTGTGGCTCCCGTGCCAGCCGCCGGGGGTAGCTATTCCAGGATCCGGCCTGACCACCCCGGTTCCTACCTGCTCCCCAGCCTAATCCTGGGTGTTGCAGCAGCCAATCTCACCCCTCTACATCCCACTTTCACCTCCACCGCTCCCCCAGTGCGTGCGCACCATTTACAGGGGGAGGGAGAGCTCTGTGGTTTGAGCATTGGCCTGCTAAACCCAGGGTTGTGAATTCAATCCTTGAGGGGGCCATTTGGGGATTTAGTTGGGGATTGGTCCTGCTTTGAGCAGGGGGTTGGACTAGATAACCTCCTGAGGTCCCTTCCAACCCTGATGATTCTATGATTGGTTCCCAGCAAGGGCAGTAGAACAAGGTGCAGAGGCAGAACCAACTCCTACAGTATTTCCATGGCTGGGCGCTTGCCCCCCCCCCCCCCCCCCATTTCCATTGCCCCTATTAACAGTTATTCTGTTGGGAGAAGCTCTCCTGGTGGCATCTTTACTAAACACTACAGCTGTCCAGGGCTGGCTGGATTTGGTGCCCCCCCCCTCCCCCCCATGTCTGGGTCTTAGATACTGGCAGCACGTCTTTCCCCCTCTAGATTCAGTTCCTGGACTCCACAGGGACTGTTGGAAACCCTCAGATGCCGTAAATAACTCCCCTATGGTACAGAGATGCCCGTCTCCGAGCTGGGGCTAATTCTGCTGCTCACTAAAGTACTGAGTTGTCAGTCCTCAGCTAATGCTGAACAAAATCTGAGAAGAACCTTTAGCTGCTAGCATG
This sequence comes from Emys orbicularis, assembly GCF_028017835.1. NCBI lineage: Eukaryota > Metazoa > Chordata > Testudines > Emydidae > Emys > Emys orbicularis. The sequence continues at coordinate 11,480,529 of NC_088706.1, read as the reverse complement.
GGCTTTCTCCCTGAATATTCTTTGGTATTTATAGTCTGGTTGCTAGATTTACACCTGTTGTTGTCAGGTTCACACTTTTATCCCTTCTTGCACTGTGCACAGCTCAGACACGCCTGAGACTCTGTGTGTGTGTGTGTGTGTGTGTGTGTGTGAAAGGAGAGAGTGTGTGTACATGACAGAGAAAGTGTGACGCAAAATACCAGCATGTGGGCCAAATTCAACCTGAGAATAACTCTAGTGACATTCTGGAGTTACACCCAGGATTGTTTTGCCCCTCTGTGCGGGCGTTTGTGCAGAGCATATGGATGTGCGTGCTTAGTGCATGAGCACTTATGTGCAGGAAGGGCATGGTTACAGGATGGGGAGGCAAACAAACTGTACCCCCAGAGTGCAGGCAGCGGGGGACCTTCGTGGGCCGCTTAGGGGAACGCCCAGAGCTGCTGACTGTGAGGATCGAGTGCTGTCGCTGCACATGCCAGGGCCTGGATCTCCTTTCATTCCCAGCAGTGTAACGCAGGAGTCAGTCCCTTTAACCTGATGGAGTTTGGCCAGCGTAAAGGAGAATCAGGCCCAGGACTGGGGACCCCAGGGCTGAAAAACAGGGAGCCCAAATTCTCTTCTCTCTCGCCCTTAGTCACTCAGGGCCCGGAATATCCAGGGGATCTGCAGCTGCATCCCCAGCCACGAGGCTGACAGGGGGAGGTGTCTGCAGCAATGAAGGGAGAACCGGGCACAGGTGGAGAAATGGCTGGGGTCACCTCTTACTTCCCACAGAGCTCACCCCAGTGGACTGGGACTGGAGCATCCTCCAAGGTTCCTGGTTCCTTTTATGGCACTCTTAGCACAACTGGTTCCCTCCCACCCCCAATCCCCAAGTACCCACAGTGGTGATGGGACGAAGAGGTCGTCATCGTGTTTCTGGGGTGGTACTGTTGGGATTCTCACTGCTTGGCCCTATCATAGGTGACGAACCATATTTCCCAGGGAATCACCATCCGGAAGGCGAGACATCTCCTGCCAGCTGCACTCTTGCTCAGGAGAGCAGGGGCAAGGCAGCGAGGAGGAGCGCTGGTCGGGGCATGGGCATCAGGCACAGGCAGGGCCACATCTGTTCTGCTGCAATTGTCAGCAGGAGCAATGGAGCAGAGCGGCCTCCAACAAGGGCAGGAGACCGACAGCAGAGCAGAGTGGCTGAGCTCACAGACTCCTTTCTCCTCCCATAGTATCAAACTGCGTGTGTGTATGCTTGGTGTGTGCATTTTGGGGGGGGGGGTGCTTGGGGCGGCAAAAACGCTAGAGCCGGCCCTGCCTCACAGCAGGTACTGACATGCCGGGGTGTAAAGAGACCATTTTTTTTTTAATCTATAATATAGAACTCCAAGGCAGTGAGCTTTTCTCATCCACTTGCAGCTCAAACGGCGACATACCCAAACCATAGCCACCTCCGTCTCCATCTGTTCCTGGCAGTATGTGGGGGGCTGATCCAAGGACATCTGATAACGGAGGAGTTGATGTGCAGCTGGAGGGTTGGAAAGGCTCAGAGACATTCCACAGGGCTAGAGGCAGGGAATCCACCACCTCAAGCCTGATCCCTTTTGAATCCAGAATCCCTTTTGCCAGAAGTTGGGAATGGGCGACAGGGGTAGATCACTTGATGATCACCTATTCTGTTCATTCCCTCTGGGGCACCTGGCACTGGCCACTGTTGGAAGACAGGATACTGGGCTAGATGGACCTTTGGACTGATACACTATGGCCGTTCTTATGAATCCTGCCTCTGGGTTGGAGACAAAACTGGGAGGAAGGCTGTACTTTTCTGGTTCAGCCACGGCTTGTGAGAACGGCTGATTTCTGTCAATAATGCTAACGAGGTTTACGTGAAATGGGTTCTAACAGGAATCTAATGGGATTTCAGTGATTTGGGATTTAAAAAAAAAATGGGGCCAGAAATGGAATGAAGACAGCTGATGAGGTCCTAACCCAAGGTGGCTCGGGTTGGAGTCTAGGTTCTGAAACCGACCCTGGGGCCTAAACTGAGCTGCATTCAAACAGCATCCATCCCCGGGCTGGCGGAGCGGGGTAGAGTGAATCTTAGGCTCACTTGGCAGGATCCTTTTGTTCAGACCCTTTTCCCGGGTTCCAGCTGAGATGTTTTGCCTGGATAAATGCCTATGGGCCTGTCAGGGCTTCCCCAGTGCAACTGCTGGCAGATAAGGAAGGGAATCCGGGAAGCTAGGCGCAGCCTGAGCAGAGTGAGAGTAATTGCACCAGGGGGAGCAGGGGAGATTTGCAGCTTGGTTACATGACAGGCAAAGAGCCTGCAGCAATGGAGGGCGGGAGGTTAGGCACTAAGCCCATCAGATCAGCAAGGAAAGCGAGAGGGGTGCAGTGTTCAAATCACACACAGCTGCTGGCGGTGAAAGGCCAGGGCCCAGGGGAGGCAGCTGCTAGCCAGGGCAAACCGGCTTTCCTGAGATATGAATGCTGGGCTGTTCCCGCTGATTACCGCATTCCCACCTGGGGCTGCCCTCGAGCAGGGTCTCAGAGCTGAGATCTCCCTATTCCATGCTGGGATGGGAACTTTACGAACCTCAGGGTTATGGGGTTTCCAGGTCTCGGTCCCCAGTACTTAGAGAGGGGATTGGGATTCATGATACCTTGGGTCTATTCCCAGCTGTGGGAGGAGACGTTGATCGACTGGTTGGGCTAGGAAGCTGGGCAACAGGACTCCTGGATTCTGTGCCATCACTGACTCACTGTGTGGATCACTTCATTGCTCTGTGCCTCAGTTTCCCCATCTATAAAATAAGGATGATAATACCAACCCACCACATGGGTGGCTCGCAAGGCCTAGAAAGCCAATATTTATAAAGCTCTTTGAGATCCTTGGATGAAAGATGCTCTAGAAGGGCAAAGTGTTACTAAAAAAGAGGGAGCAACCCTGCCTTTGGTCTCAGGAAGGCAGAGCTGGGTTCGGCACCAGCACACAGAGCCCCATGGGCGGGCGCTGATCCTAGGTAGAGTTCCCATAACCTAGTTCTTCCGCAGCTCAGTCTTGGCAAGGGAAGGTCAGAATATGGGGCCTGAGATTTTAGAGAGAACAGAGTCAGCGCCAGGCCTTAAACCCCCCCGCGCCCCTGAACTTCGTGATGTTCTGGATCTGGATCCAGATCCCAGCTCCGGTCCCTTCCTAGCTGCCCGTCCCCCAGGCTGGTCCTGCCGTGGAGGCCCCGCTGAGCTATAGTGAGGAAGAGGGGCTGGGATGGAGGCGTGTCTGCCCCACAGTCTCTCTGCCAGGCTGAACAGGCCCTAGGGAAGCTGCCGTCTTGCCCCGCCCAGTGAGGGAGCTAGGATGCGAGCATCCCCAGACACAGGCTCAGGCAGCCTCCGTGTTGCTAGGTAACCGGGCCAGAGGATTTTGCGATGCCAGTCACGCTGCTGAAGTTCCCACCCCTCCCTCAGGGCCGCGGCGCTTCCTGCGAAGGGGTCTCCTCATTCAGCACTCTCCTCCGGGATGGTCAGGCAGGTACCAGGGCCAGATGCCAGGAGGGAGTCCCAGTTTGGGGCCTGCCAGGTCAGAGCCCGGAGTGGTGTGAGGAGGGGCTCAGATGCAGACCTGGCATTTTCCTTGCTGGGTGCTGCTGATCTGTGGAGAGGGTCCCCGGGGGGGGGGGGGGGGGGGGAGGGGCAGCTGTGGGTGGATTGGGGCAAGAAAAGGCTTTGGCTCACCATTGCGCCACTCCCACCAGGTGCCCTGCTTGTGCCCCCGCTACCTCCAGGTGTCATGCGCCGTGAGCAGCTTCCTGAGCAACCTTGCAGTCATCTGCACCAGCAGGTGCTTTGAAGGTGGCACCAGAGCTGCCAATGCAAAGGATTCTGGGGCCCCTGTCTGGGAACTAACGGTAGCCAGTAAACATGGCCCTGCCAGGCCTTGCTGGAGGGGACAGCAGGAGGGCTGAAATGCCACAGACAGAGAAGCTGGGCTGAGGATGGGCTGATGGCTGAGTGAACATGGAGCCGGCTGAGAATGGACAAGCTCACTCCAGTTGCCGACTCCTCGGTGGGGGTCTGAGCTGGGATTTGACATGGAAACGGCAATCTGGCTGGTGTCTGTGGTCATGAAGAGACCGTGCTGTGCCGCGGTTCTTGTTTCCACGTGAGAGCTGGGGACAGTGGCCTCTGAAACCTTCGGCTCCAGCCCAGGTCGCAGGGGCGGCTCCAGGCACCAGCGCACCAGTGCGTGCCTTGGGCGGCAAGCCACGGGGGGCGGCCTGCCAGTCACCGTGAGGGCGGCAGTCAGGCTACATTCGGTGGCATGCCTGCGGGAGGTCCGCCGGTCCCGCGGCTCCGGCAGCAATTCAGTGGCGGGTACGCTGAAGGCGCGGGACTGGCAGACCTCCCGCAGGCATGCCACCGAAGGCAGCCTGACTCCCACGCTTGGGGCTGCAAAATACATAGAGCCGCCCCTGCCAGGTGGGGACAGTGACTGTATAGGAATGGTGTAGCCTCCCTTTAAATAGCGTGCCCACCGTGTTCCATATCCGAGAAGCGCACGCCGCGAGGCCAGGCATGCCGGTGTCCCGTGAGCATGGCGACCTGGGCAAAGCTTCGCCTGTCTGGTTTCTCCAGACTATCCTTGTTGTGGAAAGAGCAAAAGACACAACCGTGGCCAAGGGCTGATCGCAGCTGAGGGCCATCCAGGGGTTCTTATGTGAAGTGAGTTTGGTGGTGGGTCTCTCCACCCACTCCCAGCCGGCCCTGGGCACTGACCTGCTCCGCAGAGGGACCAAGATCCAGTGGTCCAGGAGTGGGTCCTGGCAGCTGGGGGAGGTGTGCTGGGAACTCAGATCCGCTTTCTGCTTCCCAGGCCCACCAGCTGTGGGTGGGACTGGATCTATCTCCGCAGGGCTGGGATTTCCAGGCGGTGTGGGTGCAGGGAAGGGAGGCCGATGTGTGCCAGGGAGCTAGCCAAGCCCCCCGCATGGCTTCCCCCACCGCCCCCTGGCCAGGACAGGGCTGTGCCCTTGAGTCCCCTGATCTCCAGCTGCGAGATGCACGGGGTGGGGAGAAGGGGGGGGGGGGTGCACGATCGGCCCCGCCCTGCAAGCAGGTGCTTTGGGGGGGCTGAGCCGCCCCTCCCCTTAGGGGGGGCAGGTACCAGCCCCCCACCCGCAACGCTGTATCGGGGGTTGGGGGCGCTGATTGCAACCCCGCCCCCCGCTCCTCTTCCTGGGCGCCCCCCGCCCGCTCCTTTGTTTCGCTGCCCCGGGCTCGCCATGGAAACGGGCAGGAGCCGAGCCGCGCGCACCCGCTCGCTCCCCCCGCCCCAATTCAGCCCGACCCCCCCCCCCCCCCGCCCCCGGCTTTGTGCGCGCTCGCAGCAGCAGCAGCAGCCGCCCAGCCCGGGCGCCCGAGCGGCTCCAGCCCCCCGGGGATCGCGGCGGCCGGGGGCGGCCCCCCAGCCCCGCGCCCCCCTTTGTCCGGGCGAGGTGAGTGGCCGAGGCGGGGCGGGCACCTGCTGGCTCCGGGCTCTTCCCCGCCCCGGCGACCGGACAAAGGGTTGGATCCCGCCCTCTGCTGCAGCCCGGCGGGGGGGGGGGGGGGCTCCATATGGCACAGACCCCCCCCCCCATCCCCAGGCCAGCGGGTCCCACGGCTCGGGTGGGGCTGCCCCCCCAACCCCATTCCCCCGAGCCGGGGGTGCGCTCCCCTGCCCACCCCCCCTCCCACGGGTGGGCTCCGGCGGTCCCAGCACCGGGTCCGCTTCCCTCGGGCAGGACTTGGGGAAAGTTTGGGGGCGTGGATCGCGTGGGGGGGGGGTTGGGTAGCGGCCATGGGGGGGGCAGCTTGGCAGGGTCAATCACCCCCCCCCCCCCCCGCTGGCTCCAATGGGAAGGTGCAGCCCCATTCCCTGAGCCTGTCACCCGCGTGGGGGACCCGCCCCCCTCCCCACGGAGCCTGGCTCCGGTCGCGATTCCGCGCCGCGGCACCCGGGCGTTTTGTTCCGTGGGATCCGGGGCTGGGGCTGGCACGATGGGGGGGGGGGGGGCTAGGGGGCGCCCCTCGCGCGTATAGCCCACGGGCTGCAATGCGGGCTGGGACCCTTCCACGGGCTGCAGGTAGGAGCCTGGGCCCTGCCCCGCCGGGCTCTGGCAGGGTTGGGGAGCAAGGGGAGGGGACTCAGACCCCACCTGCAACCCCCCCCACCCCCACCCCCGCTGGCATTTTGAATACAATAGCCTGGCCCAGCTGCAACCTGCTGCAGCATCAGTGTCTTGCAGGGATCTGGAGAATGGGCAAAGCAGGACCCCCTGCAAACAGGTGCAGCAAGATCTGCAGCTGAGACACCAGCCAGGCCCTGGGCTTCCCCCCAGCCCCCCCTCCTGGGGCCGGGATGATGGATTCAAGGCACCCCTTGTTTTTCCCCTTTCTCTAGTAATCCTGCCCTGCCCGCCTGCCGCCCGGCTTTTTACCCCTCACACCTTCACCCTCCTTTTCCAGCATCCCCAGAGTGAGCCGTTTAAATCCCACGTCAGCCCCACGCCGGGGTCCTTCCCCCTCGCCCATCGATTGCCACATGACCCCTCCCCACCCCTGTCCCGCCTCCGGTCTGTTACAGAACGCAACTCCCCCGGGCTGGGCAGACCAACCCTGGGCTGGGGAATCACACTGACGCTCTTAGCCTGGGGAAAGAAAGCGGGGCGTATGTGTCATTGCCACAGGCTGGGGTGGGCAGGACGGGCATGAGACAAGGGGTAAGCGGGAAGGGGAATGAAATAGTTTATGAATGCAGAGCCCGGACAGGAGGGCAATGCGGGTGAGGCTGGGTATGAGGTGGCTGGATCCTTCCATACAGCCAGCATTCATGCTCCATTCCCTCCAGTGCCTCCTGCTGGGAGAGGCTGGGACTGGATTTGCGGGGAGTCCCCCACCCCAGTCAGCGCTCCTGCTCTACTCACTCCAGTGCTGAGTTGGTCCTGGAGTAACTATGATCTTCCCCCCACAGACAGCACTCCTGCCCCCCCCCCACTTCCCCTTGAGTGCCACTAAACTAACGCTTGCCGTGTGTCTCGTTGTCTAGACTGACCCAGGCGAGCCCCCGTCGCTTGCCCCCTGAGCCGACACCATGATCTCCACGAAAGAGAAGTCCAAGGCCCCCAAGGATAGCATGACGCTCCTTCCGTGCTTCTACTTTGTGGAGGTGGGTAGAGGCTTTTCAAAGGGACCCAGAGCACAGCAGGGAGGGGGCGGGCGCTGCCTTTCGTGCCACGTCCCTGCAGCGAGGCGGGAGCTGAGTGTCAGCGGAATGGGAGATGCTCTCAGCTGAGCCCTGCGAGGGCTGAGGACGGGGGAATGAATGGGAGCTGATTCGATTTACACGTCTGGAGCTGATTCCGTTTCTGGGGCTGATTCTCAGTTACTCCTTTCCTGTGCATGGGGCCTGGATGGAGGAGTGTTAAGATGGCTTTAATCTACCTTTGTCCTTCCTTTACTTTGAGGCTGTGGGTGGGTCGGCTCAACCCGGGGTGTAAGTTAGAGCAGCGCTGTGGCTGCTCTATCTTGCACTCTGCGTCCCATGACTCCCAGCAAACAGAGAATACCCATAGTGCAGTGTGCCCTGGCCACGCCCCCAGTGATCCCCTGTCTTGGGGTTGGGTGCAAGAGCCCTTGTGCCAGCCCTGCGCTGATCAGGGAGACCCCTGGCAGGGCCATTCTCAGGAAGCTGTTTCCACCCACCTTAAGCCCTTTGACTCTGCCAGAGGGGCCCGGTGTGGCCTGAGTGTCACTGAGAACTGAGGCATGTGGCTGCATGTCATGACTGCTCCCTGGGCCGCAGAGCTGCAGGTTTCCTCTCTGTGTCTCGGGCTCTAATAAAATCTCTCCCATGGAGACGCTCACCACAAAATGGACCGCAGGCCTTGAGGGCAGGGGAAGAGGGATCGGTACCTCAGGGCTGGCGAGCTCTGCCCCTCAAGCCCCTCTGGGCCACGTTTGAGTGGGGTCGGTGGATGGGCAGAGACGCTAGGCCTAGGGGGAGGAATGAATGAGGCAGAAGGTCTGCTTAACATTTCTACTGCCGCCCCTAGAGACTGGAGCCCGGTTGTGACAGGCGCTGTACGGACACATAGGAAAGAGACTGTCCAGTGGTTAGAGCAGGCGTGCCTGGGAGTCAGGACTGCTGGGTTCTATTCCCAGCTATTGGAGGGGGTGTGGCTTAGTGGTTAGAGCAGAGGTGTCTGGGAATCAGGACTCCTGGGTTCTATTCCCAGCTATAGGAGGGGGGTGTGGCTTAGTGGTTAGAGCAGAGGTGTCTGGGAGTCAGGATTCCTGGGTTCTATTCCCAGCTATAGGAGGGGAGTGTGGTTGTGGGGGTGACTGGGAGTCAGGACTCCTGGGTTCTATTCCCAGCTATTGGAGGGGTGTGTGGCTTAGTGGTTAGAGCAGAGGTATCTGGGAGTCAGGATTCCTGGGTTCTATTCCCAGCTATAGGAGGGGAGTGTGGTTGTGGGGGTGACTGGGAGTCAGGACTCCTGGGTTCTATTCCCAGCTATTGGAGGGGGGTGTGGCTTAGTGGTTAGAGCAGAGGTGTCTGGGAGTCAGGACTCCTGGGTTCTATTCCCAGCTATAGGAGGGGAGTGTGGTTGTGGGGGTGACTGGGAGTCAGGACTTCTGGGTTCTATTCCCAGCTCCAGAAAAGGGAGTGGTGTCTACTGACTACAGTGACACCCCTGACTTGCCTTAGAGGGTGATTTTGCCCTGAGGCCCTTGAAGGCAGGTCTGTAGCGTGGCAGGGGGATGAAACTGAGCCCTCCTGACCATGCTCCTCCTGACTCACCTCTTTGCTTGCTTCCTTCCTGCCCCTCACCCAGCTCCCGATCGTGGCTTCCTCCATCGTGACGCTGTATTTCCTGGAGCTGACCGACCTCTTCAAGCCAGCCAAGGTGGGTTTCCAGTGCTACGACCGGGCCCTGTCCATGCCTTACGTGGAGACCAATGAGGAGATGATTCCTCTGCTGATGCTTCTCAGCCTGGCCTTCGCTGCTCCTGCCGCCTCGGTACGTAGCCGGCACCAAGCCGGGGGGGGGCTTCTCTTTCCGCATGGGCCGGGGGGGCTGTGACAAGGGGGCGAGGGAAGGGAGAGGCCTGGAGGGACCTTCTGGAGAGTGGGTTTTCTTCAGAGACCGCAGGGGCCCGTACAGCCCCAGGCACAGGCTATGGCAGCCCTAACTTGTGCCCCTTCTTCAAAGGCCCCTCCGCCCCGATGCCCCCTGCCCCAGAGCAGCCCCAGCACCTGGGGCTCTTGCAGAGACAATGCAAAGCTGGGCCAGGTTTCGGGGCCCCTGTGCACCAGCCACCTGGTATGACAGGGCAATGGTAGGGTGTGCGGGAGGGGGATGTGTGTTGTGTTGGGACTGGAGTAGTTGGGAGCTCCCCGCCAGCGCTCCTGCCCCGCTCCCTACAGCGCCCCCTGCTGGGAGAGGTCAGGACTGGAGTACCTGGGAGCTCTCCCCCACCCCCTGCCATCGCTCCTGCCCCGCTCCCTACAGCGCCCCCTGCTGGGAGAGGGTAGGACCTGCCCCTGTGCCAAAACGTCTACATTTATACGCCTCGCTCTGACTTGCCAACAAGCCTGTGTGGCCCACACTGAGTTCTGCTCTTCCCCCCAGATCATGGTCGGGGAAGGCATCATCTACTGCCTGCAGTCCAAGCTGAAGGGGCGCAGTGGGTCGGAGGGGAGCATCAACGCCGGCGGTTGCAACTTCAACTCCTTCCTGCGCAGGACTGTAAGGTTTGTGGGTAGGTTTTGCCGCAGTCCTGGCCTGGAGCCTTTCAGTTCTTTGTATCTGGGGGGGATCCTCCTTGTGAAGCTGCCCGGGGCTTGGATGAAGATGGGGCGGTGACGGAGGAGCCTGCATGGGAAGCACGTGCAGCTTGGAACGCGACATCCAGCAGCACAGAGATCACTGCGGGCTCCAAAGCCCCACGTTCATCCTCCGCGTTAGTGTCTCTCTGCTTGCCCCTGCCGCATGGATGCCCTTGGCCTCTCGCCCCGTCATGGGCCCGCTCCACTGCTCTCGTGCTGTAGGCTCTGTAGCCACCACCCCAGAGGTGGCTGCATTTCACTGGGGTTCTAGCTTGGGGAGGAAAAGTGCTATGGAAATGGAAAATGTTCATTGCCCTGTGGCGCTTCCACACCTGGCCTTGGCCAAACCTGGGAGGGGCGAGGCAGGTGGGAGGGGGATTGGGGAGGTGGACAGAGGGGCTGGCGGGAGAGGCTGGTGGTAGGGGTTATGAGGAGGGGGAGAGGCAGGTGGGAGGGGGATTGGGGAGGTGGACGGAGGGGCTGGGGGGAGAGGCAGGTGGGAGGGGTTATGAGGAGGGGGAGAGGCAGGTGGGAGGGGTTATGAGGAGGGGGAGAGGCAGGTGGGAGGGGGATTGGGGAGGTGGACAGAGGGGCTGGCGGGAGAGGCAGGTGGGAGGGGTTATGAAGAGGGGGGAGAGGCAGGTGGGAGGGGTTATGAGGAGGGGGAGAGGCAGGTGGGAGGGGGCAGAGGAACATCAGTGACTCCCCGGTGGCCAAGGCTCTAACCCGTGACCCGCCCGTGATGCCCCCAGGGGTCCACGTGTTCGGACTCTGTGCCACCGCCCTGGTGACGGACGTGATCCAGCTGGCCACTGGCTACCACGCCCCCTTTTTCCTGACCGTCTGCAAGCCCAACTACACGCTGCTGGGGATCTCCTGCGACTCCAACCCTTACATCACCCAGGACATCTGCTCGGGCCAGGACCAGAATGCGATTCTCTCTGCCAGGTACGTCCCGTGCAGTCCGGGGCCAAAGGGCTCGGCTTGAGGGACTCTGCCCCCGATGGTCCCCAAGGAAGGGAGCCCGAGGCCGTCTCTTCTCACCCGCACCCCTGCCAGGCCCCGCTGCATGTACCACGCTGGGATCTGGCTGCTCACCGTGCCGCAGCCAGGTCCCTGCCAGCACTAGCCCAGGCTGCTCGAGCTGTCCTTTGTTTCCCTTTTGCAGGAAGACTTTCCCGTCCCAGCATGCAACGCTCTCAGCTTTCGCTGCTGTCTACGTGTCGGTAAGTTCACCCGCTTCTCTCCTTATCTCCCCGACTTGCAACCACGGGCTGATGCAAGTATGTGGAGCCCGCAGACACACGCCTGCCTCACACTTACAGCTCAATCCCTCACGCATGCCCCCGTACAGCGCCTTCCCCAGACAAGCCACCTCACTGTGCACACCCCCCCCCCCCCCCCAACACACACGTGCTGCTCCACACACACGCAAACACCTTTTGGTGCCCCCCCAGCCCAGGCTCCTCTCCCCATGTACTCCCACACACCCTCATGGATACATGCACGCAGCGCCCTGCCTTATACAAATGCAAACATACCTACGGTGCCCCCCGACACAATCAAATGCCCCCTCAACATGCACCCATGCGTGCAAACACACACAGTGCTTTGCTCTCTCTCTCTCTCACACACACACACGCAAAACTGCATACAGCTGACAAGCCTCACCCTCCTGGGACTAGCCAAGGTGCTCCCCCAAACTGGAAAGGCCTGGGCAGTCCATGCAGGGAGGGGGTCACCCACCAACACAGGAGGTCGCATCCTTGGCTGCCCAGCCAGCCCGGTGCATTTGCTGGGCCAGCGCTCAGCCCGTGGCTCTGACAGGCCCCCGCTCTCCCCTCCTTTGGCCAGATGTATTTCAACTCCATCATCTCAGACAGCACCAAGCTCCTGAAGCCCATCCTGGTCTTCGCCTTCGCCATCGCCGCCGGCGTCTGCGGCTTGACCCAGATCACCCAGTACCGCAGCCACCCTATCGACGTCTACGTGGGCTTCCTCATCGGCTCCGGGATTGCGGCCTACCTGGTGAGTTCACGCCCCGGGGGGCGGGAGCCCGGCTCAGGGAGCTGAGCTTAGAGCTGAGAGGAAGGGCCTTTGCGTCTCCCTCCAGGGGTTGGCTTCAGTCACTGGCATTAGGAGCGATGGAAGCTCCCTAAAAGTGGGAAGCCCGCGGGCGCCCGAACTGTGACTGGATGGCTGCCGTGTGGTCTAACCCCTGACCCCTGGCCTTTCTCCCCCCCTCAGGCGTACCACGCGGTGGGCAACTTCCAAGCGCCGACCGAGAGGGCCCCGGCCAATCCCCCCACCAAGGACGCCCTGCGGGCCCTGACCCAGCGGGGCCACGACTCGGTGTACCACCAGAATAAGTCGGTCAGCACGGACGAGCTCAACCCCCAGACCCGGCTGGACGGGGTGAACCGCCAGGTCCAGCGGGAGAAGAACTCCCTGGGCAGCCTGAAACGGGCCAGCGTGGACGTGGACCTGCTGGCCCCCCGCAGCCCCATGGGCAAGGAGAACATGGTCACCTTCAGCAACACCCTGCCCCGGGTCAACACCCCCTCCATGGACGACCCCGCCCGGCGCCACATGACCATCCACGTCCCCGTGGACGCCTCCCGCTCCAAGCAGCTCATCACCGAGTGGAAGCAGAAATCCCTGGAGGGCCGGAGCATGACGCTGGCCGAGGAGGCCAGCGGGCACGCGAGGGCTGGCTCAGACTCGGTGGGCGCGGATGAAGAGGAGCACGTCCCCCCCTCACTCTACCCGACGGTGCAGGCCCGCACGGCCGAGCGGGCCGCCATGGGGCCCCGGGTTCTCATCCAGCCCCGGCCGGGGGCGTCCCAGCTGGTTCACATCCCCGAGGAGAGCCAAGGCACCGCCAACATCTCGCCCAACAGCAGCTCGGCCGTGCGGGCCAAGTGGATGATGATGGCGGAGAAGGGGGCGGGCCAGCGGGTGGCCAACCCACCTCGACTCATGCAGGTCATCGCCATGTCCAAACAGCAGGGCCTGGTGTCCGTCACCCCCAAGCACTCGGAGACCTCCTCGTCCTCCACCAGCTCCGACTCCTCCCAGTACCGCTCGCCGTCAGAGCGGGACAGCTCCAGCATCGTCACCATCGACGCCCACGCCCCGCACCACCCCGTGGTGCACCTCTCCTCCGGCAACGGGCCCTGGGAGTGGAAGGTGGCCCAGAAAGGCTCGGACGGGCAGGATGCCTACGAGCTGAACGAGATGGGCAAGGATTACCGGGGCTTCCGGCCCACCAGGAGCGCCGGCGTCTCCCCGGGCTCCTCCGTCAGCGACATCGAGCAGGACGAGCCGCGCTACGGCAGCGTGGCCACCATCAACGTGGTGCCGGGAGGGGGCGGGGTGGCGGAGCGGAGCGAGGGCATCCCGGAGAATGTGCTAGGCCCTGCCAGCCGAGAGTCCACCCTGCGGAGGAAGCCCGCCGGCCTGACGGTCAGCGAGAAGGACGGACACACGGACAACGAGGCGGAAAACTACTACAAGAAAATCCAAGCCAACCGGAGATTTAAGGAGTAATTCCCTCCCCCTTCCCCCCCCCGGCTTCCACCCCACCTGCCCCGACCCAGGGCAGCTGTCCAGAGCGGGGAACCTGCCTTCGTGGGTGTCTCCTCTGCTGAACGACACAATCAGCCCACTCCGTGTGCTGCTGCTTTGGGACGAGGCCAGGACCAGGGTGGGGTGAGCATCCGTCTTTGGAGGGCCTCCGGGGATTTATATACAGCAGCCTCAAAGCGGAGCAGCACGTGGAGAAGATGGTGCGAGCGCCGGATGGGAGGGGTGGACTAGAAGAGGCAGGGACGGCAGAGTTCTTCTCCAGGGCGTTAAAACAACCAGCCCTCCGCGGGACTCCGAATGTCCAACCAGGGGAGGAATTTTCCATGTTTATTTATTTGTTAACCAGGTGCTGACGGGTCCCGGGAGGGTTTGAGTTTGTTCGGCTGTTGCGATGGTGGGGTGGGGGAGAATGAATGACCTTGAAAAGGCGGACTCCAGGAGTCCTGGGCTACCAGTTGAGGCAACTGTCTCCAGCCTTGGATGTGGATTTATTTGCCTCGCTCGCCGGGAGCTGGCAGCCAACGGATCCAGGCGCCAGCGTCCTGTGTCATGTCCTGCTCCATCTGTTTTATTTGCAGGGGTGCACGTCCGGCCACCAACTGAACTCTGGACGCTGTCGGACTCTGTAAATAGCTCCCTGGCTGACGCGCGGGGCGTGCGCGGTGGGGAAGGGGCATTAGCCGGGGCTCAAAGGCTTTTCACTGGCTGCCTGGAGATTTTTCAGGGGCCCTTTGTTCAGGCGTCAGTGCCGGCCTGGCCACTCCTTGCCCTCTGTGCTGAGTCTCACAGAGATGCTTAGGGACAGTTGAAGCTCACCCCATGTACTGCCCGTGGGCGGTCAGAAGAGGCTGACAGACAAAGCTTTCCGGGGGGACACTTGCCTTAGCCGCCCATCGGCCGAGGACACTTTGATAAATAACTCTCCGTGCTTTGCTACCAGGCTGCTCAGTCCTGCTGCCGCTTTACCGCCCCGTCCTGGCACAAGCGTGGTGCAGGGCACGGGCGTCCCAGGCGGGATCCTGGCTTTGGAAGAGCGCCCAGGCTTGGGATGGGGGCAACCCGATTGCGCTGACTTAATTGTCTCTCGCGTCTCGCCGTCCCTGGGGTGAGACAGCGATCAGAGCCGCCAACGCATGGGGGAAGGGAGGAGCAGGGGGCTTTCGCACCAGCCTTGTGATTTGAGCTGGTGGGATTTTTATTTATTTATTTTTTAAATAGCGCGGGAAAGTTTGAGGACGTCTTTGTGATACTTTTGTCATTGTCATTTGCCCCCCCATGAAAAACGGCCCCCGGTTCCCCTGGTTCCCCACCGAACCCAATCCACAGCCAAGCTGGCCGCCCCTTACTCGCCGTGGGCCTGATCCCAAGCCTCGTGACATCTGACTTCAGTGGGCTTTGCAGCAGGGCCCCTGTGTGGCCCAGGCAGGAGATGGCGATGGGACAGGGGAAGGCGAAGGGACAGGAAATGGATGTTGTCCCCCCGTCACCCCCTGCTCTAGCCAGCAGCTGTGTGAGACCCTGTGGCCTTTGCTTAGCCTTTGGGCATCTGTCTCTATACCCACAACGGCTAGCTGGTCAGGAGCCGTGGGAGGGCTGTGAGCTGGAAGGCAGGTGGGTGAATGGGAGGCATGTGTATGGGGGTGGAGGGTGGGGGGTTGCATAAGGGGGAAATACAGTCTCTAGAGAGATGGGGGTCCTAGCTGGGCTCTGTGCCACGGGGGAGGAGGGTGCGGGGAGCTAACGCTGGGGGGACGGGGGAGGGGGAGGGGAATTACACAGTGGACTAACAGGCCTCGATTCCTTACATTGCCCAATGCTACCGGTGCAATTAGAAGGGTACCTCTGACCCTGCAGTGCTTTTCCATTTCTCATGGGCAGCCATGTTTCTGGCTGCCGGGGGAACTTCTCGGGAGAGCCGCGAGGATGGAGCCCAGCCTGGTCCCCCGGCAGCGGCTGAGACAGGGCGCGTCCCCCCCTTTGAGGGAGCTTCGTGGCTGCTGGAGCTTGGGGCGGGGAGTTACAGGTGTCATGGTAGGAAACTGACGCAGAGCTGTAACCTGTGCTTTTCCTTACCCTGATCTGCAAGGGTGAGATCACTAGAAGGAAGCAGAGCCGCTCCGGGGCTCCAGTGGGAGGGGGGGACACCCCGACACTAAGCCAGTCCCCAAACTGTAAATGCATCTGTCAGGCGATGGCTGAACCTGCTGTGTTTGTAAGGAAATAAATGAATGAACCTGTGTCTCTCTCCACATCAGCCTGGTTGCGGGGGGAAGGCAGTCTGTTGTCTGGCAGATAAGTGACTGGAAACCTTGTTAAAATTCCATTGCCCCAGTGTGGGCATTTCCTGCCTGTGATGGAGTCGTCCCCCGCCCCCCATCGCTCTGCCCGCTGCTCTTTGCCCTTGTGCAAAGTTGTGACTTGCCCCTGGGCCGCATGAAAATGCTTCTCAAAAGGGACCTTTTTGCATCGGGGATCCGAACCGATGGTGCCATGCGGCCTGTGCTTTCAGAAGAGAGGCAACCCCTGCATAAGCCCCCCATCTCGCCTTGCCTCACCTCACTGGCTAGGCAGCCACGCTGGGCTGGGCTGGGCTGGCCATATTCTGGGCACTGCTGTGGCATCGTTATGCCACCTCCCATGGTGCAAAGGGACTATAAAGCTGGGCAAACTGGCCAGCAGGAAATTCCACTAGCCCGGCGAGAATCTGTGAGTGGCATACGGAGGAAAAGAACCCAGGAGTCCTGCCTCCCCAGGTCCTACTTTACCCACTAGCCACTCCCCTCCCAGAGCTGCAAATGGTACCCAAGCGGCTTGAGGCCCACTTCTCTTTGCTTTAACCCATTAGCCCCCACCCACTTTCTTCCTACAGCTGGGACTAGAACCCAGGTGCCCTGATTCCCATGCCCCCCGACCACACGTCCTTGGGAAAGCATCCACTGCCCCTATCTGGCAGGAGCGCCCCTTTCTGACTCTAGCCGGGGTTGCTCCCTGAGCGTTACTGGTTTGCTAGCAGCTCGGGGGTCTATGCAGGATCCCCAGCGTGTGGGCTGCCGGGCCTACAGTTCGCCCAGCTCCAGCAGGCTCTTCAGTCCAACCTGCCGCTCCCTTGAATCCCGTTCAAAAGCAATTCTGGCCAATGCTCGAGCCAGCTGCTGGACACAGCTCCGGGTAGGGCCTCTCCGAATAGCCTGATCACGCTGATGTCTCTAGCAGCCTCCCATCGCCGAGCCCTGGGCCCCCCCATCCTGCTTTCCTTTCCCCGGCTCCACTTCATCCCAAACAAAGCTGGTGGCCTCCGCCCTG
Source organism: Emys orbicularis (assembly GCF_028017835.1). Lineage (NCBI taxonomy): Eukaryota > Metazoa > Chordata > Testudines > Emydidae > Emys > Emys orbicularis. The sequence goes on along the minus strand of NC_088706.1, from coordinate 11,463,773 downwards.
CGGATAATTGCACGGTGCGCTAGGTGATCGCTCACCCTGCTGCGGCGGGTTGGAGGAGGCTGGAGCCTGTTTCCGCTCACTCCGAGCCGCCGAGCCTTTCGTAGCTGCTGTCAAATGCTCCCCCTGCCCAGCTTGGAAAGCTTCGCTCACCAGCCCCCCCCCCCCCAAAGAACTAATGACACCTCCGCAGAAGGGGAGATGGGCTCCATTAGCAGGCAGGTGACCGGCAGCTACGGCTGGGCCAGACTTCAGCGCCACCCTCTCCCAAAGCACTGGCCTTCACTCTCTCTTCCTTTAGCTTTCCTGCCCTGTTCCCACCCTGTAATTATCGGTTGCTCTTTTAGCTTTTTTGGTCCTAATTTTAACTCCCAGCACATCTGCTGCCACCCCTGCTGCGGCACACGTGTCATTTATACAGCGGTGCTGATCGGGTTCCTGTTGGCAGCGTTCGGCAGAGGCGTGCGCAAGGGCTTGACAAAGTCGGCGCAGTCTGATCATCTGGGGAAACTGAGGCACAGAGACGTGACGTGACTTCCCCAAAGGCCAAATAAAGAACAGAAACCCAGGGGACTTGACTTCCAGGTCTGTGCCCACCCCCAACCACTCCCCTCCCAGAGCTGGGAAGAGAACCCAGGAATCCTGGCTTTGTCGCCGGCTCTAACCACTAGCCCCAACCCTCCCAGAGCCAGGCGTAGAACCCTGACACCCCTGCCAGCTCTAACCCACTAAAAACTGGTGCCTCTCCTGAGCCTCGGGGAGCTAAGAACCCAGGAGTCTGGCTGCCAGTCCCTGCTCTAACCCCTAGCGAGAGAGTCCAACGCCTGCCTCATAACACTGACACTACGAATCAGTGATGCCGGCCGCCTTGTGCGAGCTAATGCTGTTCTCCTGCGCCCCCAGAGTCCCTCCCCCCCCCCACACACACCAGGGGAGGGGCAGGAGAGTAGGGCTTATGAACCAGCTAAACCGCTCTAACCCCCAAAGCCAGCTGCTAAGATGTTTATGGGCCAGGTCTGCGTGGGTGGAGCCGTGCACGTGGGTGTGAGTGACCCTGTGTGTCTTCGCAAGGCCAGCCAGGTGCTGCTGGCCCCCAGCGGGGCCTGACGCTCAGGCTGGGTTGAAGTAAATGCAGGGTGGGGGGAGAATGGTGGAGAGACCTAGGGAGAGGAAGCCCTCACACCCCACCCCTAGTACTTACAGAGCAAGCGGATCAACGCATATGTTTAATATAAACAGCTGTGGCGGGGGGGAGGGGGATTAACTGAGCCCAGAGCTGGGGGCGGGTGCCACCAGCAATCACCTTCCTGACCTCTCTGCGTGGCCCGGCCTGGCTCTCACGCCCACTCAGGTGCCCAGACGGAGGCGTGCGGCTTTGCCGGCGTGCAGCCGGCAATGTACACAACCGTGTTGAGACATTCCCGTGCTCTGGAAAAGCCCCGAGCAGCCTCCCCGAGCCTCGCTCGCCCACGCGCCTGGCTCTCCGGCTGGGAGCTGCAAGGGAAGCGTGGAATGCCTGCGTGCAAATGGGCAGCAAGCAAGGGCGCCATTTAGGGGGAGGGTGGGAGCCCCCCCTGCGTTTCATATGGGAGTCCCCCCCGCGTTTCATACAGGAGGTGTGCAAGCTCCCAGGTGGAGCTCTTAACTACAGCCCAGCGTTAGTGTGACATGTAAGTTCTGCAGAGGAGAGGTGCCCCTGGGGCGGGGGGTGGTCAGTATTTTGTTTACAAACAGGGTGATTAAGCTAAGGAAGGGCTGGTGATTGCATTAAGAATCTGGAAATTTGGCCTGTAAAAGGGGAATCCCTGTGTGGAGGGGGGAGGGGGTGTTTTAGAGAAAACACAGGCGGCGGGGGGGGGGGGGGGGGCTCAGAAAAAATACAGCAATGCACTGAGCCTAGGTTGCCCCTCAGTGAAGTTGAGCAGGGCTGTTATCCCCATTGTACAGATGGGGCACTGAGGCACGCACAGACTAAAGGCCAGATTTTCAAAGGGATTTAGGCACCTAGTGAGATTTTCAAATGCACTTCGAAGGTTTGGTGCTTTGGAAACCCCATTAGATGCCTACCTGCAGCTTTGGCTGCCTAAAATCCTTTGAAATTCGGTCCCTAAAGCACTGGCCTGGGGTCAGAGAGGAAGTCCATGGTGGGGGGGGAGTAGAACCCTGGTCTTGCTCCCTAGCCAGCAGACCAGCCTCTCTCTGCATGCCGCAAAAAAAAAAAAAAAAAAAATAGAGGGGAGCCAAACCAAGGCAGCCAGTTCCCTGAGACTCCAGCAAACAGTCCCAGGATGGAGGCCATGGGTGACAGCAGGAAAAGCAGCACAGAGTTCAGGAAGGCTGGAGAATGAGAGGAGCTCACGTAACGCCCAAGGGGTGGCAGGTTCTGCCCCGTGCTGGGTTATACAGCAATGGCTGCTGGGCAATTTTACGTGTTAACTGAAAACCATTTTGTTCAGTCATTATTTTTTTTTGTTCTGAGTTTGAGAAAAGGAAGGGCTGAGAAAGGGCTGTATGAGCATCGGGTGTGTTTAGGCCTCAAATTCTTAGGGTTTCAGCTGCGTTCAGGCCAATTCCAGAACAAAGTACAGAAACTGCAACCACAGAGTCCATAAAGTCGACGATTATTGTCATGATTTGCCTTATTGGCTGGGCCCCAGCTGTTCAGAATAGGTCAGTAAATCCAGGCCCTGAGCCAGTGCACATAAGCTGAGTAACTCTGGATAAGATGGCTCAGATATTTAAGTATGAGGTGTATCGTCATTGACCACACCTGTTATCACATGGCCACGGGGATGTTTATAGCTAGGAGTAGAGGCACTGATGGCAATAGAAGTTTTAGCTGATTAAGATTTAACCCTCCAATTTTCTTTCTAAAGGAAGAGCTGCCCAGAGCTCCTGGGTCTGTTTATTTTCCTTTCCTGCCTGCAGTGGCCCTGAGATACCTCAGACGTCTCCGTTTTTTTTTCTCAACTTTAAAATATAGAATTTTCTTGGTGTTTGGTTTTAAGTATGCTCCTGTGAGAACTGCAACTCAATCGCTGTGGTGTTGTGTTGAAGAGCCGCCTGGAAAGTAAGTAGCCTTTAAACAGAAGTAAAAGCAGTGGGGCCAACTCTCTGATTTTGTCATGAGTCCCATGATTATTGTTTTCCTTAAAGCCCCAGCTCCTGGAGTCAAGTGGATCTGTGATGATTTCAGCCTTCTTTCGTAAAGAAAAACGAAGTTTCTAGTCCTCGTGGCTGTGGAGAAAGCTTCAAAATGAGACCCCCAGTGCTCCCTAAAGGCTCAAAAAGCAGATGGTAAATAAAAAGAACCCCAAATCTGTTATTTTTACATAATCTCATGATTTTAAAGCCAATCTCATGATTTTTGATGAGCCTGATTCACGATTTTTGAACATTTGGGAGTGGCCATACTGTGAAAGTGACTGGAAAGTGTCAGTTTCACTCCTGTTTAAGGTCAGTTTCTAGTCTATTATTTGTAGTGAGGTAACACCCCTAGAGCCCCAGGCAGGTGCAGTCTAAACTCACGGGGCCTTGCCCTGGTAGGATGTTTCCGAAGTTAAATGATCTATTCCATGCTTGGTGAACTGCAAAAAAAAAAGTGATAGAACGTCATCTAGATTTTTGTACAATTGTTTCAATAGTTGTATTCAAGAGTTAGTCACAAAGACTATACATTAAACTTTTAAACCAGTGTTCCTTATGTGACTTGGCACAAGATGTGAGACCATGTTAGTGTTAGAGCTGAGTGGGTTTAATAGTTATTAAATCCTCTTTGTTTATAGCGGAATTAGTCGCAGGGCTCCTGTTAGCTAATTTTTAAATTATTATCTGCAAAAAACCTCTAGAGTTTTCAGGTGCCTAAGCAGCCCTTGGAATCACAGTTAAAATTGCCCCCCCCCCCCCAAATCTGAACCGGCGCCCCTGGCAGAGAAGGCTGCAATGGGGCTCAGTGGCTAGATAGGTGGCCAGACACGGAGCTGTTGGACAGACAGACTTGCAGGGGGATAGGCAGATATGCTGCAGACGCTCCTAGAGCATGTGAGCGAAAAGCAACCCTGCTACCTCTCAAGCACTTAGGCCAGACCCCGGCTCTCAGGCATTGCAGCAGCAGGTTCCCCGCATGCCACATCCGGGGCCCTGCTACCAGCTGCGGAGAGCACATGCTGCAGGTGAACCAAGCCCGTCCCTGGGGGCGCTGCTCCAACAGGGCCACCTTACCCACGGGCTGGGCTCATTCGCAACAGCCGCCTTCGCACTCCTGGCCTCCAAGGAGCTGCACGATAACCCCACCCAGGCAGAACGTGGGCTCTGGGCTGGAAGGGGAGGCACTGGGGGGGTGGGGGGTGTCACAGAGTTCTCAGGGGTTGGGGGGGAGGGGCTGGGTCTAGTTTTATTATTATTCTCTATTTTTTTGGTCGCTAGAGGGGAGGTTTTGCTCATTGGCTCCATCTGGCACGTTGTTTATTTTTAACCCAGCTGAAGGAGCCCAGCACCTGGCACATAGCGGGGGCGGGGAGGGGAGCCCGGCGCTCAGTGCATTAGCAGCAGCAGATTGAGGCTTTATCCTTAGCAGTTTTCGTATAGATCCCCAAAGCACTTTAGGACCACAGGCGCTGCCAGCCTGGAGTCCATCTAGCCCTGTCTGCCGTCTCCAGCTCTGGCCAGTGCCGGCGACCTCAGCGGATGAGTGGGTCGGTGTCATCGTCTCCGTTTTATAGATGGGGAAACTGAGGCACCGAGCAGGGCCAACACAGGCTGAGGCAGAACCCAGGAGTCCTGCCTCCCAGTTCCCACTTCTAGCCCCCGACCACGCTGCCTCCCGCTGCACCAGGATGGCTCCAGGGTGGCGGGTCCCATCTGTTTTAGGTCCTGCTGTACGACCGGGTATTTGCAAAGGGGCAGCTCGTGCAGCAGGGCGTTGTGCCCACGGAAGGAGCAGTCCAGCTTGAGAGGAATGGGGCCAGGAGTGCCTGGGTTGCTACTGGTGGGGTAGGAATGGCCACGAACCTCTGAGGGGGAGCGGCTGCTGGCAATGCAAGATGCCCCATCGCTGTAGCCCTTCCCGTGCTGTTTGAACAAGGCGGGAGAGAGCCCCAGCTATGAGACGGGGCTGGCCCAAGCACAGAGAGAGCCAGACGCCCCGGGGCAGAGCTGGTTAGGTTGCAGGGGGACAGAGCAGGCAGGGGAGTGGCTGCCTCATGCTGCTGTCAAAGCGTAATCTCTCCTTTGCTGCCCTGTAATTCACAGAGGGCTGGAGGACACCCCCACCCACCCCTCCAGGGTCTCACCCCTTACAGAGCCTGGAAGAGGCAGGACTAGGCTGAAATGCCGATAAAGGGGGATTCACCAGCAGGGCTGCTGGACGTAGCCTGACCCTGTGGTTCTCCAGCTCTGAGCTGGGGCTGCATTGTGTCATCTCATGGGACCTTCTTAAAGCTGGGCCTGGACCCAGCCGTCGTGGAGGGACCGGCTTGCTGCACCAGGGGGATTTCGGCTTGGATTCTGAACACCCTTATAGTGCAGAGTTGTCGGGTTGTTAGTCCGGGGCCATTACTCGTGCACACACAATTCCCCCCTGCGCCCCGCACCAGATAATGTACATTCGTCCCTGTGCACAGGCACATGACGTGCCAATAGGGCGGGCACACGCTGCTGCTCACCTGTCCGAACACGCCCGCGGCATATGCCGACCTGGCTGCATTAGCTGCACAGGTGGCTAAAATGCCGAGGCAGGCCCGAGGCGGGAAACTCTCATGCACCGGAAGTGCGTGAACCCCCAGAGATCCGGCAGAGCTCACGGGAGACGCCCGCTCCACGGCAGTTTCTTGCCACGTTGCCATGACAACAGCAAGGAGCTGTGGGCTCCTGGAGTATTGTGTATGCGGGGGGTGTGTGTGTGTGTGTGTGTGTGTGTGGAACGGCAGCCTTCGCACCCTCCCTCCGCCCAGACATTGATCACTCGCGTCGCAGGGCGTTTTGCTGCACTCGGCGTCTATTGCCCAATCTCCGCCACCCCATGCAATGTCTCCGCAGGGCAAGCAGTTAGAGCCTACCGTCATGATTACCACCCAAATCCTCTTCGTGCAGACATAGCCCTCCCCAGCAGGGGGCGATGGCACAAAAGCCCTCCTATTCCTTTGCCACCACTGCTCTCAGAGTGGGCTCAGGTGTTTTTATCACTGGGTTGTGCCGGGCTGCCTGGGGTTAGGCAACAGAGTGGTAAAAAATGCTAGTGATCCCACTTCTGCCACCAGTCACACTGATATCAGTGCAATCGGTGCGGGGGAGGTCACCCCAATGCTGCCTTAAAGGGGCTAGTCATTCTGCCTCTCTTCACTACTTGGGTGCTGCCTAAATGACCATGGGCATGAGGCAAAAGGTGCCCCCCCATTGTTCCTCTAATGGGGTACATTGCCACTGGAGCATGAGCACGTGAAGGAACCCTCCAGCATTCTGGCCAGAGAGAAGACTGCCTTGTAGTGGCTACATCATGGCCATTCCCAAAGGCCTGATCCAAAGCCCATGACCTCCTTTTTCATTTGGATCAGGCAGCCCAAACCTCCAACTCGGGATCGATTCACACAGCCCCTCTCCTGGTCCTGGGAAATCCAAGGGAATCGCTATTGACAGCTAGCGAGTCCGCCACCCTTCCATGCCCCCACGCCTGACTGGAGAGAGGAAGGACAAACCCAGGATCCTCTCCTCGCTGCCGGGGGTGACAGGATCATGTTCCCAGGAACAAGATCAGCAGCAAATACTCTCCCTGCATTAGTGTCTGGTGGATGAATCTGATGCAGTGCCCTCCCTGTCTCCAGCGGGGACAACGGCCGCTGCGATCCTGCCGCCGGCCAGCTGCTCGGCAGGGGGAACAGCAGAGTGCAGGACCTGGGCCCTTAGGGGAACGATGACTGAGGAGCATTGACAGACAGGCTCCCAAAGCGGAGAGGTGACTTGGATGCAATCACCCTCACTCTGGACCAGTTTGAGAGCGTTCTGTTTGTTCATGCCAGCGTGCGCTCCTTGGTTTGATACCAGAGCGTGCACCTAGACAGCCAACAGCTGGACCTAGGACCTTTCAATGATAGTTAGGAGCTGAAAAACCTTTGTGGCTCTGGACCTAAGAAGCCCTATAGGGGGAAGCAATGAGAGATTCAAACCTCTGCAGACCAGCCGCTAGAGGGGGACAGAGAGCACACGTACGGTGTTGTCCTTTCGACACTGCCGACGGTTTTACGTCTTGTGAGTACGGCTGTGGCTAAAAAGGCTGATGCGTGTGAGCCGGTCCTTTCCGCCTGACGTGCGTCGCGTGCTCCCAAGGAAGGGATTACAGCCTGCGTCTGCTGAGCCTGCCCCGGTTTACGACTCAGCCTCTGTGCCTCAAGATCCAGACGGGGATTGCTCTCGCACTGGGTAACCCCGCCGCTGGTTGCCGCTCACCAGCGGGACCCATCCGTTGCTGGCGACACCCCGCTGGCAACGTCAAGGTTGCCGTTTCCAGTTATTCTTGACGTGTCACTTCTGGCCGCCTCCTAGGCGGTTGCCCGCTTTCACTTGGCCAGCTCTAGCCAAATGGCGTTCCGGCATCGTCCATCCTCAATACATGACCCGCCCCGTGTAACTGTGATGTGCTAAGCCTGGCTTCCATCCCTTTGGAGCGACTCAGGGGTAGGCAACCTATGGCACGCGTGCCGAAGGCGGCACGTGAGCTGATTTTCAATGGCACTCACACTGCCTGAGTCCTGGCCACCAGTCCGGGGGGGCTCTGCATTTTAATTTAATTTTAAATGAAGCTTCTTAAACATTTTAAAAACCTTATTTACTTTACATACAACAATAGTTTAGTTCTATATTATAGACTTATAGAAAGAGACCTTCTAAAAACGTTAAAATGTATTACTGGCACGCAAAACCTTAAATCAGAGTGAATAAATGAAGACTCGGCACACCACTTCTGAAAGGTTGCCGACCCCTGGTCCAGAATCTCGTTAGTGGTCACTTTTTCCTGCCATCTGATGCAGAGAATGGCATGCAGATCTCGCAAATGAAACGTATCCAGAAGCTTAACGTGATGCCTGTAGCAGGTCCAGGTCTCACACCCATACAACCAGTTGGGCAGCACAACCCACTTTACAGGCTTTTAGCTTGGTTTGACGCTTACCACCACCCTGCTGCCAGGTTCTGCCTGCTAGGCGGCCGGATGATGAACTGGCTTCGTTGGTATGACTTGTCAGGTGCTTGTCTAGGGCGAGCTCCTTTGACAATATACCACAAAGGCAGCAGAAGGCTGTAACAGCATTGCGCTGGGTGTTGCTGATTATGACTTTCGGTTTCGTTTAGGGTGTCCTTGGAGCTGGTTGATACCCGACCTCTGTCTTTTTCAGATTGTCAGCCCGCACTTTTCTGCAGCCCCTGCAAATCTGTCCACAATCAATTGTAGGGTATGTGCCTGTAGCGTACAGGTATCGGCATACGGCAGCTCATGAACGCTGGCTTCAAAGACCTTTGTGGCTGAGAGCAGGCTGCTCAGCTTAAATCATTTTCCGGAGGGTCAGGAACATATCCTGACCCAGCATTCAGGCCTCTTGGTGCATCATCGAGCATTGCTGCTCAAGACTAGATAGAAGAGATTATACGAGGGTGGACCAGTTATGCAGCCCTGCTTTACGCCATTAGTGATAGGAAGTGGGTCAGACAGAACACCATCTAGGCCAAGGCAGCACATGTATAGCCCAAGGCCAGACAGGAAGTCTGTGGCAGTGCAGGGATCCCTGGCTAGTGTCCTATCCACTGGACCAGTCTTCCTCTCTATTGATAACAATATTCACCTACTTCCCAAGGCTTGTTGCAATGCTTAGTGCATTAATGTGGTCAAAGCTTCTATGGTAGGTACTATATAAGTGCAAGCGATGATGTCTCTCTCTCTCTCTCTCTCTCTCACACACACACACACACACACACACACCCTCCCTCCCTCCCTAACCATTCCATATGTTCACAAAAGGCATAGACATCTGAAGTCCCCACTGTTGTCTGACAGGCCAAGGTATTCTTCCCTTTCTGTCTTAAACTCTTGTGTAGCGCTGCTGGACACTGTTAAACAGCTGCTGTGTTTTACCCCAGAGGTGGCTGCATTTCAGCAGTGAGCCAAGATGCAATTCCCACATCTACTGTTCATAGCAATAGGAGTTTAGAAAGCACTTGAGGATGAAAGAAACGCTGGGAATACAAGATCACAGAGGGCCCAGTTAACACAAGAGATCAGCTTGGGCTGGCTCTACCAATCACTTCTCTACCAGCCCGGTCATTTGCTGCAGAATTTAAAGCTTTCATGATTGTTTTTTAAACACGTTTTTGGTTGCAAAGCAAACTCCCCCCAGGTGAGCTGAGGCTGCGCTGTTTGATAGTGTGCAGGACCAGAGGCCATGCTCCTCAAAGGCGTTTAGGTGCCGAACTTCAATTTAACTCAATGAAAGTTAGGAGCCTACATACCTTTGAGGATCTGGGCCATAGAAACCATGGCAGTGGCTCTGAGAGAGGTGTGAAGAGTCTGCATTCATCTCCATGGGTGTTAACTCTGAAGCTTAATGATGACACAACAGCCACACAGACCCCCCATCCTGCAGACATGTACACAGAAACAGCATGATAGCAGCACACTGTCCCTACGGGAACAAACAGATGCACGTGGCCTATATTTATTTGTATTATAGCAGCACCTAGAGACCCCAGCTGAGATGAGGGCCCCCTTGTGCTAGGCACTGCACAAAGTGTAAGAGACAGACCATAGCCATCTAAATAGACCCTGGCAAGGAAGTATCAGCACCTCCATCGTATGGATGAAGAACTGAGATAGACAGACAGAGTCTAAGTGACTTGCCCACCTCACCCAGTGCTCAGGGGAGGGCAGGGAATTGAACTGCGAGCTGTTGAGTCAGACCAGTGCCTCTTAGCTACAAGACCAGCCTTCGGCACAGTACAGCTATGGCTGCATGCAGTGGTCAAGTCTGCCTTGCCAGCCCCTGTGTTTACTCTCTGCTGCTCCTTCTCCTGGGCCCGCAAGCCCCCACCCCAGCCATTTCCATTCAGTGTCCCAGAGGCTGGGCACAGCAGAGGAATTTCCCAGAGACTAATTCAAATTCCGCTCAGCCTACCTCCATTTCCCCAAAGCTCCTCTCGAGACCGTGGCAGAAAAACTGAATCAGACCCCGGCCCCTGCTCATTGGAGCATCTGGTCCCATTTGTCACGGTTTATAATTCCGCCTAGGGGGCACTGGCTGTTACGCACAATATCCAGTGTCGTCCTTGGGGCTTTGCAAACAGGGAATGAGAAAAGCCAGGAAACGAAGGGAGTGGAAAACCAGCCCATGACATCAGGGAGTAGAGCCAGGTTGCGATTTATTCTGGGTCCCTCCCAGGGTGTGAAGCCAGATCTGATCAGATCACAATTCTGGGCCAGCATTAATGTAGGCATATGTCTAACAAGCCCAGCGCGTGGCTATCAGAGAGTGAGCTAGGAGTGATAGATGGATGGGTGTATATGGGGATGTATGGGGGTGTGTGTGTATATATGGGGATAGAGAGACAGATAGGGGGTAGATAAGCAGGATAGATTTTTGTCCTCAGACAATTTGACCTGGGTGGGTACCAAAACCCGGAGATAAAAGGGAATTCCGATCGTTCCGGAGTTACTGGCACGTGAATTTTTTTAATGCCAATCGGTCAATGAGCACAGCAGCCGCCCCCTCCCGGGCAGAGCTGCCCACGTGCCTCGGTGCATGGGGGAGGGGGGCAGCGCTGATCGAAAGAAAACGAGCTCCAATTCCATTTGGGGCGAGCTCCCCAGGGCCGCCCTTGGCCCGCTGTTCTCTTCACTTATAACACGAGCCCATTGGCCTCCCGTGTCAGCCCCTCATTGGCCAGGCCCCGCTCTGGGACCACCTCTGCAGTGCCAGTTTCCATCAAGTCCCCCACCCTGGATGGGCGCCGATGACTCAGTCTGACTGTGGGACGTGAGTTTGTAATTGCGTCCCACCTAGGGCCAGCCCCCGAGCCGCCTGGTGGCTGAATGACATGGGAGGGAACACGGGGGAAGATTACTACTGGGTATTGAGCCCCAGCTATTGCTCAGGACGATAGGAAGTGGGCAGGACTTTAAGCCCCTTTCTGCCACTCTGGCAGTGTAAAAGGACCTTACGGGGGTGGGAATGGCTCCTTGAGTATCCACACTGACTGTTGTAGAAGTGGGATGAGGCCTCTCCTCCCAGGTCCTGGATCGGGGGGATTAGATTGGAGGCACGGATAAAGTGCCCTACACTTGGTCTATTTGCTTCCCAGAGCATAAGTCAGAGCAGCCCTGAGGCTGCTCTAATTTACACCAGGGTCTGGGCAGGTGCCTTCACAGCCCCAGAACACAGGGAGCACAGAGGCGGCTCAAATCCAATGTCACACTCCAGCTGTTGCTGTCCCAAATGTAGGGATGCCGTAACTGTGAATCGGGGCCAAAAATGCAGATGGGCCATGAGCCAAAACACATAAAACCTAGGAGCTGGACTGGAGGCAGTGGGACACATTTCTCCTGAGAACGGACCCCAGCCTGGTAGGGACTAAACTAATATCACACTAAACTGCTCTCACACATTGGCTTAGCAACAAATATCCCAAAGCTTCAGGCTTGCAAACCTATGGATTAACCATCACAGCCCTGACTCTCCACACTGGAGAAGCCACCCAAAGACTGTGGGCACTGCCTGATGGCGTGGATGGGCACCAACTCACGTGGTTTTGATCTTGTCTGCTGCACGAGCCGGCTGGCTGGTTGCTGGGTGAGTTTTTTGGCGAGGGAGTCAGGTGCATAGTTACGCGATGCTTTAGCCGGTGGATGAATTGACTGGAGGGCTGGGATAGCAGGTGGCCGTTCGGTGGACTTGTTTGATTAGATGGTGGAGAGCAAGTTCTTGGCTTTGTCACTTAGTTGCTGATCAGGAGAGGTGTAGCTAATACATCAGATGCCAAGGAGGCCAGGAACCTCTCTGGCCTATAGATATGTAGGGTGAATATGTCAAAAGCAGCCACTGAATCTGGGTGCCTAATTTGAGAGCCCCGAGGCTAGCGGATGCCAGAAGCTCGCCCCCTGATTGTTAAGAGGTATTTAGGCATCGCTGCAAGGCCTAAGTGGTTTAGACACTGACTTTCAATGGGACTCGGGGCCTAAATCACTGCGGAAAATGGGGCTTGGCTTTGCAACGCTGAGCAGAACTATGTCTCATAGCCGGGCATCAGCTCCCGCGCAGGCACCAAAAGCAGCATCTTCACTGGGTGCTGCCTGAGCCTGATTTTCACCAGAGCGGAGCACCGGCAAGGCCCAGGGAAGCCAGCGGGAGTGATGGGGGAAGGGGCTCAGCGCTTTTGAAATATCAGGTCCCTGGTGTCTCAGGTCATACAACAGCTCAGACCAACCCGACCCCGATTATTCCCCCCCCCCCCCCCCCCGCTATTCCGGGTGCAACATTGGACAAGAGCGGCGTAACCACCCCCCAGCCACCCCCACGTCTTCATCCTTCACCTGCTCAAAGGTCAGTCCCAAGGCTACGGAAAAGAAACATTTCATACACGAACTGGCCAGGTCATGCAGCAGGAACAGGGAGAGGCTTCGCAGCTGCCCCACTGCAGCACGTGAAACCGACAATAGCGGCTGGGGATGGGGAGGCCCAGTGCTAAGCCTGGGGGCTGGGGGGTGTGTGTGGGGGGGGGGCGGGTGCTTCGGGGGGTACCACACAGGGCTGGGAGCTTCCAGCTACACAGAGTGTTTGTGGCATAATCCCCCAGCCCCCCGGATCCCTTCTGATGGGGAGAGTGAGACACACACAGGGGCTATTTGTTTTGAATGGACGCCGGGGGTGTGGGGTAGGCAGAGGGGGATGGGATGCTGCTTCCCTCCCCCGCCCCAGAACAGTTCTCACCCCTCATTAAAATGATTAATGGTTTCACACACTGCTTCATGCTTTCTCTGACCTCGCAGTTTCCATAGCAACAGCCATCCCCTGCTTTAATTTCCTCCCCCCTCCTCCTCAGCGTGCTGCACGTGTCCTCCTGGCTCCCCCCAGACCCTGGGCTGCTCAGGGAGCCGAGGTCCGTGTCATGCTCTGCATAGCAGTGGGGGCCAGGTCAGAGTCGTGCCTGGGGGGCCAGGGCGACAGGAATCCCCCTTCTGCGGAGATCTCCGAGCTATCCTTAGCGAGGCAACTCCCCCTGCCCCAGGGGCAGTTGCCTATTCTTCGCATCCCCATTTTACAGATGGGGAAACCGAGACACAGGGAGGGGACGAGGAGTCCTGACACCCAGCTCCCTGCTCTAGCCACAAATGCCACCAGCGCTGGGAAAAAAAACCAGGAGTCCAGACCTCCAGTCCCCTGCTCTGACCCCTAGACCCCACTCCGCTCCCAGAGCTGGGACTAGAACTGGAGTCCTGATGCCCAGCCCCTGCTCCAACCACTAGATCACAACCATGTAGCACTCCGAGCGCACAGCCCATGCTGGGGAATCGTCCATGACATTCTCATTACCCTTCGGCCTTGGGGGACACGCAACTCTTCTGCCCTCAGTCCCACCTCGAGCCAACTCCTTCCCCTGGCTGAGGGGAAGGGGCAGGTCATTGAATAAACCACCAACTCTGCCCCTGGACTGAGCTCCCTGCTGTTGCTTCTCCAGCCAGAGCTGAAGTCTCGAGATCCCCACACAGGAATTATTTTAGGGACGTGCTCCGGCCTGCGGCATACAGGAGGTGAGACGAGGTCTCAGTGGGCCCTTCTGGCCTGTGGATCTATGAAGCTCAGGGCACTACACTGCAAGCGAAGATGTGATTGTAACCTGCCCGTGCTAGCTTTGATGTAGCACAGGGAATAGCCACAGCATCAGTGTTACAGCATCGGCTTCAGCATGCGCTAGCAACCAGACTACACACTGGTGAGCCTGTCCTCTGCTTTCTAGAGCATGCTGAAGGCCCTGCCACCTCACTGACACTGCTATTTTTACCGGGCTAGCTCAATTAGAGAGCGCACAGCGATGCTACAGTGTCACCTTCGCTTGCACGACAGACATACCCACGGGGGACCAGCTCCCCTGGTTAGTTAGGGTGAAACAAAGGGCCACCTGGGGGAGACACACGGTACCTTGCAAGGACCTCCACTCTGCTGGGGGAGTGGATCTAGCTCCATTTATTCAAAGAAGCGTTTGCCTGTGAACTTGGGAGCCTTCCCCCTCCTTTTCCCTCTCTCTAGCCATAACTGGCTGCAGCAGCCAGGGGAGAAAGAGCCTCCTTTGGCTCAGGCAGGGGAGGTAATGAAGACAACCTCCTCGGGGCATTGATCAACCCTGACGTTCTTATTAACCCCATGAGCGGACGAGCGCTGCTCCGGCTGCCTGGCGGATTGGAGCGGACGGGGCCGACTGTAGGAGCTGGCATGAGGGACTTGCTCCATGCTCAGCAAATAGTTTTGACTGAAATGCCAAGAACCCTTTGAGAGCATCCCAGAGCCAGGACGGATTGAAGGAGACCACAATGAGGGGGGTTAAAGGAGCCAGATTCTTCCTGGCCTTGTGCCTTGCACAAGCATTTTGGCCTGTCTGAAGTGGCATGTCCAATGTTCCTGCTTGTGGGAGTAGAGAATTCTGATCTGGGAGCATTTCGTATCCACTATTCCTAGCTATGTCCTGGGCCAAGTCCCTGTCTGCCCGTTGTGATTCTGCGTCCCCTCCCACCGTTTAGCTGTCTTGCCCCCAGAGAATCGACAGTCAACCCAACAAGGACCCTCTCTCACTCTGTATCTACCCAGCATGTGGACAATGGGGCCCTCTTCTTGCCTTGTCTAAGTATTATGGTCGTACAAATAACTGATCAAAAAGTGCCCATAAACCCACCAGTAACCCTGTGCCACTGCTGTTGTAATGACCTCCCCCCGCTCCATTTACTGGCTAGGAGGTGTCTGCAGTAAGACTGCAAACTCCTCCCAGTAGAGATCATCTCTTTGGGAAGCAACCAGTACATCTTAACTCCCTCTCCCCCCTCTCCCCAAGCCGGTAGGATTCAAGTCAACACACAAATTGGTTTGTTCTTGTAGAGTCACGAAATGTTGTCAACACTGCAGACAAATCACACCTGCCCTGGGGCTTCCTAAAGCATTTCAAAGGCTGTTGCCGCCTAACAGAGCTGTTACATGTTGCACTGGTTTAGTCTTATGGTTAGTGGCTAGAGACCCCTGAGCCAGACCCCTTTGTGACAGGCACTGTAGGTGCAAGCGGACTAGAGCCCCTACCACCAGAGAGCACGGTGGAGAATCAGACCGGGCTGGGGCAGAGAACAGGGACCAGTAAAACAAAGGTCCCAGTTCTCCATTAACCCAACCCTCAGGCAACCGCTTACAGCGGGGCAAAGTGGGTATAAAATGCAACCAACACAAGATGATAGGAGTTACACCCCACTTTACCTTGGTGGAAAATGACTACAAGGTGCAAGAAAATGGAAAATCCAGCTCTGTATCAACAAACCATGTTATGACCGAAATGAAGCCCTTGGCAGCAAAGAGTATGGATTATCTGGGCTACCTTCCAGGTAGGGGGTGGATTACCTAGCAACAGGGGATGAATCACTCGATGGTTGCCTGTTCTGTTCATTCCCTTTGAAGCAGCTGGCATGGGCTACCGTCGGAAGACAGGATCCTAGGCTAGATGGACCTTTGATCTGACCCAGTATGGTCATTTTTATGTAGGTTTCAGAGTAGCAGCCATGTTAATCTGTATCCGCAAAAAGAACAGGAGTACTTGTGGCACCTTAGAGACTAACAAATTTATTTGAGCATAAGCTTTCGTGGGCTAGAGGTATGATGTAGGTATTGGCTGGTCTATACCAGAAAAGTAACATGGTTGCAAACGCCTAATGCAGACGAGCTTCAATTGGTTTAAACCTCATTTCGGTTTAGTTTAAAGCAGGAAGATCCATCTACTGAGGTCAGCAAACTTAACAAGGTATAAACTGGCTGAAGCCTGCTTATGTTAGGGGGGTTGCTCTGGTGAAACTATATTGATTTTCAACAGAGTGCATTTCTAATATAGACAAACTCAGTAACAAAGTTTCAGCTTTAAGGAAGTGTTGTTTACTACTTCTCATAAACACAAGAACTAGGGGTCACCAAATGAAATTAATAGGCAGCAGGTTTAAAACAAATAAAAGGAAGTATTTCTTCACACAACGCACAGTCAACCTGTGGAACTCCTTGCCAGAAGATGTGGTGAAGGCCAAGACCATAACAGTGTTCAAAAAAAGAACTAGATAAATTCATGGAGGACAGGTTCATCAATGGCTACGAACCAGGACGGGCAGGGATGGTGTCCCTAGCCTCTGTTTGCTAGAAGCTGAGAATGAGCGATAGGAGATGGATCACTAGATGATTACCTGTTCTGTTCATTCCCTCTGGGGCACCTGGCATTGGCCAGTGTTGGAAGACAGGATACTGGGCTGGATGGACCTTTGGTCTGACCCAGTACAGCCGTTCTTACGTTCTTGTTTTTGCTAGTTAGTTTTAAAAGAAAAAGGGCCCTATCTGTACTGGAAAGGGAAAATATGTCTCCCCCGGGCTTTTATTGGTAATATGGTAGCATCCAGCAGAAATCAAGCTGCTGCTGTGCTAGGAGCTGTATGTATCCAAAGGGTAGGTCTACACTGCAATGAGAGGTGTGACTGAAGTGCGCACGCACGCACACCCCCACACCTGCTTTGATCTAGCTAGCGTGAGCAACAATAGCAGCAAAGCCGCAACTGTACAACCCTATCCTCACCCCTGGAGCAGCTCGCCTGTGCTGCCATGGCTTGGGTGCTATTGTTAGTTGTTCGCAGTAGCTAGATCAAAGCTAACTTACCTCTGTCCATAAGTGCTGCATTCACCCCTCCGATTGCACTGGAGACATACCCCTAGTGACAGTCACTGCCCTGAGACGCTCACAGTCTAAAGGCAGATCAAGGATGGGTGGGGAAACAGGCACGGAGTGAGGAAGTGATTTCCCCAAGGTCACACAGCAGGTCAGTGACAGAGTCAGGAACAGAACCGAGGTCTCTTTTCTCCCAGGGCAATACTCTAGCCAGCTGACTACATGCAGCTGGGTGCATTCTTCCATATACACAGTGGCTGGAGTCGCTCTGCTGTTGGGTCTGTTCAGAAGTTCATCGGGGAGGTTCCCGTCGCCTGAATCCTACCGGTGGACCGTACTGTTGCCAGCTGCGATTTGCAAAGGAGCCCAAGTGATGAGGCCCACCCCCTTGCAAGTCTCTCTCTCTCTCCAGTGCTTAAACTCAAAATCCAGACAGCCCATAGCTACATTACAGCATCCCACGGGAAGTGGTGAAGAGAGAGAGAGAGCTGTGGGAGATGCAGAGGACTTTCTCCAACCCACTTTCTGCCCCCTTGCCTTTAAGATTCTACAGCAGAAAGCCTCTATTAATTCCTCTCTCAAATCATGACGACCTCTTCCTGGAGAGAACTTTTAAAGGGTTTTGTTTTCTACACAGAGTCAAGGCTATTGCACATACAGTCCAGTAATTCTCAAGCATCATTGGTCCACGCCTCCTTTAAACATTGATCTTTGAAGTCCCATTTGCAAATTTCTTTTAGTGCCCAATTATTTTGAGCCTTAATAGGCTTACCTGACGCATTTCCAGATGATTGTAAAACAGTTGCCTAAGGAAGCCTAAAAGTTTGATTTTCAGCACCTCAGGTTTTTTGTAAGTGCATCAAAAAGGAACAACGAAACAGCCATTGCTACTACTTAAGTCTTTTGTGTTACTCAAATGACAAGAAACAATTATGTACGTCATAAATGACGTCGATATATTTCGGTCGGTGCGGATGAACTATGTCAATGGCTCGACTTTTTACCTTGTTACAATTAGCAGCAACGCTGAATTTAAATTGATCTCGATTACTGCTGAACAGGAGCCAGCGTTGGCTAGAAGTGGGGAGACTTTACCTGGGCAGCCGGCAGCTTCTGATTCACGAGCTCTCTTGCTCCTTCAGTAGCTCTGGACCCCTGGATGCTGGCCCTCCAGTGCTGGGCAAACCACATCGGGGCTGACCCAGCTGGAAAGGGGTTTAAATCCCTGCCAGTGAGCTTTCCTTAGTTTGTAGGCAGGCTTTTATCCATCAGAGCTAACTGGCCTCTCCAGCATTGCCAACTGTGGTGATTTGGTCACGAATCTTGTGAATTTTGGTGCGTTTCTTAAAGGCCCGGCTCCGGGAATCAAGACATTTGCAGGAGGATCTCAGCTTTCAGGAAGGAAGGTTTCTAGCCCTCAGGGTTACAGAAAAAGCTTGAAAATGTGAATTAGGGCACATGAAAGGCTCAGAAACCAGAAAGCGAAGAAAAACCCCATTTTAATCATCTCAATTAATCATCAATAATCATCTCATGATTTTTTTTGGAGCCTGATTCCTGGATGCTCCGGGTTGGCAATACAGCAACCCTACTCCTCAACAGACACAGGAGGGAATTCCCCAGGTGCCTCCTGGCTCCCAATCTTGCATAGGCCAGGCTGCCGCCTCTGCAGGAAAGGGAGTGGGAGGGGGAGCTCCTGCTTTGCAGCCATGTCCTATATAGATGTGGGGGCCCACGTGTTTCATTTCAGGGCTCCCGGCAGCTGCAGGTTTTGCAGCCACACTGAACTGGCCCTGAACACACACGCCTTGGTGCTCCCGTGACGTGATATGGAACTTCGAAGTCAGCCTCAGTACTTCGAGTCACAGGGCAGCAGCAGCTCACCTTGAATGGGGTGACAGGTTTGGGCTCCTCAGTGCACTTTCCCAGCCCCGCTCCTGCCCTGTAAGGGAAACAGCCATCCCTCCGTCCCTGGTTATGTGGCTCCAGCCAGCTGCTCCTTCCCCACCCAGCCCAGTTCCAGCCTCTACCTCCCGGCAACCCCACTCCTCCGGCTGAGGGGTCCAGTCTACCCCATCTCACATGCTCCCTAGGTACAGTGGGCATACTGCAGGGGCAGACCCCACAATATTTCTATCATGGGGGTGTCAGTCCCTATTGCTCCCCACCCGGTTTGAGTTGTGCAGCTCAGTACGAACACCTAGCAGCACACTACCCAGCTGAGAGTACAGCACCCACGCGCACAGCCCCAACACTCCACACAACACTACGCTGGCACGTTCAGCCAGTTATACGCCATTACGTGACTGACAGCAAGCAGGAGAGGGCACCTTGAGTCCTAGACATTTCAAGGCACGCTGCAGAGCATGGACTGTTATTACCTTCATACTGAAAGATTTTTGAGTTCCACTTTCAAGCTCACCTACCACAGCCAAGGAACCCCCGTCTAGTCTGACCTCCTGCCTAACCCCCAGGCCAGAGAAAGTTTGCCCTCTGAGATGTGGTTTAAAAGTTTCCAGGCATTTCCTAAAGTTTTTCCCTGTGTGTTTGACCCCCTCCCCCCACTACACACACTTTCCTCTCCTCCATTTCTGACATTTGAAATCAACATGTGTTTTTGTTAACTCCCCTTCCTCAGGGGCCCAGCTTCACAGTTGTCAACCCAGAAATGTTTAATTGTTCCTGCCGAGCCAGGCATGAGCAGGCTTTTTTTTTTTTTTAAAGCAGTTTCTTAATGAAGATCCCGGTTGTACCTAAAAAAAAAAAAAAATCTGTATCTTAAGGTCTCAGAAAGAACAGTGGATTAAAAACAATCCAGCTGTTTAGAATCCTGCATCATAAAGTCAGACACTGAGATGGAAGAGACTTATTGATCTAGTCGAACTCCCAGTATAGAATTCAATAAAACTGTAGGAAGTGTCATGGAGGAAAGTATAATTTTTAAACTAATCTGGCAAATGGATCAGAATATAATCATTTTTAAAAAGGTAGGTCAGTTTTCTGACCTCACTATCAGAAGGTTGTTATAGCCTACACAGTAACAAGCCTGTACTGAAAGGTTAACACTGGAAATCTACCCTATGCTGTCAATTAGCATCCTTAGTTCTTTAAAACCAGCAGGAAAGGAGAGACTAAAGGGCCAAATAAAACCCAATGAAAGGCTGAACCAACAGATAAGGAGCTTGTGGCAGGAAAGGCAGATGTGGAAGATTCTAGGACAAACAGTAACCAATAATCCAGCACCACTTCTACACATTTAGAAATGAGAGAAGGGGGTTTTAAATCATTGAAGTCATCTTGTGGATCTCTCAGGATGAATGCAGTAAGACAATCTAACCTCAGTACAGCACGCTGGCTCAGGCCTTGCCAAGTCCACCTGGGGCACTGTGGCGGAAAGGAAAGGTTACACTTCCCCTCAAGTGCTTAAGTTTCTTCTCGCTAGTACTGTGAAGAGTTTTGTGACCAGCAGAGAGCCTGCTGAGAAACGCACTCATTCCTGGGTCAAGGGGCTTGTAAGCCATACAGCAACGCTTTAAGCACATCTGCATTTAACTGCTTCTAAAGACATAGCTCAGTGCCTCATGGAAGTTATTGATGCAGACAGGTTTATTCTTGTGTCAATATCGCAGTCTGCAATAGACGCTGGTGGGAAGAAATCTTGAGGTCAGCAGCTGCCTAGGTGCCTCCACACTGGTGTATTAAGACAAAGATACATAGCGCTTTTCCATCTTCAAAAAGTTTTAACAAGCAAGGCCTTGGCGACACAAGTTGTATTTTGTCTTTGCAAACATGGGTTCAACTGCACTGGTATTAGCAACATTGGAAGTGCTCATGTAGAATAGGTGCCAAATGTTTCCAACACTGGATCACGTAGACCTGCTCGAAGGAGGCTTAGAGGACACTATTTACAGCCCTGTTGATTGGTTGAAGTTTGCATAATTTCCTTACTGTAGGCAAGACATACCTAGATGCTTTGGGAAACTTAGTTTTTCTCCCACTAGTGCTTGATTGTGAAGTTTATTCAGACTGCAGGGAGATGCCCACCACAAGGAGGTCAAAGGAGATTGCACCTTTTGGATTGCGCAATTGGTTAGATCAAAGCTTTAGCACAAACCACATGTGTATGACAACTCTTACACGCTTTCCCTCCTCTCACACAGTCTTAGTCACACCTGGTCTTATACTTCACCTGGGCAGCATGTCTGTGTTGGGGAGTCATCTGGCAGGTGCAGGAGTCTTAGCGCTTTTAGACTCTCAGCAATTTAAAAAGTCACAAGAGACTAGTGGCGCTTATTGCACGTTACAGAGGGAGTGACGGTCCAGTTTAAAGCATGTGAATAGGAAAGAGCTAATTCTAGGGGTTAGAAGCAAACCTAGAATAGAAACTCCCATCATATATCCACATGGGTTTATGCCCAGACCAGAATGCACATCTGTTCTCAAGTTAATGCGTTGTCCCCTTTGCCTTTCCTACCCTCCACTAGATCAGCATGCCTCAGCAACCTAGTTTGGACAGACCACCCGTCAAGCTGGTGCCAGGTAACCGCTACAAACTAGATAAACATCAGTAAATGGCCCTTTAAAGAACCCTCCTGGCCCAGCTCTCTGCATTGTAAAGCTGTGCACACGCTGGGCCCCAGCCAAGGAGTTTCCATGGCAATGAGCCAGGCTGCTTAGCTGCATGTGCAGGGAGAGACAGGAAGTGTGTGTGGGAATAAGATGGAATAGCTGCCGGGAGCTCAGGATACACGCATTCTGATAGCCGCAGCCGTCTCCATGGAGATATGGTCCCAACTGTATGCTCCTGCCTGTCCCTTCAATCGATATTTGCTTTGCCCAGAGTGGCAGATCTGGGAGGGCATAATTACTGCACCAGACAGCTGATAATTAGCAATTCATTACTGTGCAAGGCTGAGAGGGACAGGAATGCAGGACAAGCCCTGATTCCTCTCCTCCTAGGCAGTCACAGTCTGCTCTAGGAAGCGCAATACTTCCCTTTCAGGCACATTTTCTGAAGGGGGAGGAGATCCCCTAACACAGGCCTCAGACCAACAAGACATTGCAGTGTGGCTGGTGGGATTTCAGCACAGCAGAAGGGCCCTCTAGAAATACCAACCAACTTCTCTAACTGGAAGGAAGAACTAAATGAGAAAAGGAAACAACTTTTCAGGACACAGCAGGACCCCTGGGGGCTTGTATGTGCCTGCTGCAGCACAGGTGTGGTCTGAGGGCCACACGTGTGCCTCTGTACCACAACCACAATTTACTCAGCATGGGTCAGGATATCGGAATTACCTGGGCACAGTAGCTGTGCTGCATTTGCTCTTGAGGAGCACTTTCCTCTTCTACAGCAAAGGTCAGGTCATAATGGACTTCCTGACAGTAATGAATGGAGACAGGAGTTACACCATCTGGAAACTTGATGGCAAGGATAGACCGGACCAGCTCCAGGGTTTTTGCCGCTCCAAGCGGCAGGGGGGCAAAAAAAAAAAAAAAAAAAAAAAAAAAAAAAAAAAAAAAAAAAAAAAAAAAAAAAAAAAAAAAGCGGCCGCGATTGCAATTGCGATCGGCGGCACTCCAGCGGCAGCTCCACCACACCGCTTTCTTCTTCGGCAGCAGGTGCTTCCCTCCGAGAGGGACCCACCGCCGAATTGCCACTGAACAGCCCGATGTGCTGCCCCTTCCCCTTGGCGGCCCCAAGCACCTGCTTGCTGGGCTGGTGCCTGGAGCCGCTCCTGAGGATAGAGGATCCACTCTGCCTAGAGTGGCTAAAAAGAATAGTTTTGTCTAACTAAATCTTTGACATTTGGCACTGGGCTACAGCCCTGGTAACCCTCCCATCGACAGAAACTTCTCTTGCACACTACTTCCATGAATAGTGATTAGCTCACTGGCTCATGGGTGATGCTGTTTATAGCTTGCGTGACATATCCAGTTCAGCATGAGCCTAGGTGGGGGAATGTTTAGTCAAACGCAACTGGGTTTTCATCACTTACTAGGCCCAGAGCACAACAATGCAGCCCCTCGTGCTGCACCAACACTTCCTTCCGGTTATGGACAACAGCAGTGACACGTCTCTGGCCGTTTACAGCACTGAACCTATGAATAAAAAGGATGCAAAGCATGTTTTTCTCAAGCATTTCTCTGTTACTGTATTGAGAGTCTAGGGATGAAAGTATATTGTTAAAGAACTTAGGCGAGATGTATTAATGGAGCAGCCACCCATCACACTTTCATAGAAATGAGAATACCCAGTTTGCCCACGATATATCAACACAGCTTTGTTAAGTACAGTCTAGTTTTAAGTGTTTGGATTACCACAGCTTCCTTTGGGAAATTCACCAACATTTTTAAATGAGATGTAAACTCAACAAAAGAGAACTAATGTTTTTCACTTTATATCCTTAAATCTCCAGATGAATTGGTTAAGGTTTTACCTTTGGTAATCCAGAACTGTTAATTCACTGAGTTGTTCAAGAAACACATTCTTATCGTCATTGTGATAATCACCAACTCAAAGAGACCCAGAATATTGGCTGTCTGGGCAGGTGCACACTGAAATCACATGCAACCATCAAGAGCATCTCTCATATTACCTCTGAAATGTGCTATACTGGTGTGACTGGAACAGGAGTCTTGCTGGGTTAGAGACAAGAACATAGGCTGTGGATCACTCACTGCTTTGATATCAAGCTAACCAAAAGTTTACAGACATCTCTAGAGCAGAATACTGCAAAGGGTATTACGTTTAACTTGAAGGTTAGGTTATTCCATGGATATTAGCTAGAGTATATGGAAAGTTTAGGAACATGAAGTAAAAAGTGTTGGAATGTGACAAAGGCAGAGCATCAGTTAAGGACCCTGTAACCTCATACCTCTGAACTTCACCCATTCAAACATGGAAGGACTGGAGTGTGAAGAGTTTGGAGTGGATTATTTAAATGTGCTATATTTGTCCTTTCTGGTTCTTAATCTGTCTCTCATTATCACCCTTTACTCAGTGTAGTCAAAAATGCTAATGTAAACACTCCACCAGCCCAGAGGTATGCGAAAGTCAAAGTTATATAAAATGAGGCAGCTGAAATTACATTAGAAGGAAAAATCAGAAGCAAAAACAAAAAAAGCACAATAAAAAGATAGGAAAATCAGAAGCAAAGAATACAGAAGAAATTTATTGAAAGCACAAGTACAGACTGGCCAATAACTGCTTTCTACAATCTGAACAGTAAATAATAGATCTACAGAAAGGTACAAAGTTTGTTATAAAATAGTTTTAATTTCAATTCTTTTTGCATTACAAACATTCTTTGAAAGAGGCAATGGAATTTTGATGTTATGTGTGGTCACCCTCCCACAATACTGAACCTGTAATAGCTGTTATCAAAATATACAATACATCTGTTCACCATAAAAAACTGGGTTTTGCTGCCCCCTCATGTCTTACAACAGGTATAAAAAAATTATAAATATTTACACCCTTTTGTTACTCATTCTTTACATGCAAACATAGGGATCCAAAGGATAAACCCACAGTTGTCTGGGTTCTAGGGTCACCTCAATTCATTTGCTTGCATCTTACAAAATATATAGTCTGTTTGCTGACTGATCCAATGTTAGCAGCTAGCAAACAGGTTTCATTCCAATAAGCCTCTTCCCAGTTTCTTGGGTGAGGTTGATTGAATGCATTTAAAAATTAAACTGCAGCTGTTCCACTTGGGTTGCGCATGGATCTCTCTTCAAGGTAGAATGCTGCCTGTGGCATGTTCAAGGGTACACATTCAATAGCTAGTGTCCCCTAGCTACAAGGGAAATTGTTTTACTGTTTTTGATTTGAGGGAAGGGAGATGAAGCAAATTAACTCTGGTTGTTAGCAATGACTAGAACGACTTAATTTGCTCTATTGAGTGCAAGATGCTGGCCAAGGAAATCTGGAGCTTTTCAGATAAGGAGATCATAAGACTTTTCTGTAACAAGCTTATAAGGATCTATGGTAATTGGAGCCGGCATCTACTTGTTAGCGGAGCCCTTTTTCAACTCGAAACTGTGGGCAACACTATTGTTTCATTTAAGATGGCTTCTAACTCCTTTCAGCCACAAGCAAGGAGAAGATGGAGATAAGGCAGGCCAGTACTACCAAGCTCATGCCAGCAACCCAAGCTGAACCCTCACTCAGACATTACACACTTCTCCAGCATAGTTCACAACCACAAGAGCTCAGAGAGGAACTAAGAAAGGTTAAGACTTTTCCAACCCCTCAGTGACAGGCAAGTCAGGAGCTTCCATGCTAGGCAAGGAAAACATAACTTGCAACACAAAGAGAGACAATTAAAAAACAAACTTTGGTCCACTATTTGCAGAAAAACCCTGAAAAAAGTATAAGATTATTGTTATTTTTGCATCCAAACAGGTTGCATGTTAAAGGGAAATGTAAGGCAACATCGGATTATACAAAATAGAAGGCAGAACGGCACGGGAAAGAGTTGTAAGCCAGAGGAATGGTATTTCAGTTTAACAGTGGTTTTGTCATTGGGAAAAAACCAACTTGCCGCATTCTACTTCTTTTAACAAATTTCCTTCCTATAACTTAAAAAGATCTGGGCTTATAGGTTTTTAAAAAAAAAAAAAAAAAAAAAAAAAAAGTAAAAACTTTAGCCTGGTCCATTTACTCAATCGTAATCAGAAGTCACTGGTGTTCACTATTTTGAACACCTTTTGCTTTTTAAAAAAGCTCTGCTTAGCTTAACATGTTGTATCTGTTTCATTACATTACTCATCCTCAGTCATGACCTCAGCCTGAAACTAAATTCCTGCCCTACAGTTTCAATTACAAAAAAAGAATAAAATAAGTACAGTATACAAGGGTAATACCAACAAAAGGAGTAAATTTAGATTACGTTTATATCTTATTGATCTATAAAAAAGTTACTTAAACTATTTCTTTTGCATATAAAGAGATTAGAATATTTGGTCAACTGGAAATATTGCTAGGTACAGATGACAGCAACTGCATCAAAAAGTATAATACAAGGATTAAAACAAAAGCTCAAACGCTGAAGACATGCTACAAGAATGATGGCGGAGCTACACTGGTCTTGTTAATTGTCAAATTAGGGGCATGAAGGTGACTCAGATAAACACCTTTCTAACCATGGGATATCCAATAATTCTTCAAATCCTAGTCAAGTGTTTAGATTTATGTACAATTCAGACAAGCTCATACTGATTTGTTTTCTTCACAAGTTTCCAACAGTGGTTAATTTTATAGCTTGATCAAGGCTCTTGTGAAGAGGGAGCCTGTCACCTTGCTACCAATATTGGAATATAATGAGGCCATAGGAATGTTTCCCCATGCAGACCTTTCTGCTTAGTTTGAATGAAATAAACCAAGCATAATTAACTCCCACCTAGAAGAGTATAGAGATGGAGGTAAAACCACATGCGGACTAGAAAAGTGGCAAGAAGATACATGATACTATGCAGATTATTAGACATTTCATGGACAGTGGGACAATCAACTGCCTAAGGAATTAAAGCCCAATATTTTCTTTATCCACTCTGCCAGCTTCACTTGTCCTTCATTATGAGTTGATCCAACAACCAGAACTCACTTGTTCTCCTCAACTCCCCCAATCTAATCTTTACAGTTCAGATGATGTTCTTCCCCCAATAAAAAGAATTTAAGGCACAGGATAGCAGATGCGCAGCTTAGAAAACATTACCCTAAAACCCTTTGCACTGGGTGGGTTAGGATCTCCTGCAAGATCCGGACTCAAAGGCGCTAATGTGAATTCACACAGTGGTTTCTGGGTCTTCCAAGGCTTGCATGGGTAAAGAAAATAAAAAAGGCATCAATGTGAAACCTGATAAGCTTGTTAGGATCAGTTTTTTTTGTTGGTTTGTTTGTTTTTTTGAGGGGGACGCGACGGAGGGAGGAAGAGGAAAATTCCCAGAGCAGTTTCCAAAGTGTAAACTTTAACTTGTGATTTTTTTTGTTTGAACAGCCATCAAGATTGTTATCCCATCACCGCAAGGTTAGCAATATGAATTAGATTTAATTTTTTTAAAAACCGGTAAACTGATTTCTCTTTAAAAAAATAAAATCTCTGGTCTTTAAGGTCACTTCAGCTGCATTTTTAAAGTGGCTTTTTTTTTTCTGGAATGATGGAAGTTGTCTCCTAGCATTCAGCCCTTTAAGGTCAGGGCTGAACCCATGAGGTTTTAGTCAGGTCCATTCTGTCTCATGCCCTCCAAAGCTTTAAATGGTGGACTTTGAGAAGGACACACGCAGGTGGTGATTCTCACCAAGGTCATGATTATGGAGCTCGATGAGTGACTGAATGGCTTCTTCCACAGAGCCCATCTGGATTAGAGCCATCTTACGGTCCTTCCTGCCAAGACAAGTCAGTCAGTTTTAGGTCACGTTTGGTACTGCGTCTGTATAGCCCCACTCTCACTGACTCAATAGAAGTTTTCTTGTTTGATGCTGAAAGCCAAACATACATCTCAGCAGGCAAAACTGCTCATTAAAAAGGTTTATTCCTTTCCTCCCACAGGACTGAGTAGTCTCTACGATGAAAACATGCATCCAAGCCACCAACCCAGTCATCTTAGATTAAATTTCATCTCCAGCACTCTATGTGCACTTATTATCCTTGCCCCCATTCCCTAACCCAGAGATATCCAGGTATGACAGTTCCATACAACCAGTAATTCAGCCAAGCTAAATTTCTGGTCTGAGACAGTTACTATCCAGTGCTTTTAGCATCTTCAGATTTGTGGAGAACTCACTGGTAGATTTCATTTAGCTTTACCAGTTTTCTCCCAAGAGGACAGTTTTAAAATCTTAGACTTACTGGAAGAATTTGAATCCCTTCACCATCCCACCATTGCTTGAGAACAGCATCTTAAGGTCTTCTTCAGTTATCGAAGGTCTAAAAAAGTAAAGAAATTATAGTCAGTTTTCCAGTCAACTGGTATGAACTAGGAATTTATGTCTTAACTATACATTTTACGAGTTCCTTTCCTGAGCCCAATTTCTTCCAAGCCATGGCTTCCTAAAAGCAGACTAATGGGGAAGCTCTGCTGGATACCAGGGGTGAAAATCCCTTGGGAGAGTGATTGCATACAACTGTGACATAAGATTCCACTTCCAACTTGAACTATGAACTGGAGTCATCTGAGCAAGCAGGCATGGTGCCTCTCTGAACCAAGGAGTTGTGCCGGCAGTCTGGAGAGGATGGCATTAAGGAAATCATAGGTGGCTTGCCATTCAACAGCACAGTACAAGAGGTACCAGAGTGGGCAGAGGTGCCCACGGTACTTGGCACTGAACCCAAGGGGCTGGCAGATCCACGAGTGTCTGTTGGCACCACGCAAAATGATTCTTGAACCACTGGCAAAGCCAGCACCAAGAAACTTAGACTGGGTGCCATGGTGTATGTCTCAGACATTGATGGCACTGGGAGATTCTCTTGCTGCTGTAGCAGCAAAGAGGAGACAGACTATAGCACCACTCAACAGGAAGGTGCTCCTTTAGAGATTGGTCTCCATGGCATCAGTACCCATGCTGGAGTTGAAGACTCTGCCGGAGGTGCACTGATATATGCACCAGTGTCTCAGCACCAAGCACGCACTACTCTCCTTTCCAGCTGGTTCACTGGACTTTCATGCTGGGGACCTTAATTTCCTGGATGCCAAATACCAGGCAGTCCTCCTTTTTCAGTACTGGAGAAGGAGACTGGCACTGAGACTCTCCCATGACTGGAGGAGTGCTGCTAACTGAAGCAGAGGCATTCTATGCCCACCCCAAAGGGAAAGGTTACGAAGATGGAAACAGGGTTCCTTCCATAAAGAGGTGCTTTGATGTACTGTCTAGTCCTTTTTAGTTCTGGGCTTAAAGTATACGGTGCAGATGTGGCACCCGCCCTGGTGTGTGCTTCTCCTAGATACTTCAGGCATCAGCTTCTTGCATCTTTCAAGATTTGAAGCCTGGGGACCAAAGCATACCATGGCACCGTGTGTTGGTACCTCAAACGGGCAAGAACCAGGAGTTTACACTAAGTACACTAGAACAAAAAGGAAATCACTAGTGTAGTTTATAGTCCTACTGTAGTTCTATCAACTATTAACGAGTACTAACTATATACAATAGAAATGCTAAAAAAGAGGGAAACAGAAGCAAGGTAGAATGCTCCAACTGCCACATGTGGTAAGAAGGAACTGAGAGGGGGTCGGGGGTAGTTCTGCCTTTTATACCACCAAGCAGGTACGCGAGGCAGAAGAGGGCGCATGTGCCACTCCAAAGGTACTACTAGGGGAAAAAAATCTGACTCAAGTTCACTGGACGCATACACACCTGAAGTTGGACATGTGCAAATCACTCTAAGAAGTGCTACCAGTATCAAATTATTTTCTAAAAGATCAACCATAGAAGCACAAACCTAATCAAGGACTGATGACTAAGGGGACCAACTTGGACAGCTGGTGTCTTCAGGTTTCTGGAAGAAATGGACCTTAGAACTAGAACTGCTGTGGGGAAATCTAGATGAGTTGACATAATGCAAGTTAGGCATGTGGAAGAGTTGACTGTCCCCGTTTTAAGATGAATGTGGCCAAACTCCACTATACCTAGAGAATGCAGATCTTAAATTAATGCTCCACAGAACCTGGTACCCAATATCCTCTCCACTGGCAAAGTGTGTCCCTTTTTCAGAGCATATGTACATTCCTCACATGGGTACTTACGGGATATTGGAGAGGTGAAGGGTAGCAGAAGGCGGGAAGATATTCTGGAAGTTTTTGGAGCCTGGCTTCTTGAAACGATGTAGAGGAGAGTTTCCATAGTCTTTAGTCAATCCTTGGTCTTCCTGTCCCTCACGGGGAAGCTGTACTGTCTGATGCTTGGACAGGGTGATACGGATGGGTTTCCCATTAAGCTTCTGACCATTTAAGTGACTCATTGCTACAACAATTAAAAATAGCGTAAGGGGAACAGAAGTTGAAAGACTAGTTAAAGCTGACGTTTAACCCAAACCTAGAATTTCAATCAAATCCACTTCCTTATACAGACTGTCCAAACACCAAGACACCTATCATTACTACTATTGATTAACCTGCACCTTTTTATATTCTTTGCCCTCTCTCATTTTACAATTAGCAGATTGTCCGGCATAAGAATATCTACTTGAGTGTAACACCAAACCCCAGCCTACTATGTAGGCAAGCAATTCAGCGCATGGATACTTATTCTGCACCTTTTGAAGAGCAACATTAGTATTGACTATCACTCTTCCACGGAGGAGGTGTTTTTGATTTATTGCTAACTTGACTGCCATAACAATATGATCCTTAGTTGGATGTTAAACATTTAAACAAGCAGAGAGTGCTATGAAAGACCACTATGCTACCAGAGCGATGCAACAGAACATGCTTACCAAGCTGGGCCTGGTTTCCATCAGCCATTTGAACTAAGGCATTCTCCTTCTTATTAAATAAGATCTTCACCCTTTGCACATCACCATAGACTCCTTCAGAAAGTGAGGAGACAAGGAAAAAAAGTCTTTAGGTAGGAAAAGAAAAGTCTCATCCAACTTTATAACAAATCAATTCACCACCACAATCATCCACAACCAGACTGATCTCATTCCAACCAAGTTGACTTATTCTGCTCTACTTAGGGGGAGAAACTTATATACAGCAGAATAATAATGGAACAATACATTAAAGAAAACAGATACTGGGTTTCAGCAAAAAGAAAAAAATCTAACTGCCAAAGGATTGAACTGGACAATTTAGCATGCTACCACAAATTTTAAACTCCTATAAAAAGACATGCAAAGCAATAAACCATGCATAACTGAACATAAAAATAAAGGCAAACTAAACTAAACAGCAAACTATGTAACAATGTAAAAAAAATGAAATTATGCATTCAAAAATGGCAAACTGCAAACTGTACATTTTTGAAGTATCAAAAAAGTAATCTCAAATAAATGAAAAACAAGGTAATAAAAAGTGTGAATAATAACATACCGAAAAGAATAAAGAGGCATTGGGGTGTAACTCTCTTTAGAGAACAGCAGAGCAAGGCAGCGGAGGGACAGGGAAGAGGTAAGGAATCGAAGGGGAGAGCGAGGTTGCACAAATCGTCCACAACGAGGAAGGGCAGAGTCCCCGCAGGAAATGGCGAAATTGGTTGATGGATGATGAAGTTTTCAAGATGGTTAATATTGAAGGGCAGGTTGGTTTCCGAAGAGCAGGGTTTTTTGGAGGGGGGATTTTTTTTATTTTATTTTTTTGTTTCAAGCAACAACAGGAAGCAGAAGTACCGTGCAGTCAGTTGGCAAAGAAATTCCGGATCAGGGGAAGAAAAAAAATTCAGGGATGGGGGAGAAAAGAAAAAAGTAGCAAAAAACACAGGTCAGTAAATACATAAGGAATATGTAGTGTTCCATCAGTCAGATTTACAGATTTCTACATACAATACTTGTTTTACAGGAATAGTTAATAGGTTTTACCTAGTGGAACACAATGATAAAGAAAAGCATTTTTACTTAAGATATACATAGAAGGTAAGAGACCGTATCACCGCGGAGTGACTTCTAGAACGATAACATTAATGATATCCCAACTGTCCTTCTCAAAGCAATGGTTCAAGACTTTTTTGGCCTCTAAAAGAGGCTGAAACCTGTACTAACGGTCAAACTAAAAACAGCGTGACAACACTCTGAAGTATCTGCTTAACATGGGAATGTTTAGTGGAGATGATTCGTGTTGCACACTTCACTGCAACTAAACTAAAGGAGTGCAGTCTCGACATGAATCATTGCTTCCAAAGCCAAAGATTAACTGGAATAACTGCTGCACCACTGCTACCTATATATCAGAATGAATTGCTAAAGGAGAAGTGTCTGCTGTAAGGGGACACTACCCACAGGTACTGGAGGGGAACGGAGATTTCCACACACTCAGCACATTAATGAAGCAAGTCTCTTACTGCAGAGGTCAGTGTGCCAATACTCATCAGCAAGGACAGCAAGCAGGAGGAGCCTGTCCTCCCAGGGCACAATGATAATTCAACCTGCAGGCAAACACCAGCACACCCAGTCTACAATAAACATGGAAACAATGCAAATGGGAGAAATTGGGACTGCTCCCTACTTATCCCACTTTAGCTCTTAGGATTTAGAAAGAAATTTCACATATTACTAGAGGGAGAGAGTCACTCCAGGGAAATACGGTCTCTTAACTATCTAGTTGTCGCATAGGTAAGTTTCTAAAATACTGATTACACAGGCAGTGAAAAAAGTTTAAGTCTGTTAGTTCACTATAGGTATCAAAGTCTCTCTAACCCAAAGACAAGCTGGATGTATAGTGAAGAGGTCATCAAAAAATGCAAGGCATGACGTAATTGCTTAATTCCTACATTCGGCAAAAACATTTGTTCACACTGTTCAGAAACGGCTCTTTAGAAGCCTAGTCAGGTTACAAAAATTTAATCAAAATTCCAAATTTTTAATGCCTATACAGAAAAATGGATTATGCTGGGCCTGTCATTGACACCTGAGCATAACACAACATCCGGAATCAAAGTGCACCTAATTTCACAATATTAATCTGAAAATTATAATGCCAGCCCTTTGCCAGTTAAGGGGCTCTCCATTTGTTTTGTTTAGGAAGTCACTGTTAACTCCTGAAGCATCATAAGAAGAATTTCCACTCTAGGGACAAGATCTAGCCTGTAATCAGACCACCCTGAGAGTGCCACTGGCATTATCTCATGCCCCGAAGAAAACCGTAATGATAGTCAGGTGAAAAGAATAATCTGAAATTTGATAGATTAAATTTGTTAATCAATGAATTAAATATTTTGATTATTCCTTATCTCATCCAGACTTCTCTTTTGAAGCAAAAGAGGTTTTACAGTTACTCCGACATGACTGATAAAAGTTTTATAATTACACGTAGTAGGAATTAAGTTTTATGGGCAATCTTACCAGATATAGTAAAGCATTATTTTTCAGGCAGTATAGACTTATCTTCTAATGCACACAAACTGAAATATAGTCTACACTTTCAATCCAACAAGCAGCCAAAAGTTGACTTAATTCTTATCAAATGATCTTTTATATTTCATCCTTTATTAGGATTGTTCCAATTTTACTTGCCTTCATTTAAAAAAAAAAAAAACAAATATTTTCAACTCTGAGAAAAGTTAAATGGAATTGAAAATGTAAATTTGTGAGTTAAGAGCATAAATAAAGAAAAACTTCAAGGAATCTTGGAAAGGAAAAAAATACATGTGCGAGTGAGCACATGGCAGAGGGAACACTGCAGAGGTACAATGAAGCCAAGCTGGCGGGGGTCAAGACATTAAACAGAAAGAGTAGAGGGCAGAATGAACTCTCTCTGTAGTTCTGAATTAATGTATAAAATTAGAACATGCCAAGGAAGGAAGGGAGGGACTTTGCTATTCTGTGACCCAAATCACACAAGATCCATGGGAGTGGGTGGGAGATTGTAAAAAAACAACAACAAAACAACAACAAGGGAGGGACACACTCTGTAGCTTTATGGGACCAGAGCAGAGAGGCAACACCCTTGGCTATCAACCAAGGAAGAGCGAAGATTTCAATTTAAAAGATAGACCTTCCCATTTCCCTTTAGTGGCTAGAGTATTGATCTGCTTTGAGATTTAAGACTGGCAGAGCACACTTCATCTGCTTTTCTAGTTTTGCCGTTTCCTTTAGGACACAGTAAGATTTCACTTTCAGTAAGTTCCACCACAATCTTAGTGTTCAGAAAGTGAAAGCAGAGGTAACTGGAAGGAGAAAAAAAAGTGAAATTACAACTCCACTAACCTCAGGGTTCAGATTGCTAACCAGCAGAACGGAGTTCCCTGCCCCAGTGAGGCCGGGAATGCCCATCCGTCCTGCTGCAGCCGCTGCAGCTGCTGCTGATGGGATAGCCAAAGGAGCAAGTGCTCCATGAACATTTGGAACTGACAAGCCTGGAAATTAAAGAATATTAGCCAGTAAAGAAATTAACAGCATGTACTCCAATGTGCCTGCTGCACTAGAAGGGAGCGCTTCAAACCCCACCAATCACAGTCCAAAAGCATTTACTTTAATAATGACAAGTGCCTCCAATTCTGATACTACTGATCGGCTCCTCTAACAGTGTATTTCGCTCTCTTGTGGTGCCGGCTGCATGACAGATGCCTCTGGATGTGATCTGGCTGGTTTTAATATTTTACATGTTCCACAGGCTGCAGAATTGTATGAGTGCAAAGCCTCAATTCTGTGGGTGCAGGAAGGGTACTACAAGCAGTGCATTTGTAACACTATTCCAACCAATGCATGCTACAAGTGCTTCATTCAGTTACCATGCATGCAATGAAAACAAATATTATACACTCCTACCAGTTATTCATTACTCAATCTGAGAAAGGATTAATTTTATGTACAGGCATTTCTATGGTGCTCATTGTAGGTACGCGATGCTCACAATATCAAACATACATCACAAAGTTTTTAAAGGTATATCTATACTGAAAAAAAACAACCACCTGTGTAGGAGCAAGTCTCAGTGCCTGGGTCGACTGACTTCGGCTTGTGCTACAAGGCTAAAAATAGAGATGTTCTCCCTCAGGCTGGAGCCTGAGCTCTGAGACGCACCCCCCTCGCCAGATTTTGGAGCCAGGGACAGCTGACCCAGGCTCTGAGACTGTCGAGGTTTGTTTGTTTTTTTACAGCACAGACTCCTTTCAATTTAGAGCTTTCCATCTTTAAGTACTGGTAGAGCTACTGGTTGATTTCTTTCATAAATGATTAAAAACATCTATGGGGCATATGTACAACCTCCTTAGAGGGATGACACATTAAAGAGGAATTGATGGCCCGACAGACCACCTGGTTCATGACTAAATTTTTACATAGACATCTCAAATTCCATTTAGCTATGCTGTTTCTACAGTTTATTGGTAACTCATTCCATAGTTTACTATAGTAAAAAGGAGCCAACCTAGTGCTTAGCCTACTAGTTGAAGTTCAATACAAGTATTTACTATCCAAAAACTGAGAAGGGTTTGAGAATGACATTTATTAAAATTGGCACTTCAGTCATATATGCATCATTTTGATATCGGCAATGAGCCCTGAAGTTCATAGGGCTGTCTATTTACCACACTTAAGTTTAAATATTAACTTTATTCAATTAAAAGTATTAAAACAGAATGGAAAGTGGTTTCCAGTTTCAGAAGAAGCTTCCATGTAAGTGCTAGAAAGTTAAAATTCTAGTGCCACTAACATACCAAATTTGCTACGCTTGGTAGAGAGTTCAGAAACAGATGTAATTATCTTTACTTTCAAAATACTACTCATGACTACTATTTGTGTCTTGCCTTCTTTCCCCTCCCACTACGTTGATTACTTCATTCACTACAGCCACACGTGTCCATGTAGATGGCTTCAAGGACTTCAGTATCTTCCATTTCCCCATTTTGTCTACTTATTACAGGATCATCTCATTCTATACCCTGTAATCAGCACACAGACTTAACAGTTCAGAGGGAATTAATATTTATTTTTCTAACCTAATGATCTTGAGACAACTTGGGTCGAAGTGGCTGTTCAGTGACAAAACGTTTAAAAAGGCACTGCTCTAGCGATGGCCAGCAATTGCAAGGCAACCTAAGGAATTCAAGTTTAATGTTTGAAATACAGTACCTGCTTGAGGAATTGCAAAGGCAGGAGGGAAGCCAGCTCCTGCATATGGAGAGGCAGAAATTATTCCTGGAGCTCCTGTGAAAGAAAGAGTAAGACAGTAAGTCTATGAATCTAATTCCAATAGACAAGACAACCCCACTTCAGACAGCCAGTTTGTCTCGTCACATGTCTTGAAATGTATGTAACGGAGGACAGACTAAGCTCCTAGACACATCACAAAATTAGAACTGTCTCTACAATCCAATAAAGCTACTAAACGTTTCTTTTGAGAGAGTGTCACCACTGAATGCCAAGAACCAGTTTCCTATTCCAAGTTTAGCTTTGAAGACACTTTCCTGCTTTGAAGCAGCAATTAAAAACGGTTCTCTCTATCTACTTTGCACTTTTGAAAAGGTCTGCTACTTTTTCCTATGTCATGTCAGTTTCAGTATAACACCACTCTCAAAGAGCCAGGGATATAACTAGTAACACCAGCCACTCCAAATCATTGACAGAACAGCAGGTGGCACTAATAGCACAGCAAATGGACAAGCATCTGCAAGGATTCTTGGTAAAGAGAAGCGAGATGGCTTATCAGAGATGCATGGTCTTTTTTTTTTTTTA
This sequence comes from Emys orbicularis, assembly GCF_028017835.1. Classification (NCBI taxonomy): domain Eukaryota; kingdom Metazoa; phylum Chordata; order Testudines; family Emydidae; genus Emys; species Emys orbicularis. Next base: position 11,427,525 of record NC_088706.1, on the reverse strand, counting down.
GTACAACCATATTAGTGTTCCATGTTATTAGCTTAAGACTTATATGCCACCAAAGAGACTAAATGGAGATTAAATTGACTGATCCAATGCAGAATAATCTGTTGGTTAAGCAGTAAATCCAACTTTGGATACAAGAAGTCTTGGTTACCGCACAAATCAAACTGGCAGGAAAAAAAGACTCACCCCCATAGACAGTATTTGAAACTCTTCTGAATGGAGGTAAGGAGCTGTTGCTAAAAATGCATTCATGGGTTAATGCCAACATTCCGCATTGTGAAATGCAGTTTCAGAGCCAACAGTTAATTTCACTATAGAGGGGGTCATTATGAAATGAAAAGGAGGAACCAGATGTACTCCACTAAAGATTGATACTTAGTATTGTTCAGGGAAGAACAAAACATCTCATTCTGTACAGAAAGTGGTTTGAATCAACAGTGCAATGAGCAATTATGATTTGTGAGGTGTCAACACTCAGATACCTTCACTACTTGACTCAAGTTCTGAATGTTGAAGCCCACAATACACAGACTTTTAGGAAGAAGTCAATATATTCTTAGAGGGGCTTTCTTACCAAAAGCAGCTGCCATGGTTTGATCAAGAGAGGGCTGGCTATCCCCAGAAGGTAAATCTGGTCGTGTGTAATCTCTGCTCTTATCATTGTTGTATTTAACATTGAGGCTTGTGAGTTTGGAGAAGTCGATGCGCAACGTGCAACAGGCATTGTAGATATTCTGCCCATCTAAAGACTGCAGAAAAACAAACCAGAGCTCTTTTACCTTTGTCAAAGGTACCTTTATGCTAAAGAACAAATCTGATTAACTTGGATAGTTATTCAGACATCTTAAAGCTGTAAGAATAAGCGCAAACAGCTTACTTAGATAACATGCTATAAAATTATTTAACAAGATCCTGACACTGACTTTGTGTTAAAATTTCACTTTCAATGCACTTTTATTGGTGAGTCTCTCCCAATTACACACAGAAAACCTCAGTGAAACAGTTGCACATGTGTAACAGAGCAGAATTTGACCCTGTACTATTATAAACATTTCCATGTGACAGAAGCAAGACACAGCTGTTCCTAGATCTGTTGAAACCCTCTCTTTTACAAGTCATCCCTTAACGAGTTTAGGTGTGTGGAGCTGCCAGTGTACTCACCAGTTTGGCATGCTGAGCACTCATAGGGTCAGCATATTGTAACAGGGCCTGGAACTGGTTGTTCTTGGTGAATGTAATTATTTTCAGCACTGTGCCAAACTTGGAAAAAATCTGCAAGATAAAGTTTGTATACCATGTCATCTCACGTTTCTAATAGTTGTTTTCTCTTTGTATCTCTGCTTTTCACAATAAGAAACTGCAAATAAAGCCACTTTCATCTTTTAATCTAATTTTTATTAAGATCAGAATGGAAAAGTAACGTAGGAAATAGTTGAGAAATATGTTTTAACACCCTATGTTCTGATTCTGTTTAATGAATGGCTTGTGGATCTCTGCAAAGGCTTACTGAATTTGAATTTCCAAAGCTGTATTATGCATGATTTTAGCTTTCCTGTGTAAAAAACTTTACGATAATGCTGAAACCCTGCTAAGAGAAATACTTTAGTAGTTTCCCTGAAGAGTTATTTACTTCCACTGGAGTTAAAGATGTTTAAGCAAAGGCACTTTCCTGTTTTGTTAGGTTAAAAACTGGTAACTTTAATTTGCATCTTTGTCTTGCAGTCAAGGTGACTAATACTATGTATGGTAAACAAACAGTTTAATATGGATTCTTCACAAAAGAGACCTGAATGCTTCCTCCAATGAATAGAAACATCTATGACAGTTTTGTACGTGCCACTGCACGCATGCTTACCAACATGAGAAAAATATTATGCATGCATAACTAGCTACCTTTTAAAAGATACAATTAGGCCCTTTCCCTTTGTTTCTGAATCACGACCAGCTATTATTTTGAAGTGTGGCTCTTCTCGAATGGCTAGCCAACTACAAAAGCAGTTTCTCCTCCCTTGGTGTTCACACCTCAACTGCTAGAAGAGGGCCTCACCCTCCCTGATTGAACTAACCTCGTTATCTCCAGACTGATTCTTGCCTGCATATCTATACCTGCCTCTGGAATTTTCCATTACATGCGTCTGACGAAGTGGGTATTCACCCACGAAAGCTTATGCTCCAATACATCTGTTAGTCTATAAGGTACCACAGGACTCTTTGTAGCTCTTCTCAAAATTACTTTAAACTCAACTTCTAGCTGGATAACTTGTGCTGTTAAAGCATGTGTTGTAGTATTTGCACTTAGTGTATTTTTAAATGAGGGTTTGAAGGAAGAGGATGCTTCACATACAAAAATCAAGCTTTGCATTTTAAACTGAAAAGACACTGAACAGAGCAAAATTATTGTCCCCAGTGCCCTTTGCAATTAAAAAAAACTAGTGTAGCACAAGTGCAACAAAAGCATATGTTTAAAATAGAAACAAATTTTTACTCTTGTGCAACTAAACCAGGCTAATTTCTTTGTTATGGTTGACAGCATCTATAAGAATTTAAATGTGGCACATTTTAGTAGCATTATATGTAATGCCCATCAACTAAAGTTTCCTGGTTTAAGCCATGACACTATTTCACTGACACAAACTCCCTAACTTTACCAGTAGTCTCATTGAGACAGTTTTGCCCAGTGTAGTCTGCCTTACCGCTGCCTACACTTCGAAGTTTTCCTAGACAGAATTTTTTGCTTCACTGCATGAAGGATGCTCTTGTGTTTATTGGGCCACAAGTCTTGAACGCCTATCACCCCAATAGACTTCACAGGACTAGATTTCAGGTGGGGAGTGAACACTAGCAAAGTAATACAATGCAATCCAATACTGTGAATGTGACTTGGCAATTAAAAATGAGAGGATACTACAGGAAGTGCTATTAACGGAAATGCCTCTATATTTAATATTTGTCAAATACTTCGTCATTGACTATTCAGCTTTAAAAACAGCTGGCAATGTGAAAACTTTGATGTGCCAGCCAACAGTTTATCTGGATTCTCTGAGATGCTTGTGTGTTTTACATTGCTAACACACATTTATGTATCACTGTAAATGTACATGGTGCTTTACAGCTGTAAACATTCCCGGATGCAAGGACTTAACCTAAGACAAAGGAGAAAAAACTGAAGGGATGATCACATGAAGGAGGTTTTGGATAAAGCAACACTGCTCCATACAAACAGCTGTTGCCATTTCTTCCATATTGATCTGCAAGAGGCAATTTGAGCATGATCTCACCTGATGCAGGACATCCAGAGTGACAGGATAGAAGAGATTTTCCACAATGATCCTCAAGACAGGGCTCTGACCAGCCATTGCCATTCCTGCATCCACTGCAGCAGCAGAGGCTGACAGTGCCAGGTTTCCAGACTGAACAGAGTTCACTGCTTGCAGAGCTGCCTGGGCCCGCTGTGGAAAGAAACATCCTGTCAGGTTAATAATACTGCAGGTAGAAGTACTCAAGTTTAATTTTTTTGTTGCAAGTTTCCCACTTGGAAACTACCATAGAACACAACACTGACCACCACAATTGGAGACTAGGAGTTTGTATAAGGAAACTTACAACTAAGAGCCTGTTCATGTAACAGTACATTTCAAAGTTTCTGGCAGTGGTTGCCCACTTCAGAGCCAACAAGAGCATTGCAACATGAAAATGCGAACTAGAAGTTCACACGCATGAATTGCTTATAGGAAAAGACAGCTAGAGTTCATACTTGCTATGATCCCGTTACTAGTGATTGCTTCCCCTCCACCCACCCTCCCAAAAGCCTAAACCGAGTGATCTTGTTCAACATTTGTTGATGCAAGGTCTGTGTTATTCCATAATAAAGAACTTCAGGCTGGGCACGCCCACACCCTAGATGAAGAGTCTGGATTACTAGTATAATTACTTGGAACCACGCCAAACAAGCAGCACTAGTAACATTACACATTTCGTTTTATAACTATTAGGGACATGCTAGAAACACATGGAACAGGAGTGAGGAAACAGAAAAGGCATGGAGACAGAACTATCCTAAAAGTAACACCACGACACACTGGGGCTTCACCCTTCTAAATGTGCAAAGAATACTCCCTCATCCCCAGGACTGAGAATTAAACTAGAATTAAGGTTCTTTAGTTATGGTGTTTGCACGTGTCTTCTGCTGTAAAGTAATACTACAACTGGCAAGTCAGAGCTGAGCTTTTGACAAGCTATAGAAACTGACAAAACAATGAGTAATGAGCAACCTTTTTTTAAACTATTTAGGAAGTTCAAACAAGTTTACAAATCCTTGATGTTTTGAGGACAGTGAAGTTAAAAGAAACTTGAAAAAAATACTTTCATAAAATGGAGAAAGTCTCCCTTTGTGAGGTTCCTGTTCTGAGTCAGACCAATGGTGCATCTAACCCTATATCCTGGCTTCTGACAGCAGTCCATGCCAGATGCTTCAGAGGGAATGACCAGGACAATTTCAAAATGATCCATCATCCCCTGTCGTCCAGTCCCAGCTTCTGGCAGCCAGAGATTTAGGGACACCTAGAAAAGGGATTACATCTCTGACCATCTTGGCTAATAACCATTGATGGACTTATCCTCCAGGAACTTATCTAATTCTTTTTTGAACTAAGTGATAATTTTGGCCTTCACAACATCCCCTGGCAACGAGATTCACATTGTGCAAAGGAATATTTCCTTATGTTTGTTTTAAACCTGCTGTCTATTAATGTCATTGGGTGACCTCTGGTTCTTGCATTATGTGAAGGGGTAAACAGCACTTCCTTATTTACTTTCTCCATACCAGTCATGATTTTATAGACCTCTATCATATCTCCACTGGTAATGTCTTTTCCATGCTGAACAATCCTACTCTTTTTAATCTCTCCTCAAATGGAAGTTGTTCCTCACCCTTAATCATTTTTGTTGCGCTTCTCTGTGCTTTTTCCAATTCTAATATATCTATTTTTTTTTAGATGTGCAACTAGAACTGCATGCAGTATTCAGGGTGCGGACATACCATGGATTTATATAGTGACATGATGATACTTATTGCCTCGTCTATCCCTTTCCTAACAGTCCTTAACGTTGTTCATTATTTTGACAGCAGCTGCAGCCTGAGCAGATGGATTTAAAGAACTATCCACAATGACTCCAAGATCTTTCTTGAGTGATAACAGCTAACTTAGTCCCCATCCTTTAGTACGGTATGTATAACTGGGATTATGTTTTCCAATGTGCATTACTCTGCATTTATCAATGCTGAATTTCACCTGCCATTCTGTTACCAGTCACATTCTCTGCAGTGAAGATCAATGCAAAGAATTCATCTGGCTTCTCCTCAAGAGCCTTGTCTTCCTTGAGTGCTCCTTTAGCACCTCAATCACTCAGTGGTCCCACTGATTGTTTGGCAGGCTTCCTGCTTCTGATGTTCTTAAAAATTTTTCCTGTTAGTTTGTGTGTCTTTTGCTAAATGCTCTTCAAATTCTTTTTTGGCCTACCTAATTATATGTTTACACTTGATTTGCCGGAGTTTATGTTCCTTTCTATACTCCTCAGTAGGATCTGACTTCCAATTTTTTAAAGGAAGCCGGTCTCTAACCTCCTCTTTTAGATGGTGGCATTTGTTTGGTCCTCTTGCTTTTTTTTTTATTTTGGGGGGGGGGGGGGGGGAAAGAATATACATTTAGTTTAAGCTTCTATTATGGTGCTTAAATAGTTTCCATGCAGCTTGCAGGCATTTCATTCATGACTTTTCCTTTTAACTAACTTCCTAATTTTTGTGCGGTTCCCCTTTTTTGAAGTTAAAAGCTTCTTTTATATTTTCCTCTCTACCAGGAAGTTTAAATTTAATTATATTATGGTTGCACTTACCGAGCGGTTCAGCTATATTCATATCTTGGACCAGATCCTGTGTGCCACTTAGGACTAAACCAAGAATTACCTCCCCCCTTGTGGGTCAGGATTAGCTGCTCCAAGTAGATGACATTAATGTGGTCTAGAAATTGTGTCTCTGCATCCCATCCTGAGGTGACATGTACCCAGTCAATGTGGGGATAGTTGAAATCACCCCCTATTATTGGTTTTTCTGTTTTTGTAGCCTCTTTAATACCCCTGAGCATTTCACAATCATTATCATCATCCTGGTCAGATGGTTGGTCGTCTACTCCTATTGCTATACTCTTAAATTAATCAAGCATAGAATTTCTATCCAGAGAGAGTCTCTATGGTACAGTTTGATTCATTTAAGTTTTTTACTATATTTGACTATGCTTTCTTTCACATACAGTGCCACGCCCTCACCAGCATGACCTACTCTGTCATTCCTATATATTTTGTACCCTGGTATTACCATGTCCTGTTGATTATCATTGTTCCGAGTTTTTTGTGATGCCTATTATATCAATATCCTCATTTAATATCAGGCACTCAAGTTTACCCATCTTAGTATTTAGACATCTGGCATTTGTATGCAAGCACTTAAATTTGTCAATATTTAGGTATCTGTCTTTATGTGATATATTTACTAGGATACAGATAGTCTCCTTTAATAAATCCTCACCTAAGGGATATCTGAACTGTGTGCACCTCCACATCTGTCTGTTTCCCCCAGCCCTTAGTTTAAAGTCTCCTCTATGATTGGCGGCATATAAAATTAGAACAATCTGGTTCCGTTTTGGTTTAGCCTTCCTGTAAAGGTTCCTCCTTTCCCAAAAGTTCCCCAGTTGCTAATAAACCTAAATCTCTCCTTTGAACATCATCTCATCTATGCATTGAGGCCCTGCAGTTCTGCTTGTCTAACTGGCCCTGAGTGTGGAATTGGAAGCATTTCAGAAAATGCTACCATGTTCTTCACCCCCTATCATTTCAACTGATAATTTTAGCAGTTCATCTCCCATAGAATGCAGAAATGAATAGTAAACAGCATTAGCTACCTGAGAGCTGCACCCCCAAGCTTTCTAGATTGCAAAAGTTATTAATTTCTAGTGCTACCGGTTTAAGTTAGCAACAGAAAATTATCAGAAAGTGGAGGAAAAAGCAAGAGGGCAATCAAAAACATGTGATTCTAAGGTCCAATTTTTTGCAATCTACCAGGACTAGAAGTGATTATGTAAGACTACTGGAGACCTCTCCTGTTCAGTCAAGTTATCATGCCTTGGAGGCTGTCATGTCAGCCTCAGTCTAGGGTCTTGTTCACAGTAGGATATAAAGGTGGGATAGCATGTTAGTAGATAAGGACTAGCAGTGCTTTAGCATTAATCCAGGACTGAATTTATCCAGTTTGAGCCTCAAACCAGCATCATTTTCAATCCCTATCCCATATAATGGTGCTTAAATAATACATAGTATAAAATTAATACATGTAGCCCTTTCAGATCATTGAGCCACACCATTAGTGGAGCATCAGGACCAACAATGAAACCAAACGGATAGTTAAGAATGGCCACAGTGGGTCACACCAATGGTCCATCCAGCTTTTTACCCTGTCTCTGACAGTGGCCAATGCCCGATGATTTAGAGCAGTGATCTCCAACCTTTTTACGCCCCCAAGATCACTTTTTGAATTTAAGGGCAACCCATGACCTCCTCCGCCCCTTCCCCAAAGCCCCACTCACTCCATCCTCCCCTCTCTCCATCGCTTGCTCTCCCCCACCCTCACTCACTTTCACTAGGCTGGAGCCGGGAAGGGAGTGTGGGCTCTGGGCTGGGGCCGAGGAGTTCGCAGTGTGGGAGGGGGCTCCAGGCTGAGCCTTAGCCAGGGTGTTGGGGTACAGGAGGGGGTGAGGGGTGCAAACTCTGGCAGGAACTTTGGGTGCAGGATGCTGGCGCTGGGGTGGGGCTTGGGGTGCAGGAGGGGGTTTGGGATGCTGTCTCTGGGAGGAGGCTCAGGTCTGGGGCTTGGGGTGCAGGAGGGGATTCGGAGTGCTGGCTCCGGGCAGGGGTGCGGCCTCCCACCAGGTGGCACTTACCGTGGGCAGGCTTCCTGCCTGCCCCGGCCCCATGCCGCTCCCAGAAGGGGCCAACGCGCCCCTGTGGCTCCTGGGGGGGGGGGGGGGGCACGTGGCTCTGCGCACTGCCCCCGCAGCTCCTACTGGCCACAGTTCCCTGTTCCCGGCCAATAGGAGCCGCGGGGTCGGTACTTGCAGGCAGGAGCAGCGCACTGAGACACCTGCCCCTCCCCCCCCCAATATGGGGGCCACACTGGCCACTTCTGGGAGTGGTGTGGGGCCGTGGCAGGCAGGGAACCTGCCTTAGCAGCAGCTCCACTACACCACCAGAGATCGCGATCAACTGGGAGAGTCTCTAGGATTGACCAGTCGATCATGATCGACCGGTTGGTGACCACTGCTTTAGAGGGAATGAACATAAAGAGGTTACCCACCCAGTGCAGTAACTGTAGTTCAAGATGTGTCCACCTATGGGTGCTCCATTTCAGATGCGCATATGCACCTGTGACTGGAGATTTTCATTAAGTGTCTGTTCAGCCCATGGATGAGCCAGTGATATTCCTGTGCCCCACATCAAGGCTGTATCAGGCTGTGCAGGCGAACCACCCCCGGGTTCCTTCTCCCATGCCAAGGCTCAGAAGCAAACTCCGAACAAAGGGGAAGGAGGGCAAGTAGTGGAGCACCCACAGGGACACATCTCAAAGAACTATGGTTACTGCAAAGGGTGAGTAACCTTTCTTTCTTTCGAGTAGTGTCAATATGGGTGCTCCATTTGAGGTGACTCCCGAGCAGTATCCAATCAGGAAGAGGGTGCTTTGGAGTCAAGTCCATTACAGAGGAAAGAACCACACTCAACTTCTGTCTCAGATCTGGAGGCATCGATTAACACAGAGTGTCTGGAGAAGGTATGTACCAAAGATCATGTAGCAGCTCTGCAGATTGGGATTTTGTGGAGTGAGCAGACAAGATTCCAGAAGATGGAATGCTAGCAACACTCTCTATATAAGCAGCCCTGAAATCCATTTTGATAGCCTCTGGTTAGAAACAGCAGAGCCTTTTGATCTGTCTGCAAACAAAACGAACAGCCTAAGGGATTTACTAAATGGTTTAGTCCTATATAGATAGAAAGATAATAGCCTTCTGATATCTAGAGTATGGAGCACTGTTTCCATGTTGGATTTGTGAGGTTTTTGGAAAGAAAATTGGTAGGTAAATGATCTGATTCAGACGAAACTCAGAAGACACTTTAGGAAGGCCCCGGGGATGCAGATAAGGACACTAGCCATGTAGAAAATTGTGAAAGGAGGGTCTGCCATAAAGGCCCCAGTCTTTCTGAATCAACGGGGTGAAGGTAATAGCCACTAGGAAGGCTAGTTTAAGAAAAGGAACCTCTGCCCCTACACTGCAAAGAACCTTCCACCAGTCTAGGGAACGCTTCACCAGCTGGGAAACTGACACCTGTTTCTCTAGGCTGTGTTTGTCTGGCGAGTAAATTGATCCAAGCCACCCCTGGAAACAGTAAAGGTATACCCTCGGATGTTCTGTCTCAATGGTATAAACTACCACATGACTGAAGAGTTGAAGACTGTTTATGACTGAAGTCTGGGGGCTCCCTTGAATAATTCTGACAAGGTCTGATAATGTCACAAGCCTGTCCATGGGAAGGAAGGCCCTGTCTGCTAAAGAAGCCACGAATGTCCCTATAAATTGTATGTTCTGAATGGGTATCAGTGTAGATTTTTCCACATTCAACTGAAGACCCAAGTCTAAGAACAAGAAAAGCGTTTTTGCTGTGGCAGATGACTCCTCTTGGTATGTCCAACCCCTTGTTCAGCCAGTTGTCAAGGCACAAATACTATGACCACCTGATGCAGGTAGGCAGCCACCACGAAGAGAACCTTTTGAAACACCAACAGAGCTAAGGAGAGATCGAGCGGGAGCACCCGATACCGAATATGAACCTGGCCTACGACAAGATGCAGGAACCTTCTGAGAGACAGGTACATCACTATATGGAACTGTGCATCTTGAAGGTCAATGGCTGAAAACCAAACCCCGGAAGTTAAAGAAGGAATTATAGCTCCCCACATCACCATCCTGAACTTTTTAGGTTTCACAAATTTGTTTATGAGCCTTAGATTTAAGATGGGTCTCCACCCTCTGTTTTTCTTTGGTTCAAGGAAATACCATTAATAGAAGCCTCTCCCCCTATGCTGAACAAGGCCCAGACTATCGTTCCTAAACAAAGAAGAGAGTTTATTTCCTGTCCTAATAGGGACTTGTGAGAGGGATCCATGAAGGACAGAAGAGGGGAATGAGGGGGCGGGAGGGAGGTAAAATGGGTGGTGCTGCCCGATATTACATCCAACATCCATTTGTCCAAGATGATACACTCCTAGGCTTGTTGGAAATGGAAGAGTGTCTCCAAAGGGGGGAAATGGGGAAAACACTGAAGTTGACAAGCTAATGGAAGTCTGAGGTTTGAACCCTCAACCAGGTGGATGCGCAGATGCATCAGATAGGTTAGATCTTTTTCTCTGGAACCTGTGTCTTTCAAGAGGTTCCCTCAGCCTCTGAAACCGGAAGAACTGCATCACCTTTGAGCCATTTGTGATCTAAACTTCCTTTTGCTTGTAGGAGTGTAGATACCTAACAAGTGTAATGTGGCCCTGGAATCCGTAAGGGTATGCAAAAAACTCATCGGTATTTTCCACCAACAGCTTCAGTCCATCAAATGGAAGCTCCACCACCATATTCTAGTCTTCTCTGGGGAAGCTGTAAGCATGAAGCCTTGCGCATCACCACTGCCGTAGAGCTCAAGGGGGCTACAGTATCTGCAGCACCCAGAGCTGCTGGAAGAGATGTCCTGGCCAGTAATTGTCTGTCAGCAATAGTGGCCTGCAACTGTTCCCTTTGGTTAGGAGGAAGGTGTTAAATTATCCAAATTTTGTAGTTTATCGATGTATTCATATTTTGCCTTCAGTACCCAGTAATTTGCAATATGTAGGGTTGCTGATGAATAGGATTCTCTGCCCAGCCGGGCCAGGCACTTCTGGTCTCTGTCCTATGGGGAGGACTTATGTTGCTTGCCCCGTTCATTAACTGCATCAATCACCAAGCGTTAGGTGGAGGGTGGGAGAATAAGACCTCCGAGTCCTCTGACATGTGGGCATTACTGTAGCTGGGGTTTGTCAAATGGTTTTAGAAGGTTCCAGAAGAGCCTTGTTGAGAGGAAGGGCAATTCTGGATGTGTTGCGAAGTGCAGAATATCCAGCAGCTTGTGTTTGGATTCTCTGACCTCCTCAACAAGGTATCTAAGGATTCTGTCACTCGCCTAACAAGTTCCTGGAACTGCCAAAAGCCATCCACCATAGATGGAGGAGGCATTACAGATTCCTCTGGTGAAGATGGTACAAAATGGTATAAGGATTGGCTTCGTCTGACCTAGTTTCTTGGGATTCAAATGTTTCTTCCTCTTGCTGGAGAAGAGACGCTTGAGTCTCCCTTTCATTCCGATGGGAGAGGGTTGGGGGCCTGGAAAACTGTGATAAAGCACTCAAGGATTCCAATATCACCATTGAGGACCATATGGGGGAAGGGGTGACACCCAGGGTTGCTCCCACCAGGAGTTGAGGTCCTTGAGTACTGCTCCTACCACTCTGAGAAAGGAGGTCCATATATGGGTAACATAAGGGAACCCTGAACAGCAATCGATGCTGAAGGGAAATAATCATCCTCTTCTTTTATTGGTAGATATTCAACTGAAAAGGGGGTGATGGTACTGGAAATGTATAGAGCTCTGAAGACTGAGTGACTCAGTACCAAAAGGCACTCTGTAACCACCAGCAATGAGGAGACTGGTTCAGCAGTCACCGATAAGTCCTTTGTGTATCTAAAAATCTTGCAGCTCTGACTGATGTTGCGGTACCAAGTATTGTTGCAGCACCAACAGATCGGTATGCTCGTCCTTGCTAGTCAGTACCGATTGCTTAGGATGCTGATGTGGCTGGAGGCTTACATGGTACTGAAGAACTCCATGGGGGTATGGGGAAAGGAGTTAAGTCCAACAGTACTGTTCCTCTGTGTTTGGTCTGTCAATCTCCTGGAGACAGTACTGGGGCCTTCAGAGAACCATGCCTGGACTTAAACCTGATTTCCTGCTTACCAGCACTGGAGGATATTTTTGCCTCCATGGTACTGAGCCTCAAGGATGTAGTCTCTGAGACGGTTGACCTGGTGAGGGAATGAGATCTCTGAGGAGGGTTCTTTGGGAGGGGAATTAGCGCTCCTCTGCTTAGGATGTTTAGAAGAGGACTCTGAGGATCTCCCCTTTCTGGAAGAGTGCTGTGCCAAAGTTGAAGGGGCGCTAGAGGCCCCCAGGGAGTGATGTGGAACTCCTTACCTGAGGAGGTTGTGAAGGCTAGGACTATAACAATGTTTAAAAGGGGACTGGATAAATTCATGGTGGCTAAGTCCATAAATGGCTATTAGCCAGGATGGGTAAGAATGGTGTCCCTAGCCTCTGTTCGTCAGAGGATGGAGATGGATGGCAGGAGAGAGATCACTTGATCATTGCCTGTTAGGTTCACTCCCTCTGGGCACCTGGCATTGGCCACTGTCGGTAGACAGATACTGGGCTAGATGGACCTTTGGTCTGACCCAGTACGGCCTTTCTTATGTTCTTATGATGTACATGGGCGTTGTTACCTGGCTCCGAACAGGGTGAAGGGAACGCTCCACCATCAGTAGTCACAGCCTCCCTTCTCAGTTCTTCCAAACCCTACATTAGGGGGCTAAACAGAAGCTACACTTCTGAGGAACACGTGACTCTCCCAGGCAGCAAATGCACTTTAAGTGTCCGGCACTGATAGGGATATGTAAAGGGAGGCTGAGGTGTAACATTTAAATCCCAGTAAACCGGTTATGCCCCACACTGGTAGGATTTCCCCAGAGGAAAAGAAAAAACTCCTCCCCTCCCCCCAAGAAACTACAAGCTATGATTACAAACTAAGAACTAACTAGCTAGCTAAATTGGGATAAACAAGCACTGCAAAAGCCAAGGCAAACACGCCACGCTCCACCTCAGGTCAAGGTGGTGGAGAAGGAATTGAGGGCAGTTCACTCGCACAGCCTGATATACCCTCAGCACAAGACGAGGATATCAACGGCGCAGGCTGGACAGACAATACTAATGAAAATCTCCAATCAAAGGCACATGGGGCACAAGTGCACATGAAATGGAGCACCCATAGGGACACTGCTCAAAGATCAAGGCAATTTTGAATGATTCGTCCTGTCATCCAGACCCAGCTTCTGGCAATTGGAGGTTTAAGGGTACTCAATGAAGTGCTAGGCAGTTGTTATTGAAGGACAATAAAAAGAATTACTACTCACTGCTTGGTTTGGAGAGTTGTCTGTTTTGAGTTCCTTGTGGTTGGAGAACTGAATGTAGATGGGCTGGCTTCGAAGGACTGGAGTGACTGTGGTGTAGTAACTTACCATGGTGTTGGCTGCTTCCTCGGTGTTCATTTCTATGAAAGCCTGCATAGGATCACAAATGTGACATGTCTCGGTTATTACCAGAGATGCTTACATTAAGGTGGCAATTTGAATGTTGGATGGTATCATGATGTGACCGATGGAAGGTCTTCTGTACAGGATATTAAGTGAGATTCAGGAAGATGTACAGTAGTAGTGTGTTGACATGCAAGCTTTCAAGGCCACTTGCTTGTACAACAGAATTGCAAGAAGTTTTCAACTAAGTCTTGTTTTTAGAAGAGACAAACCATATTGAAAACAAGTGAGAGTTTTCACTATGCAGTTAAAAATACCAGCTTCATTTGCTTGGGTCTCATTTTTAGGACTTCAGATCACAATTTTTGGCAACAGATCTGTTATAAAAAACGGTTTGCAAAAGAATTTCAGTAATCAGACTGAAGAGATCATCAATTCTGACAGTGCCAAAAGTGTGACAGTGACACTAGCTCAGACTGAAGCATTACCCCAGATTTCAGCCTACTTTCACTTTTTTCTTTTGTAGATATAAATCAGGCCTTACTCTTGTATATTTTAAATTTACTAGCTAAAATCTCCCACTTTTTAAAAATAGCATTTAAAAAACTAAACAATAACGAAGTGTTGCATGAAACCACATGAACTACGTATTAACACATGTAACGTAGAACCTCACTAATTCTCTGCTAATCTTAAAATCTGCTTATTCTTATGATCTCATACTACTTCTAACTAAGGGCTGGTCCACACTAATCCCCCCACTTCGAACTAAGATACGCAACTTCATCTACGTTATTCACATAGCTGAAGTCGAACTATCATAGTTAAAACTTACCGCGGGTCCACACACGGCAGGCAGGCTCCCCCGTCGACTCCGCGTACTCCTCTCACGGAGCAGGAGTACCGGCGTCGACGGCGAGCACTTCCGGGATCAATTTATCGCGAATCGATCCCAGAAGATCGACTGCTTACCTCCAGACCCAGAGGTAAGTATAGACATACCCAAAGATGCAAATGTGCTGCAGTGAGTTATTACTTTTATGATACACAGCATAAATGCAATTTATATACTATGAAATATCAAATCAAAAGAGCAACACACTTTATTCTGATTTTTTTTTTTTTGCAAGTATAAAAGTATTTCATGTGATACAGTAACTGTAAAACGGTTTGCTTCTTTGCTTTCCAATTTATAATCCACAATGGATTTCCTGGTCACCATGAATTAGTGCTAACCTACTACATTGTCCAACTGGGGTTTACTCGTTACATTTTTAGGCCTCCTTTAACTTCAAAGGTTAGAAGTCCAAAGAAGCTACTGGGCCAGCATGACTAAGAGCTGGCTCACATCAGTCTTGTCTAAACTACTCTCCTGCTTTGTATTTTACAATCAATTAGAATATAGAGAAGTGACTGCATGCAAGCAGTGTTTGAAGCCCCTGAAGTCAGAAAAGGCGGTGTTTTTGAATAGCTCTTAAATTAAAATCATCTTGAAACAAAAAATGTATCTGGAACTTAGTAACTACTATCTGGCAGTTGTATTAGCAACATACATCTTATTTGCTGATGCCATGACAATGGTTTCAATCAAATCTCCCATAAAATCCCCACTTTCAATTGCTGGGACAGTACCTGATTTTTTCCTTTCAGCATTAGAAGATTGGTGACTTTGCCAAAAGGTAATCCCAAAGAAATGACTTCTGCCTCTGTGACGTCACTGGGGAGTTTACGGACGTGGATTACTCGCGAAGGGACCCCCGCACTTCTACTGTCACCTTTGAATTTTTTGCTGTCGTTTCCATTAGCTGAAAAGAACGAACAAGCATTGTTGGTTGTTACAGTTCCAGTTGATCTGAGACAGGGCATCAGGTTACCACTTTGTCTTGCATTTTGCCTCCCACATTCAGTTTCCAACTCACCAAATTAAGAGAAATTCCAGGCTCTAAGGCAACCCAAATATGAAGACACATGGTTCTACTCATTTTTTCAAATTATATAAGTGAGCTGAGTGACATAGCAGCAATGGAATCACAAGTTAACTCTCAAGTGGCCATTTTACCATTTATGTCACAGCCCATACTTCTACTCTAAGGTTTGAAGTATCAGAGGGGTAGCCGTGTTAGTCTGAATCTGTAAAAAGCAACAGAGGGTCCTGTGGCACCTTTGAGACTAACAGAAGTATTGGGAGCATAAGCTTTCGTGGGTAAGAACCTCACTTCTTCAGATGCAAGAAGTGAGGTTCTTACCCACGAAAGCTTATGCTCCCAATACTTCTGTTAGTCTCAAAGGTGCCACAGGACCCTCTGTTGCTTTCTAAGGTTTGAAACACTTTCAGTCTGCTTTTTCCTTTTCACTTTGACTAGTATTATTGGTGGTGAAGCTGCTTTTTCAGGGGGCTCACGCCTTAAATAGGCAATATCAAACAGCGAACATATGGCAACTCTAGACTTCATCTTAGCTCAGCTGGATTCTGCATCATCTGATTGCTAGCCATACATTGTTAGCAGTATACTAACATACACTAGATGATATAGTTTGGCAGAAAGGCCAGAAGTTAAGCAGAACATAAGATAACTCTGGAGGATTGTTAGCTCAAAGCTGCAGAATTTGAGGCAAATAAAGCAAACCATGAAATGCAGCATTCTGTACTCAAATACTAATGAGTTTATCTAGAGCAGGATTATGAACTCACCTCCATACTGCGTAAGACTGTTTCAATAATACCCATCATGGTGACTACATATGTCCGAAATCAACCAAAGGATCAATTTATGCTTAACGGCAGAGGTTTATCGTATGAACTGTGTGGTCTAATCCCTTAAAGGGCCATTTTAGCAGTTGTCCTGTGATACCAATTTTGTTCAAGCTGCTAGGCCTTTTAAGGATGTAGGACAGCAGCTAGTCAGATATTTTGTATGGTCTTACACAAACCCTAACCAGAACAAGCAGTGAGAATGAAAGCAGAGATTTTAAACCAAGAGCAAGTGGAATAAAGTAGCCCTGCTAATTGTACCTTCAACACTCATCGTGGGCTGCTATACTTTTTTGCTAGCAATTTTACCTGCAGAAGCAGAGTTGCTGCTCATGATAAAGGGTCCGTTAGTAACACAAGTAGAGAAAAGCTCGTCAGATCCCCGCTGGAAGAGAAAAAGATGGAAAAGGGTAAGTTGACAGCATTTTTCTAAATTCTATTCAGGTACTTTGAGAACAGGAGGACAATTCAGAAATTAAGATGGTAGAGAAACCAAGCAGAAGTGTGTAAGGGAAAATACTTTGACAGTAGATCTACTTGGCCTTTCATTCACCTGTATGTAATTTTAAGTCAGGCAAATGTGTAGAGCTACATAAATTTGGTGGGGGGGAGTAAAGTGTGAAGACCACCAGGAACAAAAACCTCTGGACTGCATACCTTCCTGAGTTATTAGGATAACAGGCACTGAAACTCTAGTGGCAGAATTACCTATACCAGACAAGATTTTCATCCACTCTTTAGTTTAAAAACACAACAATACTCCATTCACCCTGGCAGCAACATTAAACTAACCCACCCTTCCTAATATTTGCCTTAGGTTACAAAGAACGAGTCAAAAAGCTCTAAATACTACGACTAGTTAAACCCTTACTTATAAGGTCTAAAACCACGCCATCTAAAAACGCTATTGCGTGACATTAAGTCACACACTATGTGAGGTGCTGCTAAACAAGACGTATGATGCATGTTTTTCAGTGGCAAGGAGAAAACGCAGGTTACAAAGACAGATCAGGAACTGAAAATGCAATGCTACAAGTCTTTCCCCAGATAGGACAATACCAAATAAATGGCAAAAAACTATTATAAGCCTAAGGGATGTTTTATTTTATTAAATTATCTCCAGATAGCCAAGTCCAAGTGTACACTTTCAGCAAAAAAGTATTGCGGCCATTTGTCTGCCATCTTACTTTTAAGTCCTTTAATTTGTATCTCAGGACCTAGAGTCTGGAGAGTAACAAAGAGCACCCAAATTTCCATATAAAATAAGTGCCTGGAGAACTAGAATCAAATACTTGGATAACGTACAAGTTTAGTCTAATAAAAATGCTGAACAGACTAAACTCTTCGAAATACAGACAATATTTATTACCAAAGCACTGGGCCAGACTGTGATACCATCACTTTTCAGTGGGACTACTCAAGGCATAAGGTACCGTGCGATCAGCAGGGCTCCTTGTTGAGCAAGTAACTATCCAATGAACATAAAGGTAGCACAACCTGCAGCCTCTGAGTAACTCATGGTAAAGTTACATTTCTATATGGGACAACATGCAAATTTCTTTCTAGAGCAGATTTTTAAAATCAGTTTGGATACAAACTATTGTTGCTTTCATTAACAGAAATTGTGTTTCTACCAGTGAGACTACATAGACAGACTTCTGATTGCTACTGTAAATTTAATGGAGACAGTTAAAAATTCCACATTTTTCACGGATCACAACTATGACAATTCTGACCCTTGACACTAATGCAATTACAATACTGAACAGTCTGGTACTTCTTTATCTCCCAATACCCTGCAATCGACAGTCAAAAGAACATCGCCAGAGAAACCAGACAGATCTGTGAAACAGTTGACAGTGACTGATGTAAGTATTCAACTGATTCAACTACCTAGTTTACTTCTATTGATCAAGGCCAATCTTACTTAAACAGCATTAGCTGGTCATACTATTTTTACTATAAAGAAAAAAGCAAAACTGCATATAACCTCAAACTCATTAACTATCAGTCTGGCTTATATTCATATTGGTGTATGTCGTTTTAGAACAAGCTAACCATCTCCCTAATTTTAATTTAAGTTAGTGCTACACAGCAAAACAGTCTCAACCCTGAAGTCTAAAAAAATTATACAGAAGATTTGAAAACTCAGAATAAGTAAGTTGGGTAGTACCAAAAAGGGCATTTTTTTAGCTGTAGGTCAATTATTTTTTATCTTGATCCACACATGAAATTACTGCACAACAAAGACTTCCCCTGGTAACTGAGAACTTGGTTTATCTACTTCTATAGTCTCTGCCTCAATCAAATGGGAAGTTGTTCTGTTTTCCAACATCTTGATGAAACCATACTCCCTTATCATCTCACACTCCAATTACTGGAAACAATCTCTGTTAACATGGCAGCTATCTAGTGACAATTGAAGGAGTAACAGTATCTGTGTAAAGATGAAAGCACTCTGCTCACTGCATCTGTGCAGGTTTAAAAAAGTAGGTCATACAAGAAGCTCAAAATGAACTGGAGTTATAGTCTAAATAAATTTTATCTATTTGTGTGTTGAATATCCTGATGGGCGACTTGCTAACTACTTTCCAAAGCCAAATGCAATACTTTGGTGCACACCACAAGATAACTTGGGAACCTGATCTAGTTTGTGGTCTATGGGTCACTGGTCATCTGCAAAGCATTTGCTGGGGTCTGTAGAGAGTGGAGTAGGCACACTACGTTGTCTCTCCTTGTTTCCTACCAATAAACTGCATTAAGAGAACTTCACTATTAAGATGCAGTCCATCTTGCGAAAGTTTGGGAACCCCTGAACTACAGCAATTGTAACTGAAGTATTACACCATTTTAAATTTTGAGGGTTTTTTTTTTTTAAATCTGAAAATAAACTTTCGTAAAACTTAAGATAAAGCTGTTCCATGACATTTAAAAAATCCCAATAAATCTGTTCTCAGGAACATTCCTCTGCTGTACCTAAACACTGCAACATTGCTAGTGCATGAGAAACTAGGAGTCAAATTGCAGCTGGTTATTAACAAGTGCACCTAATTAGTCTCTTATTGTCCAAAGAGTGAAATACAAGCTAAAGCAGCATAATCTTGGTTCACATTTCACTGTTTAAGTGTCCATCTACTACGGCATTCATAAGATATATATATATTTTTTTAAATAAAAAGACTTTTGGTTGGGATTTTCAAAATCTCCCTTGGAGATTTTGAAAATCCCTCTCAAACACTTTTGCAAATCCCAGCTTTTAACCCAAGTATCTTTAAAAAAAAAATCACCATGATTGCTAAATTTTCTATTTAAAAGACCAGGCAAGGTTTTATGAAATCAGAAGTCTCCAGTATCAAGTTGATCGCATGCAGAGATTGGTTCTGCTCACACAGTAAGTCCTCATGATACATCTATAGAAACACTAGAAGAATAAGCCACTTATTTGCCCTCTGTGGGAGGTAAGTTTAGGAAACTATCAACTGGAAAAACAAACATTCATACTATGGCAGAAAGAATTTGGCTCCTCCAAATCTGCCAGCCTGAAGGATGCTTTTGTAGTACTTTGAAGATTTACACCATTTTCTTCTTACACTTAAAAATATGTCAAGTGTATATAAGCATGAAATGCTTACTGCTACTAGTTTTCCACACTTCAGGGTTTCTTTAATCAAAGTGTAACTTCACAAATCCACACCCCTCTTATCTTCAAGACATTCTAAATGCCTGCTGTGACAAGAGCCAGAAGGTAGAGGGGGAAGACTGTTTTACACCAAAAGAAGCAGCAGTCTATTTGTAAGCTTCCCAGCTGGAAATGTGAGCTAATGAAGAGGGAGAATTGAAGAGACTGGAAAACTACAATTACACTGTCTTGCCTACATGGGGAAATTTACAGAATTATTGTACCAGTATAACTTTGTGTATACACTCGTTCAGAATAACAGTGGCCTTTTTCAGTTTAGCACAAGCTATGCTATGCATATAAGCTTCAAGTTGTACTAGTAATATTATTCCACAAAAAGCAACTTCAGGAAGCCAGCCAACCAATTTGGTGCTCTTTAAAGTCTCCTGCCATCAAAAAACACAAGGAAAGGTTCACCCATTTCTTAAGTTTTGGAACCAAGGAATGCAGTTTATATTTAAAGAGCCAGTATTAAGAATCACTCAATGCTGGATGTCTGAAGACTCAGAAGTCTACATGTGTTTTAAAAAACAAAATAACTAAAAAAGCTTAGTAAACTGATTCCCCTTTTACTTCCTGCTAGGGCTGTCAAGCGATTACAAAAAAATTGCATGATTAATCACGTTATTAAACAATAGAATACCATTTATTTAAATATTTTTGGATGTTTTCTACATTTTCAAATATATTGATTTCAATTAAAACACAGAATACAAAGTGTACAGTGCTCACTTTATATTTTTATTACAAGTGTTTGCACTGTAAAAAACAAAAGAAAGTATTTTTCAATTCACCTTACACAAGTTCTGTAGTGCAATCTCTATCATGGAAATTGAACTTACAAATGTACAATTATGTACAAAAAAACTGCAATCAAAAATAAAACAATGTAAAACTTTAGAGCCCACAAGTCCCAATCAATCCTACTTCTTGTTCAGTCAATTGCTCAGACAAACAAGTTTGTTTACACTTGCAGAAGGTAATGCTGCCTGCTTGTTTACAATATCACCTGAAAGTGAGAAAAGGTGTTTATATCACACTGTTGTAGCCGGCATCGCATCGCAAGATATTAAGAGGTGCTAAAGATTCATATGTTCCTGCATGCTTCATCCACCATTCCAGAGGACATGCGTCCATGCTGATGATGGGTTCTGCTCCATAACGATGCAAAGCAGTGTGAACGGACTCATATTTATTTTCATTATTTGAGTCAGATGCCACCAGCAGAAGGTTGATTTTCTTTTTTGGTGGTTTGGGTTCTCTAGTTTACGCATCAAAGTGTTGCTCTTTTAAGACTTCTGAAAGCATTTCAGATTCTTAAATCTTGGGTTGAGTGCTGTAGCTATCTTTAGAAATCTCACATTGGTACTTTCTTTGCGTTTTGTCAAATCTGCAGTGAGTGTTCTTAAAACGAACAATATGCTGGGTCATCCGAGACTGCTATAACATTAACACAGTTTTTTAAACGAGCGTCATCAGCATGGAAGTATGTCCTCTGGAACGATGGCCAAAGCATGAAGAGGCATATAAATCTTTAGCGCATCTGGCGAGTAAATATCTTGCAATGCCAGCTACAACAGTGTCATAGGAACGCCTGTTCTCACTTTCAGGTGACATTGTAATTAAGAAGTGGGCAGCATTATCTCCTGTAAATGTAAACAAACTTGTTTCTCTTCGCGATTGGCAGAACAAGCAGTAGGACTGAGTGGACTTGCAGCTCTATAAAGTTTTAGTTTATTTTGTTTTTGAGTGCAGTTATGTAACAAAAAAATATATTTGTAACATGCACTTTCATGATAAAGAGATTGCACTACAGTACTTGAGGTGAACTGAAAAATATTTTTTATCATTTTTACAGTGCAAATATTTGTAATCAAAAGTAATATAAATGAGCACAGTACACTTTGTATCCTGTATTGTAATTGAAATCTATGTATTTGAAAACGTAGAAAAACACCCAAAAATATTTAATAAATTTCAATTGGTATTCTATTGTTTTAACAGTGTGATTAATCGTGATTACTTTTTTTCAGTTAATCGCGTAAGTTAACTGCGATTAATCAACAGCCCTACTTCCTGTAGATCTTATACTGTAGTGCATTCTTCCCCTTCTAATTGCTGCATCATCACTTTTTACAAGAACATTGCAATTTTGTTCCCAGACTATTGTCCCAAAGGCCCAGGACTATACTCTACCTCTGCACAAATAGCTCTTCAGATACTGAAGTTAACATTTATGATGACAGGTAACACTACGTTATTCATCTTGCAGTGCAATTTCTGAAAGCCATCTCCCTTACCCACCTGGTATTTCAGAAGAGTAACCGAACACCATGAGGAATGGTGTTAATGCTAGTGTAAGAACTCCTATTAATTCATATTTTCTATTATAGCTATTGAAATATTACTTTTCTTGTTGTTTGCAGAAAACAAAGCACAGCAAGTGTATTTAAATATGTTGATTAGTCTTGTCCACAGTAGCTGTATACCTTGTCTTTGTAGTCCAAAAAAATCACTGATGATTAGCTACATCATAAAATATTAACAAGTTAAATACTGACTGTGGGTGTTTCTATGGCAGCAGCCTACTTTTGTCTACCACACACATAGCTACCGGTTCTTTGCTCTAGCAGCATTTATCTAATAAAATGCACCTATACACCATGTAGGCTAGCTGTACAATATTAACTTCAAATAATTCCTTCCTCAAAATGTTTGGAAAGGAAGGTCTATACTCCCAAAAGTGGAAGTTGCTGTGGGATAAAATATATAAACATTCGCACACGTTTTCTAAATTATAGTTTTGAATTCTCAAATGCCAGCTCCCATTTTCCCCTCTTCTTGTAAAATAAAGGCAAAGCCTTGTCTTCACTAAGAAAAAAGTGTCTTTTACCTTGAGTTAGCACACAAGGCAGTTGGTATTTTTCACATAAGTTAGTGGGTCAAGTTAAACACCATGGGGGAAACCCAACCTAATTCAACCCACTAACTCATGTGAAAATTACAAACTGCCTTGTCTTGATTAGAATTTTACTTCCAATTAGCTAGCTTGAGTTTCTGAGCAAAGACAGAGTGCTTGTATGAATACAAACATCTTAGGGTAGGGCCTTGTCATGTGTCTCAAAGCACACCTATGGAACTCCATAAATTTTCAGTTGATCTGTATAATCCTTCATCTACTTAAAGACTAGTCACCCATAAAAAATAAATTAGTTGCATTCTGTCTGAGCAAAGGGCTAGAAAGCAATCCAAGCTAGACAGACTGTTTAGTCATGAATAATTTAAAGACTAAACCTAGTGATGTTCCATGGTGGCAGCTAATTGAAAACCTGAATACCAGTATGTTCTGCATCAAAGCTACTAATGAGAGAAAACTGTAATAAAGCTTTAGCAAGCATTTAGATAGGACATGAAATTGTGGGACTCCTCCACATTTTCAAGTTATTACACAAAATTAAACCTGTACTTCCAGAATATTGTATTTCACAGCCTGTCAGTGGGGGCAGAGGTAACGTTTAAAGCTATGACAAGAATTAGAAAAAGGCTACTCTGCTGGTTTACTGGCAGTATAAAATATAGATATACAAAATCAATTTAACTTTGGGTCAAACAGTGGTAAATACTGCCAAGCAGCAGTACACCCAGCCCTTGGATATGAAGTGCCTTACTCTGCTCCATCAACTATGTGAAGATGGAAGGAACAGCATTTGTTAACCCGCCTCTCTTTAGGATCCTGGGGGGAAATGTTCAAAGGCACAAAAAGGCAGGCAAGTGCTTAATTCCTATTGACTTTCCCCTATATTGTTTATGCCAATGAGACAGTACTGACACCAATTTAAAAAAGCACAGTAAGAAGGCTTGCTGCTGCACCACAGTGCTTTACCTTTCTATGAAATGTACCCCAAAACTCCTGAATTGATAGAGACATCAAGGCCAGGCCTACACTATAAGCTTATATCAGCATAACTACATCGCTCAGGGGAGTGAAAAGTCCTCACCCCGAGTGCACAGTCATACTGACCAACTCCCTTCCCCCACCCTCCCCAGAAGAGTAGACAGCACTATGTGGATGGGAGGGCTTCTCCCATCGACATAGCTACCACCTTGCACAGAGGTGGATTAACGACACCAATGGGAAACACTATCCCATTGGCATAGTAGCATCTTTGCACAGCTGCACCAGTCACTGCAGCTTTTTAAGTGCAGACCTGCTGCAAGGCTTGCACTGAAACTGCCATCCAACTGTGGTACCGAGAGCCAGAATTACTGTTGTGAGAACGAGGGAGACAGACTATTTAATTAAGTCCATGCCCTGCAACAGCTTCCTCCTATGTCACATATACACTAAAATGAATCATAATTAGATTGTAAGATCTCTGGGGCAGGGCCCATCCTTTTGTTCTGTTTGTACAGCACTTAGCACAATGGAGTTCTGGTGCATGACTAGGGCTCCTGTGCACTAAGGTACTACAACCAAAAATAGTTTAAAAAAAAAAAAAATCAGGTGCCCTCTGTCCAATGTAAAATGTTTGAGCTGATAGCGCAGGCTGAAACAATGTTACAAAAACCATGACCGACACCATGCTCCACCATCTATCACATTTTGTAACACACTGGATAGCTATGCTAGCTAAACAGCTTTCAACACTAATTGATAAGGTCCCTGGGGAGACTGTGGCTGACAGCCATTGTCAACAGGCCATTTTCCTTGCAGAAAGGAATTTTGTCTATAGGCCCTGAGAAATTAACCGATTTATCTGGTTTCTGAAGGGTTAAGTTAGACTTTCAAGATACAAGAGGGATCCATGTCAGTAAAATGAGACACTAAATTTAAATTGTAATAGCACACAACAGTGAGCTCTTCAAAACTGTATCACTGTGGGAACTTTCAAAGCGATCTACCAAGAACAAATTTTGAAACACTTGCTGGATATACATGCTCTTTAATGAGCATTTTTAGAAGCTTCTTTATGAGTAGGAAGGAAAATTCGAGGGTTGTCTCAGCTAGATAAACATTTCTCTTTCAACAGGGATGATTCACCCCCTCCTCTTTCCCCCTCTAAAAAAAAAAAAAAACCAAAAAAAACACCACCCAGAAAAAGATCACTGCTAGAGTTTTTTCATTAGACGATTCAACCAAATGTGCGTCTATGAGACTTGATTTCACATATCAGATACATTAGAATGGAAGTTAACAGGACAAATGAATGCTTAATGGCATGAACATGAATTATGATGCTGTTATATGCCAATACTCTTTGTGGAGTTAAGATACAAGAGTGAGTTCACCCAGAAAAAGGAATTGTCTGAATTACTAGGGCAAATCTCATGTCTATTTTCCTGATTTTATACAGGAGATTGCCTCTAGTAAGGGACTTGCTCCTATTCGCATAGTCTTTCCCTCCTACCTCCCAGTAATCTACAGGCAAATTGATCAATGTCACAGGAAATTAGAACAGTCTGGGTCACACTGAAGCAGCAATCTGGTGCATTTTCACATAAATCAGTTAAAAAGAACTATTGGAATACAGAATTACTTCCTTCCTGAGCTCAAAATTGAAAGAGAAGCAGAACTTAACATTAAGAACATCAAATTGGCCATACTGGGTCAGACCAAGTCCACCCAGCCCAGTATCTAATCTTCTAACAGTGGCCAGATGCTTCAGAGGGAATGGGCAAAACAGGGCAACTATTGAGTGATCCATCCTGTTGGACAGTCCCAGCTTCTGACAAAATGGTGCAAAATGATCTTGTGCCAAGTCTAAAGATTGGAATCTCAACGTTGGATGAGTTCACCATCAGATCTTACAAATGAACTGTGATTATAGTACAGGTTGAACACCTCTAATCGGGCACTCCCTGGTCCAGCATAGGCGCTGGAGCACCCATGGGGAAAAATTAGTGGGTGCGGAGCATCCACCAGTGCCAAGTTCCCCCCTCTGCCCCCTCCCCCTGTGCCTCTTGTGCACTGGTGGGCCCACACTTACCAACTCCTCCTCCTCTCTCCCAGCGCTTCCAGAGCACTGCGAACAGCTGATTCAGGGTATTCAAGCTCCAGGAGGGAGGGGGAGAACCTGGGGCCGGCAGCTGGGACCCCGGGCCAGGGGCCAGCAGCCGGGACCAGCATCGGAGCCCCTGGGCAGGGGGTTGGCGGTCAGGCCCTCGGGTGACAGTGAGGCCCCCGGGTGGGGGGGGCCATGCTGGGTGCAAAGCCTGGGTGTGCTGCAGCACCACCACTCCCTCCAGCCCCCGCACTCTTACTCCCTGCATCTATGGAGATCTGCTGGCAGTCTGCATTTACCTCCCGTGGTTTGGCAAATTCTCTGGTTGGGCACCGGTCAGGTCCCAAGGGTGCCGGACTAGAGAGGTTCAACCTGTACATGAAAGTTATCTATTGTCTATTTAATACTTTAGACCAGTAGTTTTAAAATTTGTTTGCTGCTATGATTGCAAAGCAGGTGTCAGTCTTCAAACAGTCAAACATCTAAACTTCAGCTTAGATGTTTCTGGAGGCTTTTCTGACCAACTGAACTCAAAACAAGTGCTTTGCACTCTCTGTAGCGGCTCCAGTGATCTTCAAATTCAGCCATAATCAAGTGTGTATCATAACTCAAAGCAAATCTAAACCAATGGTGGTTGTAATGCCTCTTCCCTGTTGGCTGCACTCAGATGTTATTGGCGTACAAGTGGTACCACATGAACCTTATTCTTTTAGGCAAAAAAGATTTTTTTAAAAAACATCTACTGCTGGCTAGTCCCATTTGAAACACTACTTAATACTACCCTAAGGCATATGCAGATTAGGATAAATGGTTAGTTTTAAAAAAAAATTGTAGCTAAGACGTTTTAACACATTTTTAAGACTTGTACCCTTGTCTAGAGAACCCCCTCCCCAACATTAAAAATGGAGTCTAACTCTAGGCTACCTCTAGGATCCACTCTGAATAGCTAACCCAACTTTGAAGAGATTAAACTGCACTTATATTAGATCTTAAGAGATGTTTCAAATATATTTAGCTAACAATTTTAAAAATACCTTTTTCCTAGTTTGGGCACTGCTATGATGGTTAGCACATCCTTGAGTTTCTACTTTAGTTACTTTTTAAAAGTTACTTCTGATTACACCTTGCTACAAACAAGATGACTTGAGGTCCTGAATGCAGAACAGTATATAGTTAACGTAAGTAAATCAAAGCTTTAAAGAGTTTCTGCTTAAAATCTGTTACAAGATTAAGTACACACAGCAACTTGTACAGCTATTGAGGGCTTTTTGTAGTATCAAAGTATACCTTTTGTCATGCTCTTTTACAGTGGTACCATGGCTACTTGCTGCTTCTGCCCCCTTTTAAAATTTAAACCCCTATTCTATTCCCATCTCAGCTCAATGATAAGCTAAAGACTTTCTGCATTAACAGGAAGTCCCTGCTCCTCAACCCTCTCATCTAGTCTGCCTCTCCCTAACCTTCATTCTCACAAAAACTAGTCTTGACAGCTACTATGGAGACACCCTGTAAAACAAACCTGCCCTTTGAGCGAATAAAAGGTGTGGCCATTTTAACTGGCCCAAAATTCCTGTGCTAAAAGTAGTGATGTAAGGTAGTCATTTCTTGCTCTATAGGGTAATACACACCCCAGCTAATAGCCTTCAGCATTTATATCATTCATGTTCCAGGCTTCCTACCTAACTTAACCTCTTTGTGACCAACAAGATGTTTAAAGATTATTTGAGAGTGCTTAAAACCAAAAGGTTATATTTTATATAGCATTAATAGGAAACGCTTAGTACAATTAGTGCTTTTCTACATGCCAGAAAATAATTGTTAACTGAATGACTCACCTCGCTTAGCAAAACAAGGGATCACTTAGGAGAGCTTTAACATCTTGTGACTACATGAATTACTCTATAAAATTTCACCCTGTACATGCAGTTTAAGGAATGCATACACAGTTTAGATCAAAGACTAACCTAAAAAGTGCAATTACACAATAGTGAGAAGGTGTGTCAAAAACCTGCTTTGGTAAATACTAGCAACCTTTAGGTCAGAATTTCTATAAACAAAACATTGTTATGTTAGAGATGAAGACCAACTTCCAATCAGATTGTGATTATGAAGCTGGAAAAGAAACTGATCACTTTGGATTTTAGGTTTTAGATAGAGCCCCTTTATTCTGGTCTAAGTACACTGATCACAGGACTAGAAGCCAGGAAAACTCAATTCTAATTCCACCACAGACTCTGACTCCTTCTGTAGCCTTTGATGAGTCACTGAATATCTCCTCTTCAGTTTCCTTAACTATTAATGGAGATGATAAATCACAGGAGTGAGGAGGATTACTCAATGCCTGTGAAATATTGTCTCAAGTATTTTTAACTATAATAGCTAGTCTAAAAAATAAAATTCAAGTTTCAGATCTGGAGAGAAATGTTTTCATTTAACCATTTCATCACATGGGGTTTTCTTAAGAATCCCCTTATGGAAAAATAAAGTTATAGTAGTAACCAGAGCAGGAGCTTAAGCAAGCTATGAATCAAGTCATTCTAATTAATTTCTACATAAGAATGAATGAGTAATTTAGAGTAAACTAAGGTTTAGATGTGATTCAAGGCACTTCTCAACAATGATTTATTGGCAGATGAATATGTGCTACCTGGAATCTCTTGCTTACAACCCATAATGCAGGTTGAAGTAATATGTACAATTCATTGTTGCAGATAAAGCAACATTTGAGTTCCTATACTCCATTAGAGGGAGTTTTCCATTTGCTCATAAAGATGAATAATCTATCCATAAATTGAAGTAGCTGTACATAAAAATCTATCAGATGACATTAGATTCCTTATGTTCCTTCCACAAAACATGTTACCATTCCTGTTACATGCAGCTATTTGCCTCAATTTCTGATCACCATGCCATTGGGATACTGCTTAAACACATGTGGCTTACATGTGTGATCACGCCTGTAATAGCAAGTCCACAAGAGCCAGCTTGTTACAGCCTTTGAACTAGAGCCATAAGAGGGGACTGGAATTTCCTCACCACATTCTTGGCCTACTGCCTGAAGCCATAATTACTTGTTCCCATGGCAAAGAGCCTGGCTTGACCACAAAACCACTTCTATGCAGTCAGCCTGTATCATACTCTAACAAAACTTGTTCTACAATATTTTAAGAGTTAACTTTGCAGATGCTATTTCTCTGTTTTCAAACTGTATATTTCTAAGGCCATGTGTCTACACTAGCGGACTTACAGTGACACAGCTGTATCGATGCAGGTGCGCCACTGTAAGATCACTCGTGTCGTCACTTTATGCCGATGGGACCCGTCGACATAATAAAACCACCTCAACGACTGGCAGTAGTATGTTGGCGGGAGAAGCTCTCCTGCTGACATAGCACTGTGCACATAAGCACTTACGCCAGCGAAACTTACGTTGCTCAGAGGGGTGTTTTTCACACTCCTGAGCAACATAAATGGTAGTGCAGACACAGCTCAGGGTCTGGTACTATGGAGCTTTGTGTTTAGGATTATCCAATAGGTAGCTATTTTTACAGCAATTCATTGATATGAAATACAATACCATTTGTTCTCTTCCCAAAGAATGGTGCATTGGCACAAAATAGTAAATCACCATAATTAATTATTTGTATTACTAGAAGATCTAGGAATGCCAACTAAGATCAAAGTCCCACTGCACACACTTAATGAAACAATCTCTGAATTGAAGTGCTTACAATCTAAACAGACAAAACAGAGAGGCTATATTACCCCCATTTTACAGATGGAGAACTGAAGCATGAAGAGATTAAGTAATTCACCCAACATCAAACGGAGTCTTCGACATGGCCAGAAAAATAATCCAGCTTGAAGTCCAAATCTAATGTCTCAACCTCTATCCCCTTCCTTTCTTTTCAGATAGTGAGTCAGTTAGCTGAAAGAGGAAGTCTTAAGCAGATCACATGTTTATGGCTGCAGCACTCTTTCCATCAGGGTCTCCAATAATTGTGGGGCTTTGTAAGCAACAGAACAGTAATACATTTCCTAAACTAGCTGTATCTGCATATTAAGATGTGAAGAAACCCACAGTTAGGACACGTGATATGCATATTTTAAACCTCTGGACTGGCTAACTTGCACTATGATCCAGAAAATACTTAAGATTATCCAGCAATGCACTAAAGCACAATAAAATTAGATTACAGGACTATTATTCTCGAGACTGAAATACTGCTTAGCGTTCTCAACAGCAAAATTACTGAAGTACAATATTTCAAAGACTTCAGAATAATAAGAAAGAGCCCACCCAAGTATCTAAAACAGATTAATTAAGGGTGGAGATGCTTACTCAATTACTGTGTGCCTGCTGGGCTGGATGAAGTACAGCACACTGGTCTAATCCAAGTGCCTGATTTAAAGAACGTGAGTGTGAACACCACACAAGAGCTGCCTGTAAGCTTCTAAAACATTAGGACTGACAACATAAAAGGAGACTTCAGGAAAATAACTTGTAACTTTTCATTCCCCTATTGCTTTTCCCTCCTTTCACCTTTCCACATTAGTCTGCTGGGTGTGTCTTCACTTTTTTCCAGTATATTGACTAACATATAGTTCAAGAGATGTTTACCATTCTCTCTCTCTACAGTGCTGCTTAACAAAAGGACCAAGACAGTCTGGAAAAAAGTCACTAAAAATCGATGATCTTTCAAGCTTATAATGAACTGAAAGGAATATGGTTTCTTCCATCTCTGCTCATGCATATCCTGAATATAATTTGGGATGATAGGGGAGGGAGATCATTTAACACTTCTGATTTAAAATAAATATATTTGTATCTAACCAATACCCATGCCAACAATTTAGGGGCACAGCCAGCAAACACGCTCTCAGAACAGTTTTCAGGAATGGACACTAGTTGTGTAGCTTCTTTCATTCCCAAGTGAATCTTGTCTTGTGCTAGAAATGGAAGTGCCGACATGTGATTTCTTCCAATCCCCATTTAGATGACAAACTATACCCTCCTTAAGGGATTAAAATCATGCAACATACAAGAACTGCATGCCCAAAATGTAATAACATCCTGAAGTTCTTGCCATCACTGGAGCTTGAATATCAAAAATTAACCTTTCACAACTCTTCTGGGCAAAAGCTTTCCTTTGCATAACTATAGATCTTCCTATGGCTACAGCACCTTAAGTACATTTTAGCACTACAGTGAAGTCATTAAAAGTTCTACTACATGGAAAGATCCTCCAGGGGTAAGGTGATTGACTCATTCCAGGAAGTCTAACCTATATGATTATATTCATCTAATAATAAATCTCTCTCGTTAATGTCAAAACTCAGTTTTTTCTCCCTTCCCCATAAAGCAGCATGGCAACCTATTCAAAATGTGAACTCCTCCCTGTAGCAGATAGGCTGAAAGCCAGGATAAATTCAGTCACAGTAGAAACTACACACTAAGCCATTTTCATACTTTTTAATAATAAAGTTTTAAATACTGTAGCACAAGTAGTAACCTCCCCCCTATTTAATAATAAAGTTTTAAATACTGTAGCACAAGTAGTAACCTCCCCCCTATAGATGTTAAACCGATCTCTTCTCCATCTGTCTGCTGCTCACTGGAACCACACAGAACTTTAACAGACTTGCCCACAGTTATGGTATTACTAGTATTTGGTTCTGTTCTTTCAATATGAAAGACACTACACTTTAATAGCTTCCCTGTAGTGCTTTTAGATTTTATGTAGCAAAAATGGCCCTGTGCTTAAGACAATATATAAAATAGATAAATGAAATAACAAATTACCTGTCTCACCATGAATCTTTAGCTCAGTTTAAATTCTTAGTCCTGTCCCAAATTGCATCATTTCACCGACAGTTCGACTTTTCACATTTGTCACATCTGATGAATCTTTCCAATTTAACTCTTTAAACTAACAATTATGATTCTGACAATGAACTAAGCTGAGGAGTGCTAGTCTATCCTGAACATTCCAGTTTAGCAGTTCTCAGGAATGAAGTTTCCTACTATGAACAGCAGCCTATTATCATACTCCATTGATAAGGAGGCTCCTGTCAGCACTTGAGTCTCAGGGTTAGGGCTGCACTTTCAAAACCAGACACTAGCAGGGTAAAGGTCCTATTTACTGTACTCCCAAGAGATAAGAATCAATGTGTAAAATGCTTTTTATTTTAGCATTAAAAGGATTATCACAACATCCAAATGAACAGGAGATCCACAAAAACATGAAGTAAGTTGAGCAGTCTCAATCCAATGAACTGGCAATTTCTCTTTCAAGATATATTGTCCATTATATGGATACAACACAAGTTTGTCTGAACACCAACATCATTTGTGTTTTGTTTTTGAACATCTCGTCCGACAATTACAACAGTCTTTCTGCCCTCCAACAGCAGAGTAAAAACAAGGCCATACATATGAAAATTAAATATGCCTTCTGGTTAAAAAACAACTGAGATGTAGTATAAGAAACAGTCCCTTTAAAATTGAAGTGTTAATTTTTGTAAGTTT
Source organism: Emys orbicularis (assembly GCF_028017835.1). Taxonomy (NCBI): domain Eukaryota; kingdom Metazoa; phylum Chordata; order Testudines; family Emydidae; genus Emys; species Emys orbicularis. Next base: position 11,395,085 of record NC_088706.1, on the reverse strand, counting down.
ATAACTAACACTAAACTAGGTCAAATGCTAAGCAAGTGCAAAAAGAGAAAAAGTGAGAAGTGCCTACCTTTGTACCAACTGTTATATCTTGGACAATGCTGTAGAAAAAAGAAAGAAGAGGATTAAGTTACATAGGTTTGCCACAAATATCCAGCAGTAAGAAAAAAGCTAGTCAAAGTGCACCCATCTTCACAAGTGAGCCAAAGAGTTCATACAAGAAAAAGAAAAAAAAAAGGTTGCGGTGAAGACCCAATGCCCCGAAGTGTTAGGAATGTGCACCTCTTCCACTTCTAACAGTGGAACTTTCCCCTTTTTGCCAGTGAACCATAGAAAGGAGTATGCAGGTACCAAAGCCAGTATTCTTCACAGGAATGTAAGACAAACAGTGTACCACCAAGGGCCAAGTCACAGCAAGAGTGAAGTGTCAAAATTACTCTCCTACAGTCACTAGTATTCACCTGTATAGGCCATACAATCCATATATAGAGCATTCTTAAAACAAAACTTTATACTTAGACTATCAAGCTGGCACAAATATTCCGCAGAAGAATTCAAGGGAGCTGACCCTCGGGGTGGCTACCTCTACAAAGATGGGTTAGTAATGCATCCAGAATTCACCCAAGAATGACGCAATACCAATGGTGCAAGCAACAGTGGAACTGCTTGCATAGACTAGACAGGCTTACCACTGCCTCATCTAAACCTGAATAAAACAGCCTGTGCCTGATGTACAGTAGCCCTTCCACTACAGTGCAGCTCCACTGGTGACAGCAATTAGACTACTAGCAGGACGACTGCTAAAAGTGCTTAGTGAAAACAAAACCTTGTTAACCCCCCCAAACACCCAAAAGAGGATACACTTCCTACAATGAATAACTTCCACCCAGCAAACAAAACACAACAACAAAGGTGATTTCTCAGTGTTATATGGATATCGAGTGTGATTCTAGTTAAAGGTATGTCTACACTGCCCACGTTACAGCATGGCAGCGCTGTGACGTGGGCAGTGTAGATATGCTTTATCACTGGGGGAGAGCTCTCCTGGCAATAAAAAAACCCACCTCGAATGAGGGGTGGTTGCTCCTGGTAGTAAAGCGCTGTCTATACTGGCACTTTTCAGCCTAAAACTTTTGTCGCTCGGTGGGGTGTTTTTTCACACCCCTGAACAACTCAAGTTTTAGCGCTGAAAGTGGCAGTGTAGACACAGCTTAACAAATTTTGTAAAGAACACTGACGTATGCCCTGATGCATGAGGTTTAATCTGTTGGGGTACGTCTACACAGGGATGAAAGACCCCTGGCACGGCTGCAGCTGGCCCAGATCACCTGACTCAGGATGGCGGGGCTAAAAATCACTATGTAGATGTTCGGACCCAGGCTGGGTCCCAGAGCTTGGACTTCAGCCCCAGCCCAAACATCTACACAGCAATTTTTCAGCCCCAGAGCCTGACCCCTGAAAGCCTGAGTCAGCTGACCCTGGCCAGCCACAGGTTTTGTATCCCTGTGGAGACTACCATTAGAGACCTGGATGACACCTAGTGGTGGGTACAGATTATTCTACGTCTGCCTACCGCAGGGTTTTTACACCTTCCTCCAAAGCATATTGCACTAGCCACTATCAGAGACAGGATACTGGACTATATGGACCACTGATCAGATCTTGTATAGCAACTCCTGTTATTGAGAGTCATTAGTCTGCCAAATGGAGAATGCAGTTCAAGGTAATGAGATACTCATATTACCAACATTTACACCTTTTTTGTAAAACGATTCACGATGGAGGGAGAATTCTTTCAGTATGTTCGAGGTTCTCTAGCACAGGGGTTTTCAAACTTCATTGCACCGCGACCCCCTTCTGACACTACACGACCCCAGGAAGGGGGACCAAAGACAAAGCCCGAGCCCTGCGCAGGGGGGCCTGTAACCTGAGCCCCGCCACCCTGGGCTGAAGCCCTAGGGCTTTGGCCCCGGGCTCAAGCAAATCTAACACCAGCCATGGCGACCCCATTAAAATGGGGTTGCGACCCACTTCAGGATCCCGACACAGTTTGAGAACCACTGCTTGAGCATAACTAAAGTACTGGGCTGTAGGAAGTCCAAAATATGGTAAAGTAGTGATGTAAAGTTGGGCAGCACATACCCATTGACCCTGTAGCCCTTCAGGGTACACACCATGCCACGAACCTTGAATTCTTATGTCAGCCTTCCCCAGTACAGGGTACATTGTACAAATACTTGGAATGAGAGAGGATCCTGCTGTCAGTCACAAGCCAACAGGTCTGCAGTGACCCACTACTGAATCACAGAAACCAGCTAAAAGTTGGGTTCTACTAAGTCCTGCATAGCAATATGAAAAAAGTAACCATACTTGCATCAAGAAAAATTTTAGAATTCAAAGGGATTTAATTCTACCACAACCTACGGTTGCTACACTTTCCCTTGCATTTTAGTAATTTTTCAGGTAATTAAACACTGTTCACGCTTATTACAAAATCATTCAGGTTTCACCAATTTAAACAATTTTTTTTTTTTAAAATGGAGATATCCTATCTCCTAGAACTGGAAGGGACCTTGAAAGATCATCGAGTCCAGCCCCCTGCCTTCACTAGCAGGACCAAGTACTGATTTTGCCCCAGATCCCTAAGTGGCCCCCTCAAGGATTGAACTCACAACCCTGGGTTTAGCAGGCCAATGCTCAAACCACTGAGCTATCCCTCCCCCCTAGTATCCCTGGTACTAGCATAAGCCAGCTCAACTTCTCATACTTCTGCCTCAGAACTAGCCTGCCATGTCATCATAACCCAGCAATTTTACAGCTGGAGTCACAATCTACTCCAATGGCTGATGCCAGGAAACTACACTATGGTTTCTCTAGCTCAGACTGCTATTAAAAAAAGCTCTGAATGAGACTGCAGGATTTTACAATCCCACTGGTGTTCAGAGTCACCAATGAAGACAGATGGGTTTTGTTTTATCTTGAGGGGGAGACTTTAGTGGAGTAATTAAACCCATCTGTACATCAGTGGAAAATCCAACTGAATGCTGCTGCACGTAACCACTCCAAAGTTATTTAACATACTGGTGTTTCTTCAGTTTAAAAAAATACCATTTCTGCCAGAGTGCTTCTTGCACACCTGAATCAAAGAAAAACCTCCCAGAGAGGCAGAAAAATAATGAGGAGCATCTAAAGTTTCCAAGCCTCTCAAAGTTATCCTTGAGCAATTTCTTTTGCTTCCTGTTCCTCTTGAGGGCCTCATACACAGGAAATGTTTTACATAAAGTAGCCTTTACAGGGAATGGTATTTAAAGTTATCCAGCAAGGGCAGCTTTTTTATTTGCCAAAAACTGTTTGGTTCCGGAATATTTTTGTAAATCTATCTGATAACTAAGGCCACATGAATAGCACACAACACAACAGCTTTTAGTCAATTTTTTTTTAAAAGTATGCCCTCAATTTTCAGTTTGAATATACTTTTAAACAGCTGTTTCTCAAGCAAGTTTCACTGGTCCTGGCAACCAAGTCTAAGTTACCGAGTTTTCTCCTAGTTTAACAGTACGGGCCACCAATTCTAGCAAAATTTAATTTCACATAGAAAGAACAACACTCCCTTTGGAATGATGGACAGAAAACTGAAAGTAGTGATCTGGGATGACATTCTTTCGGGCCATTTTCTAATATGCAATCTTTGCCATATCAAGCTCCCTTGCATATTTAACAAGACAATTTATACCAAAAACAACTTAAGAACAAAAAATGCAACTAAGCAGGATTGTAAGCATGAGAAATACTGATGAAAGGTCATGGACAGTTAGCTATGCAGAAGTGGAACAATTTCCAGAAGAAAGAAACTCCCCACATCTCATCACGAGCCCAGCGAACAGCAGCTAGGCTCTGAAAGGAAAAAGTGAACCACGTCCTGGGATCTTTAACTGACATGGAATAATTACAATTTTAGGCTTCAGCCCATATTGCCACCTCTGCTGCACAGGACGAAAAGCTACAACTGTCTAAATAAGTATTTTAATTTACATAACTAAGCCAGCTTTCCTACAATCTACCCTGAGTAGTAGAAAGAATACTCACCACAAAAACAATAGAGTTTTTCAAATTAGTTACAGCTGTAAATTAAGGTTTTTCTATAACTGTTTTATACCAACTTAACATGTTGAGCAGTTATCTGTTAAAAGTGTAACAAGCTGAACTGAAATTCCTGAGCAAACTAAGGTAGTCTTTACATAAGGAACCAGACTCTGATCCCTTTCAGATCTAGAGTTGTGAATGAAACTTTTTATGAAGCCAGTCATTAATCTAGGCTCTCTAATTTAAGGTTTTGGGATACTTAACTACTGTCTCTTTGGAAGTGCCAAATATTTTGGATTGACTAACAACCTTGTTCTCTTTAAAAGTCAGCGCACTGCAGTAGTTACCCTTCCAGACAAGGTAAGTAGGAAGAGGCCTCATTTCTGTTAAGTGATGTCTTCATTAAGCACCACATTTGGAAATGCCTCTAAAATAGATGGGGTGGTCACTAGAGAGAGAAGCAACATTACTTGGCATACAAAAGTTGCTTCCTGCAAAACTACGGGGGCCACATCATTAGCAAGGCAAATTTTATCTGGAAAAAGGTTGCTAGTTAAACTACAGAAGGGCAAGGAAACACTACCACAAGGCTTGTTGTGTTGTTACAGCTTAACCTGAGATGCCCAGGTAACACGGCAAGGGAAGCCATACTCCCAATAAATTCCCTAACTATGCCTGAAGGCATTAAAGCTCCTCAAAGCGTAGCGTGAGCGTGTATAAACCAAATTACACTTCAAAAAGCGTTTGTGGAAAGGCCAGGGCAATGGCAGTGTAACCCATTACTGAGGCAGCTCTGGGTGCGCCCAAAGCCACAATCTTGCCGCCTGCAAGAGTCCCCGCCCGGGACAACCGTGAGTGATTGCTACTCCTAAGGTGAGTGGGTGCCTGTTGCAGCGCTTCCCAGGCACCTCCCCAAGCAGACGCTACGGCCCACACCCAGGCAATTTACAGGAAACATGGCAAACCTCCTCCCACTCCGCGACCGCACGGGGGAGTCTGGATTATTTTGGGGGAAGGGGGGAAAAGAGCCATCCCCCTTCTCTAGGTGCACGGAAAGGGGGCGCCACAAGGGGGGAGCGCGCGTCCCCCACGCCCAGGTGCACGGACCAGGGCAGGGCCCAGCCACGCGCCGACGAGGAAGCCAGTATCATGCGCCTCTGTCTCCCAACGCACTGGGGGGCGATCCCGCCCGGGCAGCTGAGCGCGAGGCGGCTGGAGGCACCCGGGAGGGGAGGGAAGTTCCGAGCGCGCGCGCGGCTCCGAACGCCGGGGTGGCCGCACGAGGCACCGCGCGCTCTCCGGGCCTCGCCTCACTTTCGGAGCGGAGGCATCGGGGGGCCGCCCCTCCCCCTTACTGCGGCCCCCACACGGTGACACAGGGGCCCGGGGCGGAAGTTGGAGGCGGCGGCGACGACGGAGGGGATCCAGTCGGGCACCCGCCGCCTCAACGGACCCCTCTCAGGTAACCCTCCCCCCACACGCTCGCTGCCGCCGCCCCCGCAGGTAACGCCCGAGCCCCCTTAGGAGGTGCCGAGTTCCCCACGGCCCAGTGAGGGCTCAAACAACTCCCCTCCTGTCTCCGCCCGTAGCAGGGCCCGGCCCAGCGGGGACTCACCCGTCCATTGCACAGAGAGGAGACCCGCAGGGAACGGAGTGGAGGCGCCGGAATAGCAGGAACGAACCCAACGGCTCCGTGTTATAGACTCACAAAATGGCGGCGCCGTCCGGCCCGCCTCACCCTCGCCAACACCCCATTGGCTGCCGCCGTTGTCGGCCAGACGACACAGGCGGGGATCACTCGTCTCACGGGGAGGGGCCTGGGGCGGCTGCTGCGAAGTCTATTGGCTGCAAGGGAGGCAAGGGGCGGGCTGAAGAGTGGGTGCGCAGCGAGATTGGATGAACGTCCGGCATTGTGAAGGGAAGCCATTTTGAGAGCGGGTAGGAAGCCCAATGGCCACACTGGGTAGCCATCTTGAATAGGGGCAAAGAACGGAATAACCCCACTGGGCAGCCATCTTGAATATGGGCAAGATCTCCAACGCGCCTGTTGATTTGTCATATTAAATATGGGTACGCATGCAGCGGGTAGCCATCTTAAATATGGGGAAACCGTCCAAAGATCACGCTAAGCAGCCATAGTGAATGTGGGCAAGGAAGCCCAAAAAGGTCTCACTCACTGGGCAACCAGTGTGGACAGGAAGCTAAAAGGTCCATGTGCCTGTTATAAAAGTACATTGTAACTACTTAAATATTTAGCACATTGTCATTTGTGTTTTTTTTTTAAATGCAGTTAATTAACGTTTACAAATACATCAAATTATTTTACTTTTTAAAAATTATATAATAAAATCAACTTTATTTTAACTGGAGTTGGTGTTTTGGGGGAGAAAATTATTCTATGTGTCTATGAGAGCACAATAATATTTTATTAAAGAGCTAGAGAACTATCTGCTCAGTCCAGAGATTAGGATTCTCTTCATAAGAGTCAGGGTTGCACCAGCTTCCTTGACCCCAAAATCTCCCCTTTTGTTACCCCGCACACACACATACACCGATCATGGGTTGCATTAATTAGTTCAGTGGTTCTCAAACTGTGGGTCAGGACCCGAAAGTGGGTTGCAACCCCGTTTTAAGGGGGGCCCCAGGGCTGGTGTTAGACTTGCTGGGGCCTGGGGCTGAAGCTGAGTCCCAAGCCCCACCACGCAGGGCCAAAGGCTTCAGCCCTGGGTGGTGGGGCTCAGATTACAGGTCCCACATCTGAGGCTGAAACCCTTGGGCTTTGCCTTTGGTACCCCCGCTTGGAACGATAGGGATCGGGCTCTGACTTAGGCCCCCTGCCTGGGGCAGCGGGGCTGGACGGGCTGAGGCTCGGTCCCCCCTCCTGGGGTTGTTTAGTAAATTTTTTGTTGTTGTTGTTGTTGTTGTCAGAAGGGGGTCACGGTGCAATGAAATTTGAGAACCCCTGGATTAGTTGATGCCTTCCACTCCAGAGGTAGCTGTCTTTCAGTCATGCTGTGTGTATTTAGGCCCCACTCCTTCAGAATGATTCATGCAGATAGCTGCTTGTGCCCAAATGAAGTCCCACTGTAAGCTTTCTAGGACAGGCACTGTATTTTTACTTTGCCCCTATGCAGCACAAAGGGGACTCTAATCAGGTCCTCTAGTGCTTACTGTAATTCAAATAATAATCACTCCTCTTCGCCCTTACTAACCTGTTTATGGTGCACCTTAGTTATTTGGTTTCCGTTCTCTAGCTTGTTTTGCTGTACAGCAGCATGCTTCCGTAGACACAATGATAATTTTCTGCTTAAATGTGGATAAGGTCTGTTCATCTGGAATTCTAGCAGCAATTCACTTTCATTGTTCTTATTTGTAATAATCCCATCTCTTAACCACTGCCACATCCTTCAGTAAAGGCTCAGAGCTCACTGAAATCCCCTTTTGCAGCACTGAATGAAATGCTCCATCCACCCTGGGATCAGAGCTGCACTGGTTACAACTGTGTTTGAAAGGTTGTTGTAACTTACATGTTTCTGATCGCCATGTAGACAGAACCTTTAGTATGACATGTTTCCTTCTCTTGCTGGGCCCACACTAGACATTTTTCTTTACAAGTTCTCACTGTTGCACTTCCACCAGCATAGCTTCACTGGTGGTAGCAAAATGGAAGCACCTGGGTAAAAGAGTGCCAGTGACACAGTGGTAGAAACACCTGAACTCTGTCTACAGTAGCCATCCCATCATTGCTACCACTGGTGGATCTGTAATGACAGAAGATATATAAATATAGATATATAAAAATAATAGTCTAGCATAGATTTGGAGGCAAATCCTGCAGGCTGCTGATTCCATGTAGCGTCAGGCAAATTGATCAGGTATACCATAAGTGCATTTCTTAGGCTAAGGCTTTACTGCTGCCAGATTGAAAGAAAAGGTAAAAAAAAGTTGTGAAAGTGTTGGAACATACCATCGCTTTTCCTCACACATGGATCACTGTGTTGATTGCTGCTCCTGAGGTGGGGAAAAGGTAAGTTCTTACCTGTTAATACTTATTTGTATTAAATAGCGCCTAATGGCCTCAACCAAAATCAAAGTTCTGTTCTAGGTGCTAAAAATAAGAAGTACAGACTGTGCTCCAGAGCATTTACAATCTAACATGACAAAGGCCTGATCTACATCTAAAATGTAGGTCCATCTAGGTTACTTCACTCAGAGCTGTGAAAAATTTCACGCCCTATGCAATGTAGTTAGGTCAACCTAACCCCTACTGTAGATACAGCTAGGTTGATGGAAGAATTCTTCCAACTTCCACCTCTCTAGGGTGTGGGATTTATTACAGTGACAGAAAAACCCTTTCTATCACTGTAGTGTCTACACTCCAACACTGCAGCTGTGCCACTGTAGTGCTTGAGCATAGACATATCCAAAGGATGGGGGAAAAGAAAGGATTATCATCCCCATTTCACAATATGGAAAGATGTGGAAGCAACAAATTAGCAAGGGAAATTTCATTAGCACTAAATCCAGTGATTAATTATAAAAAATAAACCCAATTTACTGACAACTATTAAAATTAACAAATCAATTTATAGCATATGCAGACATCCTACTTATTTTGAACAAAAACAGGCACTCAACATCAAGGACCTATTGCTTGTGCAAGCCATCTTTCGCATGGTCATGATGTGGTTTATAAAAAACAGAAAGAATGAATGAAATGTAACTGAAACTTGTTATTTAATGTCATGCACTCTTCAGATTTCCCATAAATATATCAGATAAACAGATTTTCAGATTGAGCAATATTTTACCAGCTTTCTTCCTACAGTGCTTGATTGTGGACAACATAAAAGCAAGTCTGATTTTGAAGCGTCCTAGGTTACTCAGCTACTCATTTGTTCAGTCCTGTGTGCACTGGTAAGGGTGTTGCCCAGGTAATAAAGTTACTCCGTTGTTGTTTTTTTAATTATTTTTTTATCATGTCTTTTTCTTTTGACAGAGAAAATTAGTGCATTTAGTAAATATACCATCTGGTAATATAAAATTTTTCTTTGGAGCGAACATGATGCATTTAAAAAATATCCATTCCCTAGGAAACTTAATGGAAAAAGGAATTGCCTCACCTTCTCTCCACCAAAAACAAAAAACAGCCACCCAACTGAAAATGGGCTAAACTCCAGCATGATTCAGCCTCTTTTGTACAAGTCAGCAGGGAGCCCTGCCTGATTTACAGAGCTTCTCCCTGACCCCCAGTCCTGTGGTTGTTCATGTCTCGGTTGAAGATTCTTTGGGAGAGACACCCAGGTTTCCCCCCCCCCCCTTTTAAACCTTTACTGTATGTGTTATCTTCTGTTGAGTTTAACACATTCTTCACAGAAACTTTCCCTGCATCTCTCTCGCTGTATTTTTTAAAATGGTTTTCAAGCTGAAAATGCTTTGTGCAGGTAACTTTTCCATGCAGTTATTTTCTGTGAAAACCAGCAGCCTCCATGACCTTGCTTTCCTGACAGCTGCTCTGCTTTTCAAGATAAATGAAAACAAACAATTCTTCTCTCTCCAAGAAGGTCGTCTGTGTTCAAATATACTGTACACAATGATAATAATATCCTAAATAATTTGTTATAGAAAAAAACATAGTCACTTTCTATTTTTCCTTATCCTCATCATTGTTTATAATAGTTTCTTAGGTCCTGATCCTGCAAACATGTATTTGTATAACTTTTACTGCTGTGACTAGTCTAATTGAAATCAATTGAACTAGTCACAGTAGTAAATGGGGGTGGAAGGGTATCCACCAGTGCAGATGCATGCTTGCAAGCGTTTGAAGGAATGAGGCCTTTGACTTTTAAAAAAATCATCCCCAAGGCACTTCTATCATTCTGCAAAATGGAAAAAAATAGTCCCCTTATTTTTTAAAAGTGACCTACAATTAACATGGCTGTTTTGTTTTAAACAAAATTTGCAACTTTTGCAGCAACTTAAGATGCCAGAACATTCTCTTGTGCATTGTTAATGATATCACAGTGCAGCTCTGGAAATCCTCAGGCTAGACCTAGTGGAGAGCGCACTCCCTGTTGTATTTCTGTTGCAGAAGTATCTTTGTATTGCTGTCAGTCCTGCTAAAATACTCCTTGCGTTTGATTTTGATTTTTTTTTTACATATTTCTCAGATATGGATTCAGAAGCAACCTAGATAGTTAGAAACTGGAGGATTTTCCCCATCGGTTCAAACAGTTTGGGGATACAGAAGCATTAAAAATGAAAATAAATTAAATTAGTGGGCTTGCATTCTGTAACTGTATCTTACAAGTAGCAACTCTGTATTCCTAAATAAATTGGGTTTGGAACTGAGACCTTTATATTGAGATTAAGTTTCAACGAGGAGTGAATTTTTTATAACCAGGCTAACAACTCCCTAAAATAGACTTTTGTAATGGAATTTCTTTGTTGGCACAGCCAAATGCTGGTTCTTCCTGATACTTGTCTTTCAGGGATCAGTTAATACATTGTTAAGGCTCAACTTAACTTGTAATATTGTGGAAATTGTGGATTCCCCAATATTAGGCTTCCACCATTATTTTGACAGCGGGAGCCCCCGCCATGCAGAAAGCTGATAGTGGGAGCCCTGGCCACCCGGAGGCTGAAAGCTGAGCCCCTGTTGTCAACCCCAACCCCCCCACTCTCAGGCCCGGGACCCTACTTTCAGCCCCAGGTGGCCGACAGCAAGAGTCCCCACTCTCAGCCCTGGACCCTCGATCTGAGCCCTGGGCAGCCGACAGCGGGATCCCCGGCTCTCAGCCCCAGGCGCCCGACAGTAGAAAATCATGGAAAAGTAATAATGGACTTTCTTACCCCAAATAATAAGGTCCATTATTACTTTTCTCCAATTTTCCAAGGCATGTCCACAACTCAGCTACGATTTTTTGACAATCATCCCGCAATTCAAGTAGGGCCTTAAGCATTGTACTACCCAAGCACTATTCTTGAAATGTCTGTCAGTGTTTCCATTATAAATTTTGGGTTTTGGATTTTAATGTGATAACTGTGTCAAATCAAACCTAGATATAATTTGTGTGTATACAACTGAACAAATGAAAATTCCAAGTTTAACTACAGAATCTAGTGATTATTTTTCTTTCCCTCTTTAATCTATTACAAATTGAGAGAATGCTATCTGTCTATGCCCTGGGGTTCTGCAGACTATGTCTAAAGGTGTCTGCAAAAGGCTGTCATTACCACAGAACCGTGGTTGTCAACCTGTGGTGCCCGCAGACTTTGTCTATGATTTCCAAAGGAGTCCGTACCTCGATACAAAATACTTTAGGGGTCCGCAAATGAAAAAAGGTTGAAAACCACTGGTCTATGCTATTCCAGTCTTTATCCGTTCATGTTGTTTCAGCTCTTTCCTGTCTTCATTGCTCCTCCTGGATGCGTTTGGGTGACTCATTTCCTGTGCAGAATGAACCAGCCATTTCCTGGCTATTGAATTCAGGAACTTCTTCTACCAGTCAGCGCTAAGTTTCTGAGTGGGTTGATGTATTGTTTGGTCAGACCTCCTACCCCGCCCCCCCTCTAAGTTAGGTTGGAACAGTGAATGTTGATTTCAATGTTATGAAAGGGTAATATTGCCAGATTGTCACAATGTTGCTTTGGGATCATTAGCATGCCCCCTACAGTCTGGGTTTCAGTATCCTTTTTTGTGTGTTGGAATTAAAATAATTCCATAGATCCAAATTTCATGGTACTATACCTTAGTGCACGAGAACCAAAACCTTTTCTTAATTTCATCCAATCATTTTCAATGCATGCAAATAGGACATTTAAAAAGATATGATGTGCCAAATTCATCCACAGGATAATGGCACTGAAGAAAATGAAATTACAGGAGGTATCTGGCCCAATGACTTTTTGATTATTTTAATAAATGGCAGCAAGGTTATGTGCACTGGAATTAATTTTGTTATTGACTAGTCCAGCTCATAGAGATATTGGTTTTCATATTAGATACGGACCAGAATAACTCTTCTGTTTGACATTGTTCTTTTCTCTTAATTTTGTTTTCATAATTTCAGCTCATCTCCAGCCCCACACCCTTAATTTCCTGCACAACTATTTCCCAGTTTTTCATCTTAGTGCAACCCTATAACTGTGTTGTGGAAAGCCACCTTGGGCAAAATGTCTTATTCTAGAGGTTGGCCTTGCTATGGTGACCCAATTGAGAGTAGTGTTCTCCCCAGCCTGCAGTGTCCTAACTCTTTGTTGCTACAAAGCAATTTGCTCCTTTTAAAGTCTTCTCCCATGATTTTTTTTTTTTGGAATATTCTTGTTTACTCGCCTGTCGTACATCTGTTATGTGTTGAAGAAAATTAAACAATAGAATTGTTGGGTTAGGGATACTGCCCTTTTTGAGTTTGCATATAGCACTGCTGTGTGGATTATCACTGAATAATTCATACCCTTAATGATTGATTCATGCACAAGAGCTGGATACCTCCTCTGTGACTTTCCATTAACTGTAATAGAATGAAAGTTCCTATTAAATTGAATATATTGTACAAGTACCCACAGCAACCCTTGACTTCTCTACATTAGCACTCAAAATGTGGCATCTATCAAAACTACTTAGAGCAGGTGTGTGTGCGCAAAACTGCTCCCTTACTATTTAGTAATATTTGTACTCAGCCATGAATAGGAGCGCATTATGTTCCAATGCCCGACCTAACCAATGTCATGCCAGATGGAACTATAATATTTTTATATTATATACAATATTTTCTAATTCCCTGTCTTTCTTCAGTAAGGAAGGTGGGTGGGTATTCCATCACGCCCTTCTCAATGGTATAACCATGAAAGGTGCACTAGCAAGGTTAGTAGAAAATCACGGACATAAAAAAAAACCCTGTGGCTTCTGTGATTTTTAAATTGTGGAAATGCCTTTCAGCAGAATTAAATATTTTGTCTAAAAAAAGAAATTTTAGTTCCTGCCTTTTCCCATTGCAAAGTTACAGGTCTTAACTTGGCCAATGTAAACAGAGCAATGTGTTGCTTCCCAGCCTTGCAGGAAATTCTCTGATCAAATAGCAACAGCATGAACTCATCCATTCCTTGCCTTGTTCAATGCAATTGGACTACTCTAAGGCCTGGTCCACACTAACCCCCCACTTCAGACTAAGGTACGCAAATTCAGCTACGTTAATAACGTAGCTGAATTCGAAGTACCTTAGTCCGAACTTACCGCGGGTCCAGACGCGGCAGGCAGGCTCCCCCGTCGATGCCGCATACTCCTCTCGCCGAGCTGGAGTACCGGCGACGACGGCGAGCACTTCCGGGATCGATCCGGGATCGTCTAGACAAGACGCGATAAATCGATCCCAGAAGATCGATTGCCTGCCGCCGGAGCGCCGGGAGGAGGGCGGAGAGCCCGGCCGGGGCCCCGCTCTCCCCGACCGGCCGGAGCGCCGGGGGAGGGCGGCGAGCCCGGCCGCGGCCCCGCTCTCCCCGGGTGAGCGCCGCCCCCCTCCAGGTGCCGCCCCAAGCACATGCTTGGAGGGCTGGTGCCTGGAGCCGGCCCTGGTAGTTACTATCCCAGTAGAAAGTGTTTGCAGGATTGGGCCCTAACTCCCTAGGAATCCACTATCCCTTGCACACGATTTGTACAATGCATCTGAAGTCCATTTGTCCACAAAGCACAAGGTATGAAGTTGTGCTGAAGCTAGGTTTCCCATCCCACAACCAATACCACCACCATTAGGTTGATCTGCATTAAGTTTCTTAATTGTTTACCCTTTAGTCCCCTGAAAAAGCATGACTTTTGTTCTTGGAATAGACTCCACAGCATAATTAAAAATGTCAAAAATGCTTGAGAAACTCTCCTAAGTTGCTAAAAATGAATGTGAATTTCTTCCCCGCAATCCCTGTGTCTTTCCCTTACCCTGGCCTCAGCTTTATAAAGTGGTTTGTTTCCAACCCTGCAGCATAGTTTGCATTCCACAGTCAAGAATGAACATTTATTTATACAAACATCCATCCTTGCAAGCACATCTCAGTGTGCTATCCTAAGGCAGAGCAATAAACATCATTTTTCTTTCTGTTCTCCTTTGCAAAGCTGCATTGCTAGACATTTTATCAGGAGACAATTCTTCAATTAAAGATTAGCACAGTTCAGTCACTTCCCCATGGCTGTAAATCTGTTAAAAAAATTAAAGAGCATTCTGGTCCATTTCCCTACACCGATTATATTTTTTGTACCCTCTAATGATCGTGACAATTTCCTTTAAAAAAAGAGTCCTGGTGCAGGTTAGGATCCCAGTGTCTCTGTGTATCTTGCAGAAACTCAATCTCCAGAATCCTAGGGCTTGTTTGTTCTCAGTCATTCTGAGAATCCAGTTTTCCCCAAACCTCTGAGCAGGCCATGGAGGTATATTAATTATTTCAACACTTGAATGCACAAGCTGACAGTATGAAAGTGATCAGAGTGGTAGATGAAACAGCATCTGGCCACCACCAAGAAGGGTAACACAACTCAGAGTTAAAGCTCATATATTATTTCTTCCAGTTCTCCATCTCTCACCTGTCAGATAGCAGTATCATTCACCAAAATGCTAGCTCATCACCTGTGTGCTTGTGGCAGCAGGTCACCTCCCATTGCATCTGCTGTTTAATTGGGGATTACACAGATGCTAGATGACTACAACAGGTTAATTTCAAGATCTGAATGCAGCAAATGTAAATGAAACTGGGGCCCTATACAGAGAATTTATTTATTTTGTGTCTTTATAGACAAATATATCTGCAAGCTACTCACTATCTTGTCTAAAGATGTAAAAATTTGCCCTGAGCATTAGCCAAATTCTGCTCTTAGTTGAACAAATTAAGAGAGGAACTTGGTTCCATCTCTTTTAAAATTAAATCCACCAATGAATTATCATGGCTTGATTGGGTACTTGCTTGTTAGCATTTCTGAAGCAGCTTTTGAAAACATAATGTATTTAGGATTTTTTAAAATGGTGTCTCAAGTATGTAGGTGGAATATTGTTAAAACGCAAGAGGGAAGTGAAATTCATGTTTTAAAATACACACTTGATACTGTCTTTTCAGAAGGGGAGTACTGGCACCTTTCCTAATGTTTCACAACCAGAGACTGATGAACTATTCTAATGAATGAACTCTGAGCATAAGTTCTCTCTGACTGTATTCACTGAATCATTATTGGTCTTTTTATGGCTCTGATTTATTAGATTTTCAATAACTACACTGTTGCAAGGCTTGCAAATGCACAATCCATTGCTGTGGTATTAGGGCTAAATCCTGCCCTTTCTTATCAAATTATAGTTACATAGGATACAGACAACAGGTTTTCTCCTTTTTATCATAATGCACCCATAACATGCAAGGCTGTGTACTGTGGTCTGCAGGGGTGTGGTATGCAGGAAAAGGGGTAAGCTAGGTTCTGACTGAGTAGATCATATGCTACCATCAGTAGTAACATGTGTTCTGAGACATCCTGCCCTGGTGGGGTAGAACAACTTCATGCTGAACATGCAGCTGGCAATTCACCACTACCTCCCCTGCACCAGATTCATTCTGGGTAGGATTTTAGTTCTAAGCTTGCACGTTATAATGCATGTCCTGGAGCACACACTACATAGTTACACAGCTGTGTGAAGAGTTCTCCTATGGCTATTTAATATTTGTCATGAAATTATATCCACGAAGTTATGATCAGACATTTTAGTTCCATCAGAGGAGGACTCCTATTTATCTAAGGCAGTGGTCTCCACCCCTGGGGTGCGCGCAAGAGAATTCTTGGGAGTGTGCGGCAGGAGGAGATTTTTTTTTTTTTTTTTGCTTTGGCAAAAATGGTAGAGCTGGCACGGCAGGGGGTGCGTGCTCAAAAATTTTTTACTGATAGAGGTGCGGGATCAAAAAAGTTTGGAGACCACTGATCTAAGGTACTTATATGCTCCCTCATTACCATAGTATCTAAGCACCTCATAAATTACTGAATTATGTAATGCAACACACTGTATCATCCTTATGTTGTGTGCGAAAAGTACACTCCATCAAAATGAAGTTGGATCACCTTTCTCTTAGGGATAAATACTGACAGCATCTTTTGCTAGAGTAAATGGCAGGGGTGCATCGTACGCCCCAGACTGGGGCTCTATACTGCCCTGAGTAATCCTGAGGATAGCTAGGCAGGCATAGAAAGGGCATGGAGTGGACTCAAATTCCTGGATGGGGTGAGGCGCTCATGCCCGTGATCTCCCATGCCCACCTGATGACTTATTATGGGGATCATGGTGCCCTCTCTCTTCTTTGTACAAGTCCTATGGAAGCTGCTCTAAGCCTGATGCTGTAGTAACCCCTGTGGAGCTGCCATGGGAGATAAAAGGAGAAATTAAGTGGTCCCCACAGGGAGTTGTGGTGCGGGGAGGTCTATCCCAGCCCCTTCATTCTATTGTCCAGGCTACAGAGAGGTCTTCGCCCTGTTTGGAAGCAGTCAGCTGGCACTGTTCTGAGAGTTGTGTAGCTCCTTTAAGCTTCCCTGCAGAGTCAGGGATGCTCAGTGCGTGTGCTAATGAAACACAATTTATTATTGTAATCATCTCTGTATTGGCATAGTAACGCATATACTCAAGTATGTCCAAAAGAGTAATAGAGTTCAGTTCAGACACCAAACCCTTGTGTATACCATGCCTGCCATGAGTCCTGCATTGTCACACAGGCTAATAAAGACATCATTTCCCCAGATCTTAAGTGCTATTAAACATCAAGCTCCAAGTGATTTCCTACTTGGATCAAAGATGGGCTTGTTCCAGTGCCACTTAAGTTTAAAAGGCAAGAATACCAGGAATGAATTAAACCTCCCCAGTGGCAGCTGCTGAGGTTCAATTGGTTTGTCAGTGCCATAATTATGCAGCGGGCGTCTTCTATTTGCCGGCCCATATGTTCCTGAAGGATGTTATGTCATGGAAAAACACAGTGGTGCTTCGTTCCCAAAGCTATGTGGTTTTTCTGTTGTGGCATGAGGACTTGCTTATGTTTCAGCTGAAAAATGTTGAGAACTAATGTTCCAATTTTGGTCTGAAAATTAAACTATCATTACTCTTACTTGAACTATCTAGATGGAAGTGCATTAAGAGAAATGGCTTGTGTCATAAATAAATTAAACAATGGGTCTAACGCAAGAGAGGCTGGCCATATAGTCACATTACATTATTTTCACATTTCCAGATAATCTCTGAAAATGAATGCTGCTGCTTGCCTCATGCTAGGAATCCTTGCTGTTATTTAGTTTATGCTGAATTTTCAAATCATCCAAAGTTAGTGTAGTGCATATTTCCAATTCTGCTGCGTATTAAAATACCTTTAGAGCATTAAAAGAATATTGAGGACAAAAGGACTGATCCTGCAAGATGCTAAAGTTAGAGGGAATTGGGGGCACTCAGACTTCAACTGCCAAAGGAATGAAAAACAACATAATATCCTCTCAAATGTTTAAGATGCTCAGATACTCTGGCAATGAGTATAATGTGAACATAAAGACAGATAGCACCATGCAGGAGGAACTTAATACCTTACAGAATTGGGCCTGAAATGTCAATCATAAGGGCTTAATCCGTGTGTGCAAAACTAGGTAATTGCATCAATAAATTGGTACGTGTTTGCACAATTGTCATTTGTAAGATCGGCTTCCTAGTTTGTATATACCATTACATGCTTGTGCATGTTCTGCAGGCACAGCATAGATCAGTAAGATTAAACTTTGAAACAATAACTAACAATTTAAACCAAAAAAACAAAATGGTATCTTTAATACAGTGTAGGTCTGTCTTTGACTTCATATTACCTATGTACTGCAGGTTTCTCAGATAACAGGAGGCCCTTGCCAATGCAATAGTGCTACAATATTTCTCCAGGAGGCTAAATTAATGTAATTTTAGTTTAGTTTAAATTTAGTTTAATTGAATTTCCTTGCTTCATAGGACATTCTTCACCCTCACTGAGGCATGGGTCATACAGATGTGCTGGTGTATGGCTTCATGTGTGAGCCTGTGCATCTGTGGTGAGCTAAGGGGGGAAAAGATAGAAAGGCAGATCTTCAGGAGCCTTGCTCACCACTGATGATCCAGGCCTAATTGGCATCTTTAAAGTGATTAGTTACATAAGTGAATATGCACCTTGTGGGCATTTCTATTCAACCCAAAGCAGGGAATTTCTAAGGGCACTTTTGAAAACCGCATCCAGCATTGTGTACTCAGGCAGTTTTGGCACTAAAAATTCTAACTACATTTTAATAACTAAACATTTCTATTAGGGCAACTCCCCTCACACTTTTGAAAATGTTGGCCATAGTGTGGAGAAACTGCCTCCTTTTCTGCTTCCCATTTCACTCCTGCATCATTTGAGCAGCACACGGGAAAGCTGCTTTGTCATTTTTGAAGGACAGTAACCAATTCCCCACTCTTCCCTATTTATTCCAAGGCTTTCCTATCACTCCATGTGTTCTGAGACCATTGTACTGTTCCCCAAAGGCTATGGTTGCACTGTGAGAGGGCTGCTGAAGCGTCTTGGTGATTTTGGAACAAGGAGGGGAAGCAGTAGCATTTATAATCAGGGAGAACACTATAGCATCATATGGCATGAGGGTTCCAAATGCCCATCACCTAGGCACACAGCTGAGCCTGAGACAGCTTGCAAGGCGGCTAAGGGTCATGCATTGATACATCTGTCTGCATCCAGTGAGTGTGGGGACACTGGCATTGAGGACTTGGAGCCTTTTTCCTTCCCTGCTCTCAATGCTCCCCCTGCTGGGGCCCAACAATCGTAAAACCATTGGCAGCAGGGAGGAGATGAAGACAGCTGCCGCCATCAGGGAAGTGAGAAGCTCAAGGAAGTGGGGGCAGGAGAAGTACAGAATGGAGGAGGCTCATAGGCTGAGGGCAAAGGAGCTGGGAAGGGAAGCAAGGGCAGAGTATGGGAGACTGCTCCAGGCAGGTCCTTTCCCGCACAAGGTCCTCCCCCAGACTCTCCTGCCCATTCACCATCCCTGACCACAATAAGGCTCCCTCACCCACAGGCTGCCCCAAGCCCCCCATTTTTTTTCTAGGCTCCCTCCAATCTTCACCTTTTGGGATGCAAGGGCTAGGCTCCCCTCATGCCATCCCACTCTCCCTCAGGTGCCCTCGAGCTGAGAATCTGTGGCTCTCTCCCCCTGCGGAGAAAAGCGTCACACATGGAGCCATGCATATCATGGAGGCTTTGAGCCCCGGGCACCCAGTGCTGAGATCAGATTGTCAAAGAACACGCATCCCTCCCACACACATTCTGCTTTGAAAATTCCCAGAGTTGTCCTCAGTGCCAGAACTGGGCATCCAAATCCTTTCTGGAGCCCCCAGGGAAGATCCTGTGAAAGATACCCTTGCATACAAGGAACTCTGCCTCCTCCAAGGCCTCTCTGGACTTCAGAAAGCTACTTTCATAGAAGCTTCTGGCTTTCCTCTGAGTGCCCTGCTGACTTGCCCTACAGTCCCCAGTTCTTCTTCATCACTATACTCTGTACGCCTAGGGGAGTGCTCAGAGGGGGATAAGCTCCTCGCCTTCTGCACCCTATCCCTGAACTGAGCCACCCCTGATCAAGTAGATTTAAAAAGTGCTCTTAAAAGGCAAAATCCTGGGGCGGGTCCGGTGGTGGAAGGATGCAATCTTAATGGTTAAGATGTGTTTTGTATTTTACAATTTAGGTGGCAAAGTCTCACTGAAAAAACAAAGTTTTGTTACAAGGCACATCTTCCCCACTAAATAACAGAACACTCTTTATTCAAAACATCTTAAAATGGTAGGGTATCACCCATAAATTGCATATAGGGAAAGTGAAGCACAGAGGGGGGTGGAGAAGAGTAATTTGCCCCAGGGCACACAGCATATCCTTGGGACTAGAACCCAGGGCTCCCAGCTCCCACTCTAGTCCCCTAAGCACTGGAATGTGCTATCTCCAATATAAAGCACCGTTTAATTTCTTTGTTAAGAGATTAGTAGGGAAGTGGCCTGTGTTACTTCACTATTTGTAGATGAATTTTTGAAAAAAAAAAAAAAATTTGCTCAGCAATATCTGGAAAATAAATAAATAAATAAATATATATATATATATACACACACACACACACCCCTCTACCCCGATATAACTGATATAACATGAATTCGGATATAATGCGGTAAAGCAGCACTCCGGGGGGGCGGGGCTGCGCACTCCGGCGGATCAAAGCAAGTTCGATATAACATGGTTTCACCTATAACGCGGTAAGATTTTTTGGCTCCTGAGGACAGCATTATATGGGGTAGCGGTGTATATATATGTATATAGGAATAGTAGGCATTATATATACACACATACACGCACACTATCCAAATTCAGAAGGGATTTTTTGAAGGGACAAAATCTGCAGTCTTAGATTGAGGAAATTTTATGCCAAATTTCAGCCAGATACAAAAGAACTAAGATACAAACCCATTACATACAAGGATTATAAATGGAGATGCTTCTGTATTCAGCTAAAATAACACTATTAGTCAACCTAGAATTGCATTGTAGTTGTAGCATTAAGTTTAAACATCCCCCCTCCCCCCCCCCCGAATCAGCATTGCTGAGCAGCCAGGAAAGCGAAGTCTAGGACTTTATATTAATTATTGCTATTTTTGATGTGTTTGGTACTTCATGTGTGTAGTTGGGTGTTTTTTTTTGTTGGTTGGTTTTTTGCAGCTATGGAGAACAGTATTTTGGGAGGGTATTTTCACCCTTGCAAACTTAACGTTTAGCAGAAGAGTGGACCATGGATTAGTAGTAAGATTTTTCTCGGAATCAGGATCAGGACATTGCTTTCCTTGTTAGGCCTAGGCCAAAGGGAGATGTGTAAACACTCTTTTCAGTCAGCCTACCCTGCAGAAACGGAATGCTTTCTGTCTGGATTGGGTGTGAGCCTAAAATAGGACTGAAATCAATTGGCTCTTCCTAGCCAGGGTTTCACTATTATTATGTAGCAGCCTCTGGTGGAGAAGATCTGTAAATTCACAGGTTTGTTCAGCTGTAAATTTCAGCAAGACTTTGCCACCTAAATTGTTAAATACAAAACACATCTTTAATTTAAACTTAAGTTAGCATCTGTTGTTTTCAGAAAACAAATTACTACTGCAGGATTACCAACCCCAGCATTCAAGAATCATGAATCAAGCCCCCAAAATCATGATTTAAAAAAAAAGTATGCATTTTGGGTTTTTTTATTTGCCTTTTGAGCTCAAGCATTTTTCTGCAATCATAAGGACTGAAACTTATTTAAATAAATTAAAGTGGAGGACACGACTCCAGAAGCTGGTGCTTTAAGGAAGTTCAAATATCATGAGATTTTTGAAAATTGTGAGAGTTGACAACACTGCTTTAATGTCTTTGAGAAATGCACTTTTGACATCCCACATCCCTCTTCCAGTTCTTCAGTGATGAAAGATGGATTATTTCAAGTACATAAAAGGCTGTTACAAGGAGGAGGGAGAAAAATGGTTCTTCTTAACCTCTGAGGATAGGACAAGAAGCAACAGGCTTAAATTGCAGCAAGGGCAGTTTAGGTTGGACATTAGGAAAAACTTCCTAACTGTCAGAGTGGTTAAGCACTGGAATAAATTGCCTAGGGAGGTTGTGGAATCTCCCATCATTGGGGATTTTTAAGAGCAGGTTGGACAAACACCTGTCAGGGATGGTCTAATACTTGGTCCTGCCTTGAGTGCAGGGGACTGGACTAGATGACCTCTGGAGGTCCCTTCCAGTTCTATGATTCTATTTGCATATATGGGTCTGAAGAACAAAGTAAGGCCCCGATCCTGCAATTAGCACTGCGGAGGTACGCTCATGTACAGTACAGGATTGGGGCCTAACACTCCAAGAGTAATGCCCAGAGAAAATCTTATGAAGAAAAAAGGCCCCAGTTCTGCAAACTTGCATGTAACTTTACATAACACAAGTTGTTCCCTTGTGCAACTACTCATATTCATGGAGTTACTCAGATGTGTAAGTGTTTGCAGGATCAGGACTTGAAGTTATTTTCTACATTTGAGAGTTTTTAGTAAAAATGTTTGACGAGCTGCTTCATAATTTGTTTCCCATTAATTTCAGTTTCCCTCATGCTCCTTCTCAGTGTGATAAAAATTGGATATTTTGTAATTAATTTCCCCCCATACATCTGTTTTTAGTGTCTGTCATACTTAAAAAATAAAAGTAACAATAATAAATAATAATTGCCTCAGGGAGCTTAGTCATGCTGCAAGAATAGTGTCTCCGTAACAGGCACTTGAGAGAGGAGATGTAATTCAGGGCAACTGTGGGGAAGATGATCTGGGATCTGAAGGAAGTAAAAACAAAAAATAGTGCCCGATTCTATGAAAATATATGAAGTCACATAATGAGGTTTCTGTGGAGTAGCACTTACCAGCAGAGTGTCTCCCAAAGCTGGCACATGCAGTGAGAACCTGCTGTCCCTCATAGGACTAAGTGGACAGTGCTCTAAATCCTGGTTTTTCTTACTAGGATTGTTCCAGTTTCCTGTTTTGTCCTGTCAGGAGGTGGAACTGCTCCTGCCTCTTGAACTAAAACTGTGAAATAGACAATAAAAGACCAAAAAGAGAAACAGAACCAAGACTATTAGGAAAGGAGGGGAAAAAGGAACTAAAACCAAAGCAAATGTCACTTAAGGAGGTTTCTAAGATCTGTACAAATGCAAGAAGCATAACCAAATAAAGAAACTATAAGTCTGTTTTAGGAGATTTCAAGGAACCTTTGAGGTATTATGAACCATAATGACTTTGTCATCTAATTTTGAAAGTGGAATAAATCATAGTTTCACATTTTCAAAAGTGATTGGTGATTTTGGGTGCCTCCGTTTTTGAGGTACCTTGCAGTAGACAGATTTTCAGAAAGCACTGAGCACCTACCCTGTGAAATTCAGGCCCCTTTGAAATGTGTTGAATTGGGCATGCACGTGCACACAAAATCACTAGCCATTTTTGAAAATTTAGGCCAAAAATGTTTAAGGGTGAGATTTTCAAAACTGGTATTGAAATTCAACAGAGGCTGGGTGCCTAGCTCATTTAGGCCCCTTTGAAAATGCCAAGCCTAAATTATCTTACATAAGAACAGTCATACTGGGTCAGACCAATGCCAGGTGCTTCAGAGGGAATCATCAAGTGATCCATCCCAGCTCATCCACTCCCAGCTGCTGGGGACACTCAGCCATCTTTAATACTGAGTGGAAAAAGAGTTATCAAATAAGAAACTGACATATTGACTGTTCAATTATTCAGAGTAGGACTGTAAGAAAGCAGAATCTTATAGCTGTTTAAGAAGGTTCATTCTTTTTATTTATGTAAATTCATTTCTTGGTGAGGGTGGGGTTTATTTAATTGTAGTTTTAACCCCTGCTCATTTCATCTGAAGAGAGCATTTACCTTACAACTTTGGAATATCCTGTTCACACTCTCAAGTCCATTATCAAATGGAAGTGCTTGCTGGAATATCATTAAAATGCCCCAGTATTCACAGTTACAGAGATACTGAAGCAGCAACTGCTATTTATAAAGATTTTTTTTTTTAATTATAGGCATTGGGCCTGATCTTTATCTGAGGTACATTGGTGTGGCTCTAGTGGCTTTGATGAAGCTTTGCTGATTTATACCAGGTGAGGATCTGAGTCATTTTTATTTAGTAAATATTTAACTGTAAAGGCAAAGGTCTCCTCTCAGTTACACTGGTGTAAATCCAGAGTAACCCCATTGACTTCTATGGAGTTACTCCAGATTGACACTAACGTCAGAGCAGATCTGGACTCTGAAGGTACTATAGCTGATCACTGGAGTTTTATTAGGAGCGAAGTATCAAAAGAAAAGGCTTTTCAGGAGAGATCAGGAAAGGGAAGACATGCTTACAGATAGAGGGAGATCAAAAGGTCCAATTTCGAGAAGGACATGATAGCAATCAAGAAGTTCAGCTGCCAAGTTAATAATTCCATGCTTTATGACCAGGCAAAGCTTCTGTTTTTATTACACAGTAATAATTACCTTGTTCCACAGTAATTGTAAATGCCGAAGTATTGACGTGGAAGTTCCTTTTGCTCTGTCCAGGTAGTGCAGCCCTTTAGGGGGAAACTATTCACTAAAGGCAGTGTCATAACCCCCACTGATATCAATGGGAGCAGGAACAGACCCATAGGCAAGAATGGGACAAGGATCATGGTGGGCTCAGTGTAATGCCTGCCCTAAATTAAGACAGGCCCGGGGTTCAAAGTGCATTGGCTGAAGTGGTATAAGACTCAGTTTAAACATGGTTTCAGCTAAAATGTTTTAGGCAGCACTTTTCAAAGGAGCCAAAGAATTTTAGTGGGAATGGGCACCTAACTCCCTCAAGCACCTTTGAAAATCTTAGCCTTACATGTGGTTCAAATGCCCAGCATAGGCAACATCCTGTTAGAAACAGCATTCCAGGCTAAAGCTATCCCTATCATCACTGGAAAGCCATAAATAGGAAAAGCTGGGGAGACACACTAGTGAGATACATTTGTGTACAAGAGCTTTACAAGGGGACCCAGTGGGGCAATGATACAGCCTTGCTAACATACAGGACTTTTCACTCCTAAGCAGGACGTGTTCTCCTGACTATTACCCATTCCCTGTTAGGCGATACAATAAACTTGGCAAGAGAGAATTTGACCCGGCACGGTCTCTTTAAATGGGACACCCTGTTATGTGACCCGAGTGCTGGGGGAGTGCAGATCGGCATCAGTGGCACTTTTGTTTCCCTTCCTGTTAGAACTGTAGTTACCTTGCTGAGCTGCTGCACATTCATTCAGTGCTCCTCTCAGGTGTTTTTCATTTAGTTATTAACCCTAGTCCCCACCATCTGGAACAAGATCTCCCTCATTATTTTTGATTAATTGTTTTAGGCCATTTTGAAAGCCTTCTTCCCTCTTGTGATGATGGGCTTTTAAAACTTCTCACTGTTTTTGATCTCACCCTCATTTAGGCCCTGAACCCGAATTCAGCAAAGCACATGCTTAATTTTTGAGTCACTGGGACTTAAGCCCATGCTTAACTTTAAAAGTGCGCTTCAGTGCCTTGCCAGTTCAGAGCCTTACGCGGCGAGAGCATCAAAACCAAGTTATTTGGAAGTTGTAGATTGGTAAAATGTGTATCTATTACTCACTCTTCTGAGGGGCTTGGCCCCATAGGATTTGGAAAAATGTGTTAGGAGTTTGGTAGATCTCAGTTGAGTTCCCAGTGGACAGGTGCCCATATATCACAGAACGCTCATCCTTGCCAGCACTAACAAGCCCCTTGCTGGGCAGTCCCAAGGGAGAGGCCAACGACTGAATAAGATGGAGCTACCCTCTCATCTTCCATGGGCTCCCTTCAGGTCATGCTTGAGGCACATTTGCAGGGTATTGTGGGGAAGCCTGCACTGCTATCACTCATCTGTTCCCAGTCTGTGCCGAATCTCAGGCCAACCGCATGACATCCATCCCATGTGGCAGCTCCAATGGCGCCTCCCCAGAAACCTGCTGGAATGGCTTGCAGCCAGGCTCAGTGAGCTCCCCCTCAGTTCCTCCTCCTGGCTGCCAGGGGCTGCTGTGACAGAGGAATTGCAAGCATCTGAGCTGGCCTCCTCTCCCACCGCTGCCCTGGGCTGGAGCCAGCCAAGCCAGTGTGGAGGTGCAGGAGGCTGGCAGGGCAGCGTCTGCCCCTGCGAGGGAGGTGAGGGGCAGAGGGGAGGAGGCTGGGGCCAGGCAGCGAGTGGGGAGGGAACAGGTTGAAAAGGGGGAGCAGGGGCAGGATCTCCCCCCACATCCAGGGTCACTCTCCTGGTAACCCTCTCGCCTCCCCCGGATGCCCCAGGCTCCTTCCAGTTTTCCCCCGTCCCCAGCTCCTCTGTCTGTCTCTGCCAACCCCTCCCCACAGAGGCCCTGGCTCCCCCAGCCCCCTCCCACTACCTGCTTTTTATGGGTCCAGGGTGTCACAACTACAGGGCTAGCTGCATCTCTGAACCCTCTCTAAGGGCACACCCGCAGCTGTCAGGCCTCACGCCTTTCGCTTGCGTGCAGTGGAATCATGCAATTCTGCCGCTTTCAGACCAGGCCCTGGGCTACTGTACTCCGCACATGCTTACCCAGCAAGTCCGACTGGGTTCGGTACCCCTTCAGGAGTCTGATCACTGGGGAAAACAGTGACCACGCCGCGTTCTGACCCCAAAGTATTGTTTAATCTTTGCAGGAGGAACCAAGCATCAGAGAAAGAGGTTTTGTAAAATAGTCTATACAGACGCCTGACTTACCTAGAGGCTTACCATTCTCACCACCCGTCGTGAACCCAGGACAGCTTACCATCTTCAGCCCCCCAGCGGGTGTGTGTCTGTGCAGGTTTGTTCCCCTGAACAGCCCCCAAACACCCTAGAGTGGGCGTTACCTCTATCCAGCCAATACTCCTTGATGTCAGTTTTCCGGCTCTGTTTGCCCTGCTGCCCAAAACCAGGCCAGTGAGCTCAGCAAGGGGCCAGAGGTAGAACATCAAAGCAAACGGCTCTTGTTTCTCCCCCTAAGCGTGGGTAGATGGGTAGCTGTCTGAAGCCATTGTAGAGACAAGGTGGGTAAGGGAATATTGTTTATTGGGTCAACTTCTGTTGGTGGGAGAGACAAGTTTACATAGAGCTCTTCTTCAGGTCTGGGAGAGCCATTGTAAGCAAGAAGGAGTACATGAAGACACACTCTTCCTGAATAAACCCTCTTGACTAGGGGTTCTCAAACTTCATTGCACCGTGACCCCCTTCTGACAACAAAAATTACATGACCCCCAGGAGGAGGGAGTGAAGCCTGAGCCCCACCACCCTGGGTAGGAGAGAGGGGCCAAAGCTGAAGCCCAAGGACTTCAGCCCCAAGTGGGGGGCCTATAGCCTGAGCCCCGCTGCGCAGGGCTGAAGCCCTTGGGCTTCCGCCCTCGGTGGTAGGGCTCAGCTTCAGCTTTGGCCCCGAGCAGTGAGGTCAGGGCTTTGGCTTCAGCTCCAGGCAAGTCTAATACCAGTCCCGGCGACCCCTTTAAAACAGGGTTATGACCCACTTTGGGGTCCTGACCCAGAGTTTGAGAACCGCTGCTCTTGACTCTACCACCATGTACATGCTAACAGTAACTTTGACTGATGCTCTTCTCCATCCCACCACACAGGTGTTAATTAATTAAGGCTAGGATTTTCAAAAGAGCCTATGTATAGACAGGTGCAACTTTTAAGAAATTCTCTTAAATCTATTGGGATAAATAGGAATTACACAGAAAATTCCTCACTTGTGTAGCTAGCAACTTTATTAAAAGTTAAATTATTAAAATTTAATTTGCTTTTCACTGTTTATATTTCTTTCTGCTTTTTCTTCAGCTTGAAGAATTAAACAAGACCTATCACAGTGCTATTGTGGTCAGGTTTCCAGTAGTCCAGAGGAACGTTTAAATTTTAAAAATTCTGTTTTCATAATTAATATTTTGTTTCCCTTTAAATTGGCATGAGTAACTCCTCCTGTGTGTAGTCCCATTAAGCTCAATGGTACTGCTCACATAAGTGAAGTATTTGCAAGACTGGGACCATTTAGTTTGTGCTCAATGAATATTGAAAAGTTTAGTGGAATGGAACTTGCCTCCAAAAATAAAAAAAGTAAAAATATATATGATACTTATTTTAGGTTCTGTGAAAGAAAGGACTACTTAAATATATGGAGACATTTATCCCTTGAATCCCCATTGAAAGCATATTCCATCAAATAAAAACAGCAGCATGGTGAGTACACTTTAAATGACCTCATCGATTATTGCACATTCAACTGTGTTTGCTTAAATATATACTTATGTGAACTCAAAAAAAAAAAAATCCTTTGCCCTTTTTCTTATGTAAAAATTCCCTGCTGTTTATCCTTGTGAGTAGTTTTGCGTTTGTTTTATTAGATACATATTATATAAATCAATTATGAAGTTTTTGTACAGGGCCACTGAACACCTTGGTGCATGGGGGATGATTGATAAATTATTTTTTAATTTTGAATGGGTATAATTATTTTCAGGATGGCAAACTGGCTGAATGCTAACCTGAATGGTTTCACCCAATACATGCATCTTCCATTCAGAATTCCCATTTCATTGTATAAGATCCCCTCAGCTGTAAGTTTGCTCAGATCATAGGATACATGTGCAAGTTGTATGTTGTATCTATTGTGAAATTCATCAAATAAGTTAATAAATACATCCACAAATTCCCTTCCATCTCTTATAGCTGAGCAAAGAAACTGTTCAAACAAATAATTTGAAAAGTTTCACAAGTTTTGTCAAGCTAATTATTCTAATATTTAAAATTTAAATAGATGGGGTTGAGAACAGCTCCCATTAACTGTTGCTAAAATCATCCTGTTTTTCTTACGTATCTTAAGATAATTCTAACCCTTTTGCAGAACGAGAACGTTTGTGATGACATGTACAACAATGTCAGCTCAGTTGCCATGGCTCTATCTAATTTAGTGACTTGGGCACATACTCATGGAACTATATGCAGTCAAATCCCAAGCTTGGAAATTATACAGAATATGGGACATCCCACCAGGGACAATTCTGTTTTGTGGATATGTGAATCTGGACATGCATATCACTGGCCCTGTGGGGCATTATACTTCAAAAGCCAGGAGGAAAGGGAGGAAGCTGCAGATCGGAAAAAGAGGTCCAGAAGCTATGACTCCTGGTCAATGGAACATAATTTAAGTGACAAGAAGTACAGGGTAGCCTCACCTTTTGAAAAAAAGAAAGCTGACTCAGTTAACATGGGATCATGCAGCAGATCCCCCGAAATAATGCACAAGAAAGAGGACACATTCTGTGTAATCTCTGATACAACAGTGACAAAAGAAGAGCAGAGTGGAGTAGTTCCTCAGAAAGACAGCTACTCCATGAGGTCATGCTTTGCTGTGGAGCGGAGTCTTCCATCAACTGACTATCATGCCAGAACTGACCACGGTAATGAAGAGCCAGAAAGCAGGGAGGACCTGCAAGACATCTCTGATGAAGAAGAATTTGAAACAGATACAGGAGACCAACTACGCAGAAGTAATTGTGATTCTGAAAGAGTATTCCAGAATAAAGAAGCATCTGCTGAGGAGGAACCGCAAATGCATGGAGATAGTAAGGTCATTAGCAAACAAGCAGCCATCCTGACATCAGTTTCTGTCTTTAAAGAAAAGGCTGCAGTAATTCCCTGTTTACAGGAGACTTTAGAAGACAGCCATCATAGGAGCCTGGAAAGCAACTGCTTGAAGTTAACAGCTTTTCATCCTACAAAGTCCAAAAGCAAAACCTCTAAAGCAGGGAATTCCTGTGAATCAACAGCATCCAAAGAACAGTTAAAGCCATTTCCTGTCTCCAGCATGGAAACAAAGGCCCAGTTTGAGCCCCCCCCAGTCTTGGCTTTCTATGACACTGCACTCACTGGAGCTGTCCATCAGCAGTTCCAGCTGTGGCCGTCTGTGTGCACCACATCAGGAATGGGACTAGCTGGGAACCGTGCTGAAATACCTACTGAGGAGAACAAACAGCCAAGACCACAGAATGCTGCAAATTCTTTAGCCCTGCCTACTGTGGAGAATGAAAACTCTGAGGACAGTCTGCCCGTGGCTTCAGACAAAAGTAAGAATTTCTGGAGTTTTATTCCTGGGTGGTTTTTTTTTTTACTATATGTCTCTTTTAGCCAGAATATTACAATTTGGGTGGCTCCATTTAGCCACCTAAATCCATATCTGAGCACTTAAATAAAAGCACCTGATTGCCAGAGATCCTGAACACCCCAATCTCCCACGGACATAATAGGAGCTTTACGCAGTCAGCACTTCCGAAGATCAAGCCACTTATTTAGATGCCCTATAATATACATTTGGGTTGCTAAAGCTAGTCACCTAAGTTGGAACATTTTAGACTTTGATTTTACCACAATAGCACCACACACTGTACCTCTTAAGATGTGGTCCCTGCAATAACCTGTAACCAGGAGTATGAACTCAGGTTTCCCCAGGAAAGAGAAAGAGGAACTGAGCTTTAAAACAATTTAGTGTAGTAACTGCAAGGGAATTCTGGCTCCATTGAAGTAAGTAGCAAAATTCCCATTGACTTCAATGAGCCCAGAATTTCACCCCTTTTCTTAAAAGCGCTAAAGATATTAAAGCAATTAATTTAAAAGTTTTATGTCTTGTGTATCCTGTTAGAATTTGGGATCTTAAAATTTTTTGGTAACTAAAAATGGACAGACTTTTTTATTTGTAAAACAAATTCACTTCTTGCCGGTCACGCCATGTGTCAGCATAGAGCACATTTTAACATGAGACAATGTCATAAGATTCCTCATAAGAATATGCTCTTTGATGAATAACTAAAATGTGGCATGTGATTATAGTAGCTTTTAAGATAGTTACTGCCTTGTTCAAGAAGAAAATGGATGATGTACAGTGTATGTATAAACTGTCAAACAAACTGTCCTTCTTGCCAAATATTGGGAACCATTAATAAATGGATCTGCTTCATTTTAGAAGTGAACCAGAACACAATTGTGATTTTAGCATAGGTGTGGCTAATGGATTTTTAGTGCCAGTTACACACATACCGATTTAATTTAGTGATTAAAAACATCAAAGCAGCAGCAAAGGGCCAAGTTTTTAAAGAGGATTCAGTAGAGCGAATAAATTTGCATCTGATTTTTTTGTTGCTTGCAAACGGTGCTTCACATAAAATATCAGGCAGCTGGATGTCTACCTGATCTTTATGCAAATGATTTTTATGCATGCAAAAATGCAGGTGCAAATATAGAGCCATCTTTTGAATGTTCAGGCAAACAGTCCTAAAAGTCGGGATTGTAGGTTTAATTTTCCACAATTGTTTAGTGCGATGACTCCTTCTATCTGACTGATGGCCATCAAGAGCAATATGAAAATTCAGGGTGGCGCTTAATAAATGTATATCTAGATTTTGTGGCAGATCCAGAGCCCCTTAGGATTTCATGGTTGCCAGTAAACTGCACATTGTGACTGTTGAGATGTCACAGTGACAGCAAGCCATGATAGAACATGGATAGTTCTTGAGTTACAGATCCCCAGCCACTTGAGCTAAAAGAAATATAGTCTTTAGCTCTACCATTATTAGGGCTTATGACATGCCTGAATGATTCTCAGTCCATCCACTTGGGGGTAGATGTCCATATTGCTAAATTAGCTAGTACATTAAAGACAGAAAAAAGCTGTTGTAAGATTCTGTGATGCAGAAGATTGGATATAATTCTCCCTTGATTGAACAGAGTACTGGAATAGTGTTTTAAGGCTTGTCTACTCTTGAGGGTGAATTTGGATTAAGGTAGGGTGTGTGTTTAGACAAGCCCTTACAAAACTAAAAAGCTGCAGCAGGACTACACTTGGTGAATATATTGTTAGAGTATTTTTGAAATTGACTTGATAGTGTATCTCATCAACAGCCACTGTAAATTCACCTGGGGACATTGATGCAAGAATTGTTTTTGCTGAACAATGAGTCATAAGCCATTTTATCTTAATCTCAGCCTTAGCTTGCAGTCTCAGTGTTCATTGATTTACAATCCATTTATTTCTTCAAGTAGACCATGCAATAGTTTTCGTAAAAAAGGAGCAGCAATATTTAGGTTGGTAGATCCATACTCTCTGTGCAGAAACAATAGTAATGAAACCAAAAATCATGTACCAAATGACTCACTGCCAACAAGAGACATTCACAGCCATCAGCTTCAGAATCCCACTCAGCACCCACCTCTTCACACCTGGAAAAAACCCACAGGAGAGCACATGGACCTTTGCAGCATACCCTGAAGGCAATCATACGTGGGCTGTGGGAAGTGAAGTCATAGGAGGAGAGAGAAAGGTAGGTGAGAGCACAAATCCTTTAAGGCTGCCCAGGTTTGAAAACTCACCTTAAACTTCATCTGAAAACCACTGTGTAGCCAGTGTAATCAATGGGGCTGAGCAGTGTAGCATGCTACATATGAGAAATGCCACTCAGTAGGTTGGCAGCTACATTCTGCACTAGCTGCTGTTCCCAAATGGTCTTAAACAAGATGTCCTCCTCAGAGCACATTACCAGTAATCCAGCTTGAAGGTTGGGTAGGAAAGGTGAGGGTGACTGTGGTGAGGTCTTCATCTGAAAGAAAAGGCCTCCTTGCCAAGTGCTACCTAGAGATCCAGCAGCAGCGGAGTTCCAATAAGCCCCCTAGGATGTATGCCTGTGTAGCTGATGGCAGGGATACCCACTCACACGAGTGCCGATAAAATCTCCACCATTTCTTGAGATTGCTTTCCCTCTCCCTACTCTTCAAGCCATTTACATCCCACCTCGAGGGGTTAGGCAATGCATAGACCTTGGGATGGCCCTCTGCCTAGGGATGAATTTCACCCTAAGTGATTCTCTTCCTAGGCTACATGGAACTATATAGATGTGACAACCCCATAACAATCTGAGAAAAACCCCGCTGGAATCCTGGCAATCCTTTTTAAGAGATATTTTTTACTTGTTCCGTTTTAAACAGGTGGGCTTTTCCTGATTCTCAGCCCCTAGAGCTAACTTTCAGCTGACATTTATGTTTCAGGTCTAGAGCTCCTTTTTAATAAAGAAGCGTCTGTGCTGGAGACCACTTTGAAGTGTATTCTGCTTAATGGCTTGTGCAGCACATCAAACATGTAAAATAAGTGCAGCTTAATATTGGGCCAAATCCTGAGATCTGCACACAGGCCAGCTCTCATTGATTTCCTGGGGACTGCCTGAGCATAACAGAACACAATGTGACTTGCTACTGTGCCTTATTTAACTATAAACATATACACATGACAATAGTTGCAAATTGAGGAATTTTTATACACACTATCCCTTTTTGGATTGCTCCAGTTTCAGAGTCCACATTTCAGGTCCAATCATGCAATCCTTAGTGATGTGACTAGTTCCATAAGGAAGAGCTGCAGATTGTGGCCTTAGGCCTCAATTTTTAGATCATACAGGGTGAAATTCACCCCCTTCCCAACACACAAATTAAAGTTCCACCTTAAGCCCTATTTTGAGGTCTTAAGTGTGGCATATAACTTAAGATGTCTCTCTGTATAGGGATGAATTTCATAATTTCAGTGAGTGGTATAAAATTTCATTAAGGCCTAAGCCTGCTCCCCTTGAATGATGAGTTTTTAAATATTTGATACGTTAGCACCTAGGAATGCCAATCAAGGATCAGGACCCTACTGTGCTAGGCACTGCACAGAAAAATAACAAAGATGACAGTTCCCTGCACCAGAGAACTTACAGTTGAGGTGTCAGACAGGAGGCAACAGGTGGACAAAACAGTGGGATGGGTGGGAGGATGCGATCACACAAAACTTAAAGGGAGCAGGATCATAATAGTCCCAGAATGTTTGAATGCTTTAAAAAGGAAGGTGAACATGGCTCTGCATCGCCTTACATGCCTTTGATAGCCTCTGTAGTTCTTTCTATCCACAGAGTTGTCTCTTATCTTTTAGAGACATTGAAGAAGTCGGAGAGTAAGAGAATTCGTAATATTGGTGATATAAAAATGTTCAGAGACTGGTTGGCGTCACATTATCCTTCTGAAACGCGTGAGATCTTCACACTGCCACCTGCAGACCTTGATAATTACCTCGCCTCCTTCTATACTAGAGTCAGGAAACAGAATGGCACAGAGTTTTCCGCCAACTCTTTATTCTTCTTTCAGAGCAGTATAGACAGATACCTCAAGGAACACAAATACGAGTATAATGTGATTAAAGGGCCTGAGTTCACAGCATCTCAGGAAGCTTTAAAAGTAAAATGCCAGAATCTAGTACAGAAGGAGAGGGAGAGAGATTGGAATATTTTGGAAAACCTGACAGATAAAGATGTAGAGGATCTTCGTAAAAAGGGCATACTGAGTCGAATGCATCCCGAAGGATTTCTGCACCTAATGCTTGTAAACATCATCCGAGGCTTTGGGACAAACACACACAGTCAGACTCCAAATCTGTGGTGGGGGCAGATTGTGTTAAAAAAGAACAAGGAGGGATTAGAGTACTTGGAGTGGAAAGATGATCGGAACACACAGGCAAGCACAGAAGAGTCAGTTCTATGTATTTATGCCAAACCTGATAATCCAGGCAACTGTCCAGTCAGGGACTATAAGGAGTATGCTAAGAGAAGGCCATTGGATATGCATCATGACCGCGATCCATTTTACTTATCTCCTAAACCTTTGTGCTGCATATGGGACCAAATATGGTACTGTAGAAAATCACTGACAAAAACCAAAATGGAGAAAATGATGAAAGTCATTGTCCAGCAAGTTAAAGGATCTGAAAAAAAGTCCATGAAATAAGAGTTACCAGTTTGATTTCTGCTGTGCCTATTTTGGTATAAGTATGTTTTAAATCAGTTTTGGAGTTGTTTAAAATGACAGCAGTTAGTATAGGTAGCGAGGGAACCCCTCTTCTCAGCAGATTGCCCAAAGTACTTACAAAGTTTTGTTGTTAAATTGACCACCACCTTCATTTTCAACATGAAGGACTTCCATCAATAAAAAGACCAAGCATATAATTCATTCTTACCTTCTATTTACTGAATTAAATCTGAATCCTGGATTTAAAACATTGTTAATGTTCTACTGAATTAGCTCAGTAATGTTAATGTTGAAAGAACCTGTGTTTGAATACCCTGGCTGAGAATTACAGGTATGTTCAGTGGGGATAGGGCGGGGAGAAATTGATCCTGTTGTAAACCAAGCTTGTGGTCTAATGTGTAATTTATCTGTCTCTCTTTACAATTAAAAGATAAACAGGTGGAGTTGGCTTTGGGAATGAAGAAGAATGATGAAAGATCACCAGTAGTTGCCAGCTACTAATCTATAGCTCATCAGAATGTTTTATACATAAGTGTTTAGATCAATTCTTATTTTTCTAAATGAGGAAGAAATTCTTATATTTAAGAAGTTCTGAATGTGTTTTAGTAAGTTACCAACCCCCCAAATGCAGTTAATAGCACTGAAAAGTTTTGTAGCAGCTATTTTCCTCTGTGTGATAACCATAGTCTGTAGAGGATTAGAGTCAGTAGTCAAATTCTGTAATTCAGTTCAAAAGTTGTTTAACAGATGTATTTTCTTAATGTCCAGTCATAATTGTTGGCATTTCATAATAAACAAAATTTTACTTCATTACTGTCAGTCTGTTCCAAGAAGGTGAAACCAGTAACCCAGAACTGGTATCGCTTCATTTCTGTCATTCAAATCACTGTGTTTAATAGTAATCAGATATTGACTTTTCTTCAAGTGACTAACAATTATTTGTACTCTGGAGCTGATCCTGCCAAGGAATCTAGCCATATGAAGTCCATCTGACTGCAGTGGGATTCCACACAGGCATGAGGATCTGTGTGGGTGGATCCCATTGTAGGATCCAGTCCTGTACATAGCAGCTTTTAATCCATAGATCTCAAAGTAGTTTACAAAGCTGAGTAAGAATTTTTCTTCCCTTTCTATAGGGGTTGAAAGAGAGGACTGAACGAACTTGCCCAAAAGTATATAACTAATCAGTGGCAGAGCTTGGGGCATATCCCATATTTCCTAACTTTCCTATGCTATAGAGCTTCGCCTGCAGTATTGATGGGAGAGTCATTATGGCAGAATCTCTACCCCTTTAGTTTTGAAAAAAAAGAGATTGGAGCATTTTTAGTATCTCATCAACATAAGTTAATATATATAGATTCTATATAAGTGGCAGTGTAACCAGGGACCTTTACCAAATTGCTCTGCAATCACAGTGTGAAATCCAAACTCCCCCCTTTTCTAGGGGGATTTGGCTTTATTAATAAAGTAAAGCCAACAACAAGATAAAGAGCAGCTCAAAACTTTTCCCCAGGCTCCATAGCCGCTCCCTAGAGACTAGAGCCACTCCTACCTCCATTATATTCAGGTGGGGCAATGAGTCATCAGAACCCACTTAACCCTTTCTCAGCCAAATCAATACTTAACAATGGAGGCTGTTACAAGTCAAAACACTGCCAGCCTGTACAGGTAACTTAGAGTAAGGCTCTAGAAAGCAAAGATCATTCATTTTTTTGGAGGATCATCACAAACTTCTGCTCCAAGAGCAAGATGCACTTTGACCTTACCTTCTCTGGTATAAACACAGAGCAGCATATTCATATAAAAAACCTCAAACATTGCATACACAAACCTCCCCTGGGGGATGGGATGAGAGAAAGAACAAACCATATGTGGCAGATGTCAGTCATGTCACTTAATGCATGGCTGGATGGCACTCAGATACAGCAGTGATGGGGGCGGTATAGTAACCTCTATGGGAATTTCATAATTTATGCTTTTATCGGCAAGAAAACGTGTGCAGGAAACAGCATAAAGAGAGCCCTAGAAGTAGCAAAAAGGAGCTAGGGTTGTGAAAGAAGCACTGGTTCATTTAACAAAGCTTATTTCTTCTAATTCCATCTGCTAGCAGTTGTATATAGATTGTCCCAGATCACATCTATTCCTGCCTCACCGTGCTCTTAAACTAAACATCTAGTTGAGTGCACTTCACATGCCTTGGTCGCATTCTGTTTAGATTTGCTGAAGTAGATAGCATGAGTTTAATTGCTACTTGTTGTAGAAGAGAAAATAAGCATAGCCACATATCCAGTTAAGCCACTTAGCACCTGTGCAGTCTCAGTGCTGTCAGTGAATTTACTGATTGGTACTGAGTAAGCAAGGAAGGAATGGATTAAAAAAAAACAAAACAAAAAAAACCACAAAAAACAATGAGGAGCCTGGTGGCACCTTAAAGACTATCCGATTTATTTGGGCATAAGCTTTCGTGGGTAAAAAACCCACTTCTTCAGATGCATGGAGTCATCTGCAGTGGGTTTTTTACCCACGAAAGCTTATACCCAAATAAATCGGTTAGTCTTTAAGGTGCCACCAGACTCCTCCTTGTTTTTGTGGATACAGACTAACACGGCTACCCCTCTGATAATGAATTCCAAGTCACTCTTCTAGCTGTTTTGGCTCCGTAGGCTATAGGGAGTAAGAAGTTAAGCAAAAGGAATGCATTTGTCTATGTAAATACATCCAATTCTGAATACACAGAGGGACCAAAGTAACATCATTCCCTTGTAGATTGTTGCACAGCTGTTCTCCATTACTCTATCCAGAGTAAATCAGGTCAGATACTGTATCTCATACCTAAGAAACCATTATGCTGTTCAAACCATCTCTTACCTCCAGACTTTCCACCACATTACTCTTTAGGGCGTGACATTCTATCCTTAGTCCATTGACATCAATGGGATTTCTGTGCACACAAGATAGAATGGTTACAAATGGTTTCCTGCATTGGAAAGTGATGTCAGTTGTCCCCGTATTGGTTTCCTAAAGCTTTTGAGGGGAGGGGGGAACTATCAGACACCAGGCAGTCAGGAGAGGTAGCCTCCGAGCTACATACAATATGTGGGAAGAGCTGTCCTCATTGCAAGAATCAGAGTACTGGGATAACAGGTGATTTGGGTATCCTTGTGATCCACTAATAGGATTGCTAGAGGAATTCCAGGAGGAAATTTAATTTATTACAGGGGATTTTTTTTTCTGTTTCATTGGCTGATGCAAGTTCATCTTTTTAAGGGGAACAATGAGGGTGCAGGTTTAAAGGGACTCAGACTGGGTTATGAGGCCCAGAATTAAATTTACCTTCCTTATTTTCTTTTGAAAAGTCTATGTAATTCCCTCTAGTTCAGGTGTGTTTAAAAAAACAAAACACAAATCACTGAAATGCTCTCATCTAAATTAAAAAAGGCAATACCTGCTTGCATGCCAAGTTGTACACAGTTGCAAATTAAAGTGGCTGAATTACAAATGTCTCAAAAAAATATTTTTAGGGCACTGACTCCCTAAATATAAATAGTGGTCCATCCTACTAATAGTTCAAAAGAAAACCTTTGCGGTGTTGCGGCTTTCTAATATTTCCACCTCTGATCTGCAAATGAGCCAGTCATCGATATACTGCAAGGCTATGATGCAGTCATTTCTCTCTCAGGATACACTGTGATTGCAAATGAACTGATAGGCTTACAGACAGACAAGCTGCACCTGTTAGCTGCCCACCTCCTAAACAGAGAAGATTAGAGATTTGTAGTGATACACCGGTCTGAGTAACTGTCAGTACTTCCGGTCTGTATAATTCACATATCCAAAAAGGAAACGAATGCTATAATATTGGACTGTAAAGGAGATTGGGAATGTTTACCGTAAATTAGCTTTTATATGGGTGCTTTGTCATACAGAGATCTCAAAGCACAGTCAGTGTCATTCTCCCCATTTTACAAATGTGGAAACTGAGGCACAGAGAGGAGAAGCGACTTGCCCAGGGTCACAGCATGTCAGTAGTAGACTTGGAACGAGAACCCAAGTCTTGTGATTCCCCATCTAGTTCCCTAGCCCCTGGACTGGGCTCCCTCCCAATCACAGGGCTCAAGAATTTGATGGAGAAAAGATCTGTCACGTAGCCTCCTGCACACATGGCGGAACAGGACTCACACAGTGCTTTCCTAGCTGCTGTGTGGAGAACAATAGGTGGTGGAGCAAGATATAAATAGGGCTTGACACCCCCTACTGGCCATTCAGAGGAGAGGCGAGCCCTCCACTCCATGCATCTGATGAAGTGGGTTCTAGCCCACGAAGGCTTATGCCCAAATAAATTTTGTTAGTCTCTAAGGTGCCACAAGGACTCCTCGTTGTTTTTGCTGATACAGACTAACACGGCTACCCCTCTGAGCCCGGCTGAGTTTAACATGGGCAGAATGGAGACAGCAATTTCACTCTTTGCAGCAGAACTCAGGCAAAACTCAGCTTCCCTTCCTCTTTTTGTGCGTGCGGCTTTTAATAAAACGAGGCCTCCCGGGTGCTGCTTTTAAGACTTGAGAAGCAGAAGAGGCAGTGAAAGGAGGGAATGTTTGCCCTCAGTGGTTACACAAAGTAACCCAGCCGCATGAGTCTGTTCTTCCCTGTCAATTTCTGCCTGACTTTAGAGCTGAGGTTGACAGCGCTGGCTTAGACAAGGGCTCGTCCAAGCAGATGATGTGTTGGCTTCCCCCATTCATTTCTACCGTTGACCTCCAAGCAGCTCCATCCAGAGCCTGGGAAATAGAGCCAGCGTCGTGCTGCATGGTGGGCTTGAGAGAATGGGGCAACATTGATTTGAATGAGAACTTCATGCTCATTTCACTTGTGATGTCCGGTAACATGAGCCTGAGTCCCATGTTCAAAAGCTGCATAGGTTCTTGGAGGGTATTAGGCAGCGACGTCACATTGACTTCAGTGGGAGTTTGGCGCCACAAATACCTTTGAGGATCTGGGCCCTAGGAGCCTAAATCTCATTGAAAACCAATGGGATTTAGGCTCCTAAATCACACAGGTGCTTTTGAAAATGTTACCTCTAGTCAGAATTTGGATGTAGATCTCTAGTGGTGACAAGCCAGTGCTTCAATAGGAGTTCTCTTGAATTCTCCTGCCTGTTCCACCCTCTCCCTTCCCTGGTGAGACAATTTGGTGGACGTGCCACAGGCCCCATTCTCCATTACTCTGGGTCGTGTGTAGTAATTTACACCAGCGCAAAGTGAGAGATTGAGTCTGTCACTGGGCCATCTCCACTGAGGTGAATTTCACCCTAAGTAAGGGTACTTTTGACTATTGCCCTTCAATTCCCTACTGTGGCTGCTTCAAGAAATGTATCCACCTTCCTGAAAATCCTGCTTTTGCTTCTGCTCTGGAGCCCTCTAGTGGAATAACACGGTCTGGGCCACCACACTGGGACTACATCTACACTACGGGGGGGGGGGTCGATTTAAGATACGCAAATTCAGCTACGCGAATAGCGTAGCTGAATTCGACGTATCAGATCCGACTTACCCTGTTGTGAGGACGGCGGCAAAATCGACTGCCGCGGCTCCCAGTCGACGGCGCTTACTCCCACCTCCGCTGGTGGAGTAAGCGCGTCGATTCGGGGATCAATTTTCGCGTCCTGACAAGACGCGATAAGTCGATCCCCAAGAGATCAATTTCTACCCGCCGATTCAGGCGGGTAGTGTAGACCAGGCCTGGGATCGTTCTTCTGGAAGATGGACATGCCAGTGGTTATGTTAGTATTAGGGTTGTCAGTTAATCGCAGTTAACTCACGCGATTAGTGCAAAAAAATTAATCACAATTAAAAGGATTAATCATGATTAATCGCACTGTTAAACAATAGAATACCAACTGAAATTTATTAAATATTTTTGGATTTTTTCTGCATTTTCAAATATATTGATTCTATTACTACATAGAATACAAAGCGTACAATATTATTTTTGAGTACAATATTTGCACTGTAAAAATGATAAACATGATTTTTCAATTCACCTCATACAAGTAGTGTAGTGCAATCTCTTTATAGTGAAAGTGTAACTTACAAATGTATTTTTTTTGTTACATAACTGCACTCCAACAAAACAATGTAAAAGTTTAGAGCCTGCAAGTCCACTCAGTCCCACTACTTTTTCAGTCAGTCACTAAGACAAACAAGTTTGTTTTTACATTTACAGGAGATACTGTTGTCTGCTTCTTATTTACAATGTCACCTGAAAGTGAGAACAGGCATTCACATGGCACTTTTGTAGCTGGTGTTGCAAGGTATTTACATGCCAGATATGCTAAATATTCATATGCCCCCTTTATGCTTCGGCAACCATTCCAGAGAATATGCTTCCATGCTGATGATGCTCATTAAAAAAAATGCATTAATTAAATTTGTGACTGAACACCTTGGGGGAGAATTGTATGTCTCCTGTTCTGTTTTACTTGCATTTCATGTTATAGCAGTCTCGGATGATGACCCAGCACATGTTCGTTTTAAAACACTTTCACAACAGATTTCACAAAATGCAAAGAAGGTACCAATGTGAGATTTCTAAAGATAGCTACAGCAGTCGACCCAAGGTTTAAGAATCTCAAGTGCCATCCAAAATCTGAGAGGGATGAGGTGTAGAGCATGCTTTTAGAAGTCTTAAAAGAGTAACACTCTGATTCAGAAACTACAGAACCCAAACCACCAAAAATGAAAATCAACCTTCTGCTGGTAGCATCTGACTCAGATGATGAAAATGAACATGCATCAGTCCGCTCTGCTTTGGATTGTTATCGAGCAGAACCCGTCATCAGCATGGATGCATGTCCTCTGGAATGGTGGTTGAAGTATGCAGGGACATATGAATCTTTAGCGTATCTGGCACATAAATATCTTGCGATGCCAGCTACAACAGTGCCATGCGAACGCCTGTTCTCACTTTCAGGTGACATTGTAAACAAGAAGCCGGCAGCATTATCTCCTGCAAATTGCAACCAAACTTGTTTGCCTGAGTGATTGGCCGAAGAAGTATGGGTGGACTTGCAGGCTCTAAAATTTTACATTGTTTTATTTTTGAATGCAGTGATTTTTTTGTACATGATTCTACATTTGTGAGTTCAACTTTCATGATAAAGAGGTTGCACTATAGTACTTGTAGGAGGTGAATTGAAAAATACTATTTCTTCTGTTTTTTTACAGTGCAAATATTTGTAATAAAAAAATAAATATCAAGTGAGCACTTTACACTTTGTATTCTGTGTTGTAACTGAAATCAATACATTTGAAAATGTAGAAAACATCCAAAAATATTTAAATAGTATTCTATTATTGTTGCACAGCGTGATTAATTGCACGATTCATTTTTTAATTGCTTGATAGACCTAGTTAGTATCCTGAGGTTTGCTTATATTTTCCCACTCCTGTGAGTGGGGCAGCACCTCCGCTTTTTGAATGCCTTGGGCCAGACATAAAGAGGCCTCCTGGGAATTCCTACTTACCCTTTCCTCCAGGAAAACTTGTCACTGCAGTTCAAGGGCTTTCCCCTACTTTTCCCTCCCTTCCCCCCATTCTCCCTAAACACACACACACACACACACACATCCCCAATACAACTTCACCTGAACATCTCTACTGACAAGACAGGCTGGGAAGAATGAGGGGAGGTATGACTCTTTAATAAATTATTAGCAAAATAAACAACAGCATTAATATATATATTTTATATAGCACTCATCTCCGCAGATCATATCAACTTCTCCTCTGTTTCCCATTTCGATGCTTGTGAAGATCCAAAGACATCTGTCTATCAAGGGAAGTTCTAATGGCGTGGTAGCTAAGCACCTAAGACAGCTTCAGAAATAACTCCTTTTGCCAGCCACAGGGACACAGCTCGGAGTTAAATTACAGTCCGCGTTTCATTTCATCTAGCCTGTATCTACTTGCAGAGAAGATTAAACTAAAGTGATCCATTTCTCCACCTTAAAAATATTCCTTTGGCGGGCTGGGATACAAGCACAAGCTAAAATTTTTAAACAGTCGCCTTTTGAGATTTAAACGTATGCAATTTTCAAAAGTCCGTGAGTCTTACAATCATCATGTGGAGAAACAATGGGATGATTTGTACTTAGCATAGATTGAATCCAAAGCGGAGTAAATGTAAATACAAAGCGAAGTCTGGTGGGGTCACTGCTCTTTCCTTGGCTGTGAGAGCTTCCTCAGGCATTATCTTTGTTGAAGAACTGTCCTGATTCCCAGCGTTTGGCCATGGCATTCTTGTGGCGTGTCACTCTGGTGCTTTCTAAAATCTAAAATTAAACACAAAATTATAGACTGATTCCTATGCACTGGCTTTTTATTTTTATAAGACTGTGTTTGTTCCTTAACCTTCCCTTCCTCCCACCGTCCCCACCCTCCCCCCAAATCTTAGACCTAACATTTTCAGCAGCACGCACTGATCTGAATTGTCTTAAGTTCAGAGTGCCTAATTTGACACATTTCTGTCTTGATTTCAGAAGAGTTGACCACCCACAGCTCAGGGAAAATTTGACTCGTGGTGACTCAAGTTGGAGGCCGCTTTTAAAAAATCCCAACATCAGGCCCTGTAGAGGAGTGGACTCACCCCTGCAGCGCCTCCTGATGGTGACTCCCAGGAATTAGCTCGCTCCAGCTCCAGAGCACCCTCTGCAGGCTGGTGATCTGCCTGTCCTCTGGCCCCCCCGTGTCCCTCCCTGGACCCCAGTGCCCTTGTACCTGGGATGCTGCCCCCCCAGCAGTAACCCCTCAGTCTTAGGGTCTCCCCTCCCTGGGGAACCCCCACCCACTATTTCCACCTCGCCTCAGTATAAGGCTACTGCCAGTCATTGTCTAGCCCCACACCCTGGGGCAGACTGCAGTATCAGCCTACTCATCACTGGCAAGGTTGGGTTTGGACCTGCTGCTTTGGCCTACCCCTGGGTTGCCCTCTGCAACCCCTAGTACCTATTAGCCCAATGCTAGGCCGCAGTCTGGGGCTTTTCCAGCTGGAGCTCCCTAGCTCCTCTGCCTTTCCCCAGCCCTGCTCCACTCAGGTACCCTGTCTCTAGCTCCCTGCAGCCAGACCCTTCTCTCTCTGAATGCAGAGAGAGACTGCTTGGGGTCCTGGCTCACAGCCTTTTTATACAGGCCAGCTGTGGCCTGACTGGGGCATGGCTCAGCTGCGGCTGCTTCCCAAATCAGCCAACCCCAGGCACAGCCCTCTCCAGGGCTGCTTTTAACCCCTTCTATTTTAGGAGCAGAGTAGGCACC
Organism: Emys orbicularis; assembly: GCF_028017835.1. Classification (NCBI taxonomy): domain Eukaryota; kingdom Metazoa; phylum Chordata; order Testudines; family Emydidae; genus Emys; species Emys orbicularis. Next base: position 11,351,207 of record NC_088706.1, on the reverse strand, counting down.
CCGCTACAGGCCCTTACAGAGGAAGGCGGTGATAAGGTAGCCAGTCCTGCTCCCATTGAAATTGGTGGGAGTTTTGCTTTTGAACCAGGCACATCTGCCAGACTGACTGGCTAGTTACACATTTCTACATCCACAGGTAAAGTGTCTTAAACAAGCACTGAGTAGGGCCTGGCTGCTGAGACACCTGTCCAGCTAAATCCTGCCCTCTGTGCAGAACGAGAAAGCAGGATCTATCTATTATACTTACATGGCTCCCATTACTGTAGTGTCGAAGCTTTTCACTCTTTTTAATGTATTTATCATCCCAACACCCCCTATGAGGCAGGGCAGTGCTATTATCCCTATTTTACAGATGTGGAACTAAGGCAAAGAGACTAAATGACTTGCCCAAGGTCATGCAGGAAGTCTGTGGCAGATAAGGAAATTGAATCTGAGTCTCACTTAATTATTTCCCTGCCATTGTGAGGGCCTTGGGCACTTATGCACCTCAGCTCCTCCTTCTCTGCCTGTGGCACATAACAGTCTAGTCTCCTGTAAGCTCTAATACTTCGGCCTCATTCCGATTGTTGGGTTAGTGAGCGAGTGCTGGCTGGTGTTGGTGTTGGCCTGTGATATACAGGAGTTTAGACAAGATGATCTAGTGGTCCACTCTGGCTTTAAACTCCATGACTCCCAAGTTACAGGCTACTAACCACCAGACTGTCCTTCCTCTTCTTTTCCAGGAGTGTTCACTCTTGGAGGTGTCTCTGTCAGCCCACTCCTCTCTCTCGTGCTTGGAAACATCTTTGTTGCCTAAGTGCTGTGTTTAGTCAGCCCAATTCAGCTGTTTGAAGATGCTCTTTAGTAATCCATGAAGTTTGGAGAAGAATTTTCCATCCCCAGCAGAGACCAGCTCTCTGCAATATTCCAGCGTACGCCAGGCCTAAGCCACTGCGTGGACAGGCACTGAACACTACAGGCCTGGTTCACTGCTGTCCAGCACCTTGTGCCATCTCTGACACCAGTGGCAGATGGGTGTAATCCACTACCATTCTGGCTGAGTAGCCCTTTACATCCCTTTGGCACAGATGTCAACAACAGCACAAGGTGCAGAGTAGCAGAGACTCAAGGCCCTGTCTGTTTCGGGTATTTCAGTAACGTTCCTTTTCCATCAGCTGACTTGAAACTTTAGGAATTTAACCTGGTGCGTTTGCGATGTGTGCCCAAGAGGAACAAGAAATGAAGGCTCCCCACAGCCTGAGCTCACAAAACCAAACCTAGAGTTGGATTTAGACTCAGATCAGGACTTCCCAAAGTCGATCAGAGACCTGGACTCGGCCAAGAAGTCTCTCAGCCTCCAGGGGCTGGATTCCCAGCTGATGTTCCCCAATGCTGGAGGGTGTTTGGATACGGCCTATTTCTAATGAACTCACTACTAGTGTTAACCCATTGGAGTTTCCCTTAACCCCAGCTGGGGCTGGCTCCTAGCACAGTCTGACCTTGGAGTGAGAGACTGGTTAGAAAAAAACTTCTATTCTACTCCTCTCACAATGGAATAACTTCCTCCATGCAACGCCAGACAAAGTAGCTACACTGCGCAAGGATAGGCTGTTAACCCTTTCCCTGCCCTTGGCATTCCACATAGAGATGCCCTCACAGTTCTCTTTCCTGAAGTGCCTGTTGGAGGGGGACTTGACATTCGGAGCTCTGCTCAGTGATTGGAATCTTCCTGGCTAGAAGGAAATGAGTGCCAGAGAAATGCAGACGTGGTCTGGACCATGTGGGTATTTGGGGGGAGGGAGGCGGGTCTGAGAAGACAGGGGAAGTCCGAGGCAAGGCTTAAGTGTCTGATGTATTTACCTCTGCGTTGACGTCATCGCTTGCTTCAATGCTTGCATACTGCAAGAGGGGGAAAAAAAGGGTCAGACGAAAGGAACCTGGCAGAGAAACAGGGAGGGTGATAAAGAGAATACAGGCACGAGGGGCAAACCCCCTACAGCAGGGGTGGCCAACCTGAGCCTGAGAAGGAGCCAGAATTTACCAATGTACATTGCCAAAGAGCCACAGTAATATGTCAGCAGCCCCCCATCAGCTCCCCTGCCCCGCTCCCAGCGCCTCCCACCCACCGGCAGCCCCGCTGATCAGCGCCTCCCCCTCCCTCCCAATCAGCTGTTTCATGGCGTGCAGGAGGCTCTGGGGGGTGGGGGAGGGGGCGGGAAGGGGTGGAGTGGGGGCAGGGCCTGGGGCAGAGCCAGGGGTTGAGCAGTGAGCACCCCCCGGCACATTGGAAAGTTGGCGCCTGTAGCTCCAGCCCCGGAGTCGGTGCCTGTACAAGGAGCTGCATATTAACTTCTGAAGAGCCGTATATGGCTCCGGAGCCACAGGTTGGCCACCCCTGCCCTACAGAGACAGACTGTGCTGGGCCTGCATCAAGTGTGTGTGGAGGGGAAGGTTCAAGGAGTCTGCACCTGCTTGTGGAGCGGTGGAGCACAGACCCCACCCACCGCCAGCCCTCCCAAAGTGGGTGGGGAGGAATAGGGCACAGGCATAGCTCCAGCTGCAGAACTCACTGGGTGCGGCGGGGAACCCACACCGCTGCGGTGGCTAAGGGTGTGTCGACGCTGCCATCAGAGGCGTGACGGCGGCATGCGTGGACGTAGCCAAGCTAGCTCTGATTTAGTTGGGGTTGGTCCTGCTTTGAGCAAGGGGTTGGACTGGATCCCTTCCTGAGGTCCCTTCCAACCCGGATAGTCTATGATTCTACCTAGCTCCAAGAACAATAGTAGTGACGTGGCAGCATTGGTACAAGCCCAGCCAGCCCCTTGGGGACGTATTCAAGCGGCTAGCCCAGGCTGCCACAGCGTCACTGCTATTGCTAGCGAAATCAAAGCTAGCGTGGGCAGGTCTCCATGTGCACTCACCCCTCTGATTGTGGCACAGACAGACCCTCAGGCAGCGCAGCCGCTGCACCGTCTAGCCAGCCTCCCTCCCTGCAGGATCTGGGCACCCGCAGGCCCAGGAAGTAGGCAGGTTTCACAGGCAGGGAGCTGAGCTGAATCACACCCAGGGAATCTGCAGCAGAGCCCGGAATAGACCCCAGGTCACCTAAGCCCTGGCCTGGTGCCTTAACCTACCGCTTTTCCAAGTGGCAGGTGAAATAAGGCAGCAGGGGAGGCTCAGCCTTTCCTCTCACAGCCAGCACCACGCGCAACGTCGACAAAATGTCATTGCCTTTTATACCTGAGCAAGTGCACGGCCATGCTTCCCACACCCAGCCCGCGGCTAGAACGGGACTGTGACCCAGGCCGGCCCCGAGGCTGCCAGGCAGGAGCGCTCACCTTCCTGTCTTCTTTCAGCTTCATCTTCTTCTTCTCATCCCGCGGGGGCCCCGTGGGACCGTCATGGGCTGTTTCAGAGGCGTGTCTGCCCGTGTAGCCCTGATAGGGACTGGGCACGTTAGGTGGAGAGGCTGACCCCGGCGTCCCTGACTGGTGCGAGGCAGGAACAGAGACGGGTGATTCAGTCACCCAGTAGCTGTCAGCGATGCCCGAGGCGGCTTAAAGAGAAAGATACACATGCAAAGGGAGCAGATACCGGGGATGCGTTTTCAGAGGTCACTGGGCTCATGGGATATAAAAAACAGGAGCAAAGTCTCAGGAGTTTTCCTTTGGCCTGAGTCCAGAGCACCCCCAGAATCCAGAGGAGTCTTGGGTCTGCAGTTCCTAATTCTATTAAGACCGCCCTCTATGCTTTCTCCACCCCAACCCGGCCTCCGCCCAGGCAATCTGGGCTGGATCCAAAGCCCACTGAAATCGACGGAAAGACTCCCAGGGACGTCAGTGGGCTCTGGATCGAGCCGCTCTGTGCTCCAGTAATGGAATCCTCCAGCAGGCATTGTTTGCTAACAGGATACGGGCATCCTACTGGAGAGCTGAGCAAGTCCTTGCAGGGAGGAGTTTCTTTGCCCCCCCATCCCCACCCCCACCCACTCCTGTTCTCAGGGATGTTTGCCCCAGAGGTGTGGAGGGGACGTGGCATTTTTAACCTTTACTCTGTTTGTTTGCTTGCAGCTGGGCAGCTTGCAAGACGTGACTGGATTCCCAGGGGTGTGGGAGGCTGACACAGGAGAGGAATGTGCGAACAGGGGAAGGTGATCTGGCGTGGCATCTGCCTGAGTCAGACCAGGAGGCGCTCCTTGGGGAGATGCTTGTTCGCTGGAGATGGGGCTTGAGCCATGAACAATGGAGCTGGATTTGAATTCAAACGTGGGAAGCGGTGGGGTGGGGTAGGGGAACAAGGATCTGGGGTCCCAGTTTGGGCCCAGCGCTTAACCCCTTGTGAGCCCTTCTCTTAGGTTGCAGGCTCCTTGGATATCCATTGAGGGAAAAACTCCTCTCTGCTCAGGGGGCCAGCACCAACTCTGTGCACCATCTAAAGCCTAAAGGCCTGGTTCTCAGTTACTCCATTCCTGGGCTTAGGACAAGGATGGGGGGGGGGGAAGGTGAGGTAGGTTGGTTGTGCTCCCCCAATTCTGGGGCTGTGCAGGGACCTGCCCAATGGTTCCCATGGTCTCCTAGGGGCCTTTGGAAGCACAGAATAGCTCTTGGTCATGACTCCAATACACCTGCTACACTGGGAACTGGGCCAGCCGGGGGGGGTGGGCGCCGGAATGTGTTCGGGGGGGCAAAAATCATCCTGGGGCTGTTTCCACTCACTCTAAGGCCCCCTTATGCAGCCAGGGCAGATAAAAGGGGCCCTGCTGTCACCAAGAATCCCGGGGCATAAGGACATTGGTGATGCATAGGACTCACGCTGGCCCAAGGGAGCGAAGCCCCATAGTTCTGTCTCTCTCTCCTCACCTGAACTCTGAGATGAAAGCTGAGACCGGAAGCCCTTCTCCCAGGCAGAGCCGTCATCGGTGGCTGGAGAGAAGCTGTCCGTCAGCAGCCTGTGCCTCCGCTGCTCCTGCAGCTCCTGTTCCCTCTGCAGAGCATTCCGGATCTCCTCCTCGATCAGCCAAGACGTCTGGGGCTTGCACTTCTTCAGGGTGTACTGGTCCTCCTGGGCGCCCGCTGGCTCCAGCATCTTTTCCTTTCCGAGCAGGCCCTGTGTCCCCTGGTCGCTCACAAAGGAGAGCTTGGGTTTCCAGAACGGTGTGGCAAAGTATTCCTTGTGCACCCTGACCCTCTCCTCCGGACTTGGTGTGGAATCTGCCCTCTCTGTACTGCTGGGGCACCTTGCCCCGAAGGAATCCTCATCCACCAACTTGCTGCAGCTGCCGGAGGGCTGATTGCATGACAGCAGCTCATCCGCCATGCTTCTCTTACTGGTGTTTAGCGTGGAATATGGCTGATAAGCCTGGAAGCTTATTAGATTCACATTGTGGTTAGGGACTCTCTTTCCATCTGTGGTGCTCTCCGTGGGGCCGAAGCTGCCATCCATGGCTTGCTCTAGTGCAAATTTGCCGTTCAGGGTCCCCGTTAGGTCCTCTGATTTCTTTGCAAACGTTGTTTTGTGTGGGGCCGGGAAGGCATCCTCCTGCTCGAACACTTTCTTGCGCTCACCCAGTTCCTGCTGCGTCCCCTTATCATACATCCCCAGTAGCCTCCCTTCCTTCTTCAGATCTTCTTCCCGCTTGGTTTCCTGCTCGATCTCCCTCTGGACGTAGAAGGAAACACGGCCTTTGTCTTTCACTTTCCTGGAGGAAGGTAAAGAGAAAGACGTGGAGAGGAGGGGCTTGGTCTGGATTTCCACCAGCTCACTGCTCCTGGTCAGTCTCCGGATCCCTCTCTCTTTCCGTAGGCTTTCCTCCCTCTCCATTGCCAAGCGGATTTCCCGTTCAATGGGCGTCTCATTCCTGGCCTTCAGCTCTTTGGCAGGATCCTGGTTGCTGGCTTTGAAATCCAGCTGAGTGTCGAAGACCTCATTGGACATGCTTCCATCGCTAACGTAACCCGCGCTGGACTCATTGGACATTTCACCCAAGCCGGAGTCCAGGTCATCTCTGGAAGAGGTTTTGGTCAAGCTGGCCATTCTCCCGTTGGGATCTTCCCTTTCTATACCAGCCTTTTTGGGAGCATACAGCTCCTCAGCCATGGGTGTCTTGTACACCACATCATACCCGTTGATCTCTCTCTGACTGGGTGCATTGGCATCGTCATAGTCCATAAACAGCTTTACCACAGCCTCAGCGCTGTGCCACTCTCCCTCATAGGTGTTCTGAGTTGATTCTGGCTTTGGAGACATAACTTGCTGCCTTGGGCTGAAGAGCAAGCTTGGGTTAGTCTTTTCCAGCGTGAGGAACTGTTGCCGGGCAGCGGCAAAGTTGATCTGCTCCCTGTCTATGTTTTCAGGGTTGACGGTCGTCCTCACTTGAGCCGGGGAAGGGCTATCAAAGCAAAGGGCAAAGCTGGTGGCATAGCCTCCTCCCTGCTTAGCCTCATACCTACCCGCTGAGCCTGTGCTTAGAGAATCCAGCTCCTCTATGGAGTTCTGCTTCTCAGCCATGGTGGAGCTTCTCCTCACCACCTGGCTTTGGATGACCTCTTTCCTCTCCTCTTCAAGCTCTTTTGCTTTCTCGGGAGAGATGTCCAAACAGGTGAGCGCGTAATTCAGCTCTTCTTCATCATCTGAGTACAGCTTGGATGGCTTCCTCTCCTCTTTATAAGCTCTGACATCATACAACATCCCCGACTTCACGAGCTCTAGCTTGGACTCTCTGTCTGGAGGTGGAGTCCAGAGATCCCTTCCAGCATCCAGAGAGTTTGTTGCTAATTCAGATCTGTCTTCTGGCAGATAGCTGGGTCTCCAGTCGTGGCCATTTTCAGCCTTCCGGTTGTCCTGGCTGTAGGGAGCAAACACGTCATCGCTGCTCTCAGCTCTCGGTTCTGCAGACGAGCTGCCTTGGTGAGTGCTGTATTCAGGAGTCGTGTGAGGGATATGGAAGATCAGGTTTCTGGTGACTCTGTCCATTTCCTGGGGCGATTCCTCAGTCAACTCTTCAGAAGCGTCTTCCTGGACTCTGAGCTGCAGTTCACCAGTGGGGTTAATCGCGGGTTCCTCATACACCTGAAGGCCTTCTGCATGAAAGACGTTTTGCTGTCCCTAAAGCGGGAGGGAAGTCACATGTTAGAGAGAAACACAAGGAGCAGAAGTCACAAATGAGTATGAGAATGCTGCTCATTCTCCTGACACCAGTGTTCCATTCTGACCCCAGAGTTACTCCTCTGCTGATCAGTAGCTGATGTCCAGAGCCCTGCAGGTCAGCTTCCTAGTGGAGGAAAAATCAGCGATGCAGAATATGGATATATTCTAAGTGTAACCTGTTTTATTTTCACATATACACCAGTTCCCGAACAGAGGTGGTCAAAGAGCATGCAGGGCAATCCTCCAGGAATCTCAGCCCAACACTAATGTCTGCTTCCCCGGGAGCAACTCTGCATCAAGAATTGCCTAAAATCAGAGTCCATGGCAGGCAGCAAATTCTCGTGCTGCTCTCACAGCCCCTTCTCTCCTGAAGCTGCCCCTACACGAAACTCTTGCATAAGCCAAAACTAACAACAACACTGCATATCTTCTTAAGAATCAGAACTTGCTCACACACTCAGAACTTGGAAAAGCGCCACCTGGTGACAGCTGCTATAACCCACATAATGCTGTGGAAGCTGTGGGTGGCACCACACCTGTGTACTGTACACCTTTTGGAGCATCATATGATTAAAACATATTGAGGAAGTGGCTGGTGTGTATGTAGCATCTCTGCCTTCTACTGGAGAGAATCAGGACTGCTTAACTATGTGTCATAGGCCCTATATTGCTGGCACAAGGGATTCTCCTTTAGCTCAGTGCTACAGACCTATGTGTCTGGAGCAGGAGGATCTGAGTTCTATGGCTATAAAGTTCTCTGTGGCTGTGGTGCTTAGCACCCAATGATTATGTCCATGGGTGCGTTATGGACACAGGATGTTCAGCAATGAAGGGGAGGGGATCATATTTAGAGAAAACCTAGGCAGGGAAAGACAACCAAGCTCAGATAGCAAAGGGGAATGAACCTGTGGATGGAAAAAGAATGTCATTTAGCGTTCACATTTTGTAGCTCTCGCAGATTTCCCCCTCTCGAGCCAGGGAACGATAAGCGCCAGCAACTAGGGTATATATTTGAAATGATCGAAAGGGTGTGGATCATAAACACAGTTCCATGGCTCATAAAATGCAGCGAACTTTCACCCAAGTATCGTGCAAAACAGAAATAAATTCCAGCCCTTGACCTTGGCTTTTATGCCTTCTCATGCCAATTGTTCATTATGAAACCTGCTGAAGGTGGCGACAGCAGCAGGAGAGTCTATGCTAATCCTCCGATGACTGTAAACCAGTTACCTCCTTTGTTGTTGCAGGAGCTATATTGCATCCTGGGTCGATTAGTGGAGCACAGAATTCTCAGGGATGGGGTGCTCCATAGATATCTACGCAGTGCATTCATTTATGTATTGGGGCGGGGCTGGGAGTCCAGGGTATCTATGTAATAATCCTTGCCACACACGTCAGCAGGAATCGAACCTTTCAGCACCAAAAACAGAGTTCTCCATTTGAGCTAAAGGGGACCCTCCATCCAGGGGTAGTAAGTAGCCAGCTGTTATAGTAGCTGGGGACACTAGAAGGAGACATGATTACATGTAACAAGTAAGAGCCTGATCCACTGAAGTTAACAGAAATAGCTTCAGGAGGTCTTGCATCAGGCTCAAAGTAAGTACACCTCTACCCCGATATAACACTGTCCTCGGGAGCCAAAAAATCTTACCGCGTTATAGGTGAAACCGCGTTATATTGAACTTGCTTTGATCCACCGGAGCGCGCAGCCCCGCCCCCCTGGAGTGCTACTTTACCGCGTTATATCCAAATTCGTGATATAGTGTGTCACGTTATATCGGGGTAGAGGTGTATATTGCACCTTGAACATAAGAAGAACATAAGAGCGGCCATCCTGGGTCAGACCAAAGGTCCATCTAGCCCAGTGTCCTGTCTTCCAACAGTGGCCAATGCCAGGTGCCCCAGAGGGAATGAACAGAACAGGGAATCACCAAGTGATCCATCCCCTGTCGCCCATTCCCAGCTTCTGGCAAACAGAAGCTAGGGACACCATCCTTGTCCGTCCTGGCTAATAGCCATTGATGGACCTATCCTCTGTGAACTTGTCTAGTTCCTTTTTGAACCCTGTTATAGCCTTGGCCTTCACAACATCTCTTCACAACCTTGACTATAGGTCTCTCGATGCCATCAGAAACCCTTATGATCATCTAGTGTGACCAGCTGTATAACCCAAGCCAGAGAAACTCACCCAGCAACTCCTGGAAAGATACCCAGACTTGATGTAAAGACTTCAAGCGCTGGAGGATCCCGCAGCACCGTAGGTCTGTTGTTTCAATGATTAATGCCCCTCACCCTCACTTTTAAATATTTCCACTTATTTCTAGCCTGCGGCTTCAGCTTCCAACCACTGGATCTTGTAATGCCTTGTACAGCTTGATGAAAGGGCTGCTGTGATGCGGTCGCACCTCTCCCAGCTGTGACGTTGCTGCGGTCAGTAAAATGGTGTCACCTGCTAAGGCTAGCCATTGCATGCGTCAGGCACGAAGAAGCGACAAGCCTCATGTTTGAGTTATGTGAGGGATGGCTCTGCCAGCCACTGGAGAACTTTGCACAGCTGTTCCTCCCGGGAGCTGAGTGCTTTACAAATACAGTTAACTCAACCTCTCAGCTGGAGGTTAGGTCAATATTATGACACCCCATTTTATAGTGGAGGAAATTGACTGACAGATTAGAGCAAGATACTAGGGTGTAGAATGGAACCCAGGATGCCGCATCTCTTGCTCTAACCACTAGACCCCACTCTCCTCCCAGAGCTGAGTCTCGCTCCTAATCACTACCCCCCATTCCCTTCCCTGAATGAGAACCCAGGAGTCCTGACTCCCAGTCCCCTACTCGAACTACAACACCCCCTCTCTGGCAATGGTATCTGCAGCCCTTCCTACTGCGTGACTGGTGCAGAACGTCTGCTCCAAGCAGAAGAGACCCTGGAGCTATTTCCGACTCGTTCAGAAGCCATTTCTGCAGTGCTTCTGGGAAGCCACTGCCCCCAGATGAAAGGGTCAAATTCACACCTGGAGAAAGCAGGTGCAATGCTCTGGCACTGAAGCCACCTCTGCTTCTAGCAGGTCTGACTGGCTCCCATAGGCTTTTCACTGCACGGACACTGACCTGCTTAGTGAGAGTCACTGGGACAGCAGGTGTAAGGCGCTTGACTCCAGGGATGGATTGGGCCCGGTGCACACTGGGAACCGAAATCCAATGGAGCTGCAGTTCCCAAGAGTTTATGCTCAGCTGAATTCTTATATGACTCTCTCATTTCATACCGGCGGGTAATTATCCTTCCTTTATAGCTCCTGACTACACGGAGATTGGAAACTTATCACCCGCCTGCAGCTTATCTCCTGTCCGGGGGTCAAAAGTCCCTGCTGGGAGTGGCTTTGCCGTTGTGGAATGTGGGTGGGTGTCAGCACTGGACACGTCATTGTACGCTCCACGTTCCTCTGACGGCCCTGCCACGGAGTGAGCCGCCAGCTGGAGCAGGCCCCTGGAGTGGGACCATTTTCCAAAGCCCAGAGCCTCAGTGGGAAGTCAGGTGCTTCAATCCCTTTGAGGATCTGCACCTCAGGGGGTAAAGTCCAGCTGAAAGTCAATAGGACTTAGACACCAAAGTGGGCCTTTGAAAACATTCCCCACTGTTGCAATGCAGTGTCGGATGGGAAAGGACCCTAGGGACTAGTGATTTGGGTTGGCTCCATTTTTGGGGTGCTCAGCGTTAGACACGTTAAAGGTACCTGATTACCAGACAGCACTCAGCAGATCAGGCCCCTGTAAGGTGTCTGAAGTTGGGCACCCGGAGTCCCGAGTCACTTTTGGAAATCTTGGTCCGGGGGCAGCGTGGCCAAGTGGGGGGAGACATGGGCAGGAAATATGTTCTGCCCAGTTCTACCACAGACCTGCTGGCTGGCCGCGCAGAAGTCACGTCCCAGCTCAGTGCCTCAGTCTCCCCATCTGTAAAATGGGGATAATGAGACTTAACTACCTTTCTGAAGTGCGAGGTCTACGAAGGGAATCCTCAACAAAGATCATGAGAGTTTGATGCTGCTTCTGGCTCCCTGCTTCTGGCTTTTGTGCAGTGGGGCGGGCAGGCAGGAAATATGTCCCTGTATGATCCCCCACCCAGGATCCCCCACCCCGTATGTTACACGTGCACGGGATCCACACATGCAGCACTCTGTGCTTTGAGAGGGGACAATGTCACAACCATACTCCTGGCCTGCACCCTCTACGACCCCTGAATGAATGGTCAGGTTCCTAAACTCCCTGCCCCACTCCCAGGGAGCGTGGGGAACGGAGCAGGAGAAGAAGCACTAACCCTTGGATGGATATTCGTGATCCAGTACCTACCTCCAAGGAAGGCCCACGCCCACCTCCATTGTCTTTGGAAGCAACAGGGCTCTTTGCTAGTCCTGCCAGATTTCTCAATTACAGAGGGAGGAACATTGTGAGGGGAGCTGATCAAGTAGAGGATTGGGAGCAGGGGGCTGAGGGAGGGATATGGGTTATGCTTACAGTAAGGGACAGCGGCACCAGGACTCCTGGGTTCTATTCTCGGCTCTTCCTAGGAGGAGAGGAGAGGAGAGGGGACAGACAGCGAATGGGGCGTGTGTGAACGTGAAGGGGAGTTTGGTGATGCTAAGAGTGGCTCAGGAGATGGTGGGATTCCCCAAGGAAGGCCACCCCCCACCCTGGGGATTTCCGTAGTGGTCACTGGGTAGCATCGTGGCTCCAAACAGGACTGGAAGAGGGTTCTCTATGGAGAGCACTAAAGCAGGTGGCCGGGGATAAGAACATAAGAACGGCCAGACTGGGTCAGACCAAAGGTCCATCCAGCCCAGTATCCTGTCTACTGACAGTGACCAATGCCAGGTGCCCCAGAGGGAGTGAACTGAACAAGTAATGATCAAGTGATCTCTCTCCTGCCATCCATCTCCACCCTCTGACAAACAGAGGCTAGGGACACCATTCCTGACCCATCCTGGCTAATAGCCATTAATGGACTTAACCTCCATGAATTTATCCAGTTCTCTTTTAAATCCTGTTATAGTCCTAGCCTTCACAACCTCCTCAGGCAAGGAGTTCCACAGGTTGACTGTGCGCTGTGTGAAGAAGAACTTCCTTTTATTTGTTTTAAACCTGCTGCCCATTAATTTCATTTGGTGGCCCCTAGTTCTTGTATTATGGGAACAATTAAATAACTTTTCCTTATTCACTTTCTCCACACCACTCATGATTTTATAGACCTCTATCATATCCCCCCTTAATCTCCTCTTTTCCAAGCTGAAAAGTCCTAGCCTCTTTAATCTCTCCTCATATGGGACCCGTTCCAAACCCCTAATCATTTTAATTGCCCTTCTCTGAACCTTTTCTAATGCCCGGATAGGAAGGTATGGGGCAAGCCTCTGCTAGTTGTGGGGTTCACTGCCCTGGAGTTTGGGGGGGAGAATGAGCGGCGCACTGGCGGCCTAGGCAAGGAGGAGGGAGGGGATGAGAGACCATGGACAGGAGCCCACAGACCAAATCATACCCCCCTCCGTGGGAGAATTTGGTACAGCCAAGAGGAGGGAATCCCTGCCTGGCGGTGACCCTGCTGACTGGGGAAACTCTCATCTGCTGGCCAGGGCTGAGTCACACAGTGCCACACAACCCATGGGTGGTGGGCGAAAACAGGGTGTCAAGCCCAGTGCAGTTGGACCCAGCCCCCACCACTGCATGCCCAGGGACTCACCCCTTGCAGCTCCAGAGGGGTGCTGGGGCACAACAGGATGGGCAGATGTGGGTGTAGCTGTGGATCATGGAACGTTTAGGAGCATTAGAGATCGTGGCTTCTCATATTTAAAGGGCATCCCGTCACAGGGCCAGTTTCTCTTACAGCACATTCCTCGCCAGGGCGCTGGGATTGGCCGTCCCAACGCGCCCGGTCCCCATCGCTCTGGGCTGTGCCGGCCCCAGCGCGCCCGGTCCCCATCGCTCCGGGCCACGCCGGCCCCAACACACCCAGTCCCCATTGCTCTGGGCCGCGCCGGCCCCAGCGCACCCGGTCCCCATCGCTCTGGGCCGCGCCGGCCCCCACACACTCAGCCCACAGCAACCCCCACTCTCTGTAATAATTTCCTCAGCAATGTATTGTTGCCAGCAACATGGACCAGAAAAGCAAGACCTGAATTGCTGCTTCCCAAGCCTGGGAGAGAAACTAAGGAGGCAGTGGGGCAAAACCCAACCCTTCCCAGACCCTGCTCCTTACTGCCCCCTTCTCCTGCCCTCCGGTTCCTGGTCGGTAGAACGACTGCAAAGAGAGGCCAGAAGTAGCCCCGTCACCTCGTTACTGTGAGAGGGACGAGCAGGGAGCGACCCCGCAGGGCGCTGGCATTTCTGTAGCATTCATAGACTGCTCAGGGTCTGCCCCGCAAATATTAAAAAGGGCACCGAAGTCCCTGGGGCCATTGCCCAGAGCAAGCGCCGCACACGCTAGTACCCAGCAGCCCCTGCAGCCTTTGCCTAGACTCAACATTGCATCCTCTATTACCCAGAACCCCCTGGGTCCACTGCCCATACACAACACTGCATCCTTTATTACCCAGAAGCCCCTGGAGCTTTCCCCAGACCAAGCACCACATCCTCTATTACCCAGCAGCCCCCGGTCCCTCCCCAGACTTAACACCACAGGCTCTTCACAAACACAACTGGCTTGGTTCTCGCTCCTTTCATGCGTGAACACTGACCAAAACATACACACAGAGCACCCACAGGCATCTGTACACAGACACTCACACCCACAGGTGCACACACACACACACACACACACAGACACAAACATGCATAAACACACACACAGACCCATTTGCACACACGTGAGCATGTTCACACACACTGGACTGGTGTACAGACGACGCATACAGTACAGTGTAAGCGTTTGAGAGTCCTGGCTACACGCGCTGTAGAAGAGCTAGGCTGTATTACTAGTAGCAGTAGAAAGTTATACAGGAGCTGCAAAGGCTACTGAGGCCCCACCCCTGATCCAGCCCTCCCACCCCACCCAGAGCACAATGCACGTACTGTCAAATGGACCCTCCAGCACGGGCGTTCCAGTTCCCCATGGAGACCTCTTAGGGGGCATCCGGCTGGGCTGGTGTTTGCGAGCGAGTGTGTTTTTGAACTACGCAGGTCTGGGTTGGGGGCAGGGTGGGGTGACGGTGCCGGAGCTGCCAGGAGACCACGGGCTGCATTGCCCTGATAAGCTCCTGGCCCCAAGTCAGTGGAGGAATTCTGAGAATTTGCCTGGGCTTGCTGTTGGAGGCAAAGGGTTGTTGAACTTGAGTCTAGTGCCCTGCTCCCTCCCCCAACGTGCACCTCATCGTGATGACCTGCACTTTGCAGCACCCTGGAACTATCGGGCAGCTGAGTTACTGCAGGGACTCACCAGGAGGGAGCCAGGGCCACAGGCCTGGCCCTTCTCCGGCAGGCCTCGCATTGGCTGCATCGAGAGGTGGCTTTCGATCCTTTGTCCTGCAGCCTGGAATGCACTGAGACATCTGCTGGGAAAACTACCCCCTGCCCTGGCAGAGACACGGGCTCCACGGTTTAATACATTTGATGCCATCCCTTACCACCCATCACCTTCTCTGATGCAGCAAACTAGACCCTCCTAGATCCGGACCCTAGTGAAGCCCTAGATCTAAACCATCCTGACATTTGAGGGAAATCTTGTGACTAAAATACTTTCCCTACCTCTGCCACAGGTTTGCCTTGTGACTTTGGGCTAGTCGCCTCCCCTCTCTGGGCCTCAGTTTCCCCATCTGTATAAAGATGACGCTGACCCATCGCACGAGTAGAGTTGTGAGTGTGAGTTCATCAGTGCAGTGCAGCGCATTGCCCAAACCAAGCACCACATTCTCTATTACCCAGCAGCCCCTGGAGCCACTGCCCAGCCAAGCGCCACATTCTCCATTACCCAGCAGCCCCTGGGGCCACTGCCCAGCCAAGCGCCACATTCTCCATTACCCAGCAGCCCCTGGGGCCACTGCCCAAACCAAGCACCACATTCTCCATTACCCAGCAGCCCTTGGAGCCACTGCCCAGCCAAGCGCCACATTCTCCATTACCCAGCAGCCCCTGGGGCCACTGCCCAGCCAAGCACCACATTAATACCCAGCAGCCTCTGGGGCCATTGCCCAGCCAAGCACCACATCCTCTATTACCCAGCAGCCCCTGTGGCCACGGTCCAACCAAGTGCTACATCCTCTCTATGTAAAGTGCTTGGAGCTTCTCCGACACACGGCACCGGAGAAGGGCGACGGTTGTTTGGATCCAAAGCTGGATCTGGAATTTGCTACCTGCACCCTTGTAACTGTCACCCATGTCATATAAATTGCCCGAGGGCTGGGAGATCATACAGCTCATTGCCACATCAGCCGGTGCGTGGGAGACACTGGATTAGTGACTGTCAAGTGGAGATGCTAGAACAAAGCCCCAATACCTGAGCGTGGTAGTCAGAGCTCTTTACCTGTGACTTATTGCTGAGAAGGAAGCAAATTTCTGGAAAGGGCAGGACTGTGCCCAAGAGCCCTTGAAGGGTACCAAAATGGCCTTGCTCAGCAAACACTTCAGGAGGAGGTGGGTTCAGGCACACGCACTGTCCTGTTTACATTATGGGCGCCTCTCCCCGGCCAGGATTCTCCTGTCCCAGCTGTGTATTATGTCTGATACCCCAAGTGTTTGCTCGTGCATAGCTGAGATGGGAGCTCTCGCCAACGCACGGTACCCTAGCCCCCGAACACTCAGCTCAGCAGCTGCAAAGCCTCCTGGGAGAGGGCTTATCCCTCGGGAGTCTCTCATTGGCTGCCTTGGTGCTCCCAGCCCATGCCATCCTGGGGATCTTGGGAATCAAACTCTGGCCTCTCTTGCCTCTCCCTAGGATGTGGCATTAACTCGGAAGCCTCCCCCGGGACTGGCGCTGCCACCATCACCCTGCTCTGCCAAGGACCAGTTGGCGGGAGGTGCTTCTGGGCAGATCATACTAAACCTCAGCAACAACTCATGTCTCCTGGAGGCAAGACCAACAAGGGGAAAGGGGAAGTCAGACTAAGGGGAAAGGCCTCCCCTTCCCACGGGCATGCGGATGCAATCAATGTCTCTCTGCAGAGGACCCCTGTGCATCCTCCATCTAACAAGCCAGCGCCAGCGGCAGGGGCAGGGGCAGGGGCAGGAGAGGGGTGTTCTCTGGCATCCTTTGAGTTCACGGGTTGGGGGAAAGCCTCATGACGCTCACAGCGCCACCTTCTGGAAGTGCCACCTAGTGCGAGCGACCAGTAAACGGCAGCACCCTATGCCACCTGCCAATCAACAGTGGCACCAGACAAGAGCGCCTCCTGATACATAGCGCTGCTGCCTGATAGTGCCGTCCAGGGCCCCCTCCTGATAGCAGCACACTGCTTCGACCCCTTCAAGGGTCCCAGCACTGCGCTTCTCCCTGGCCAGAGAGGTCTCCAGAGAAGCCCCATGTTCCAATGCCTCCAGGGCCAGGGGGTGTCCGGGTGGGTTGGTGTTTCTTAGCAGCTGATCCGTGGTGGTACCGTGGCCTCTTCCGTTGCTTTATAATTATGATGATGATTATTATTCCTTAGTATTTGTATTACTCTGGCACCTAAGAGCCCCAGTCAGAGCCCAGGTGCCAGGCGCTGCACAAACACCGATCAAAAATCCCGTCCCTGTTTTGATTTCCTGCCCCAGTTGGAAGCTGAACAAGAGAGGGGAAAACCTGCTCCCCAGGGGGGCATCGCAGAGGAAAGGGAAAACAGCAAGTTCAGACCAGTGCCGGGCACACCTCACCTTCTGCCGGGCCCTGGCCTCTCCCCCAGCCGGGCCAGGGAGACTCTGCTGAGCATCAACGTGGCGTCTCAGCAGAGGGACGGGGCCAAAGCTCTTCTCAGTGTGTGTAAATGAGAGCGACTGGGCGCGAGAGAGCGACACCGCGATGCCCCCTTCCCAGCCAACCCCCCCATCACTTCCTACAACGCGCCCAGAGCGCCCGGCACTGCTGCCGGCGTCAGACTTAGGCATCGCTCCCAGGCTGGGATCCCCGCTCACAGCAGAATCCAGCCTCTCCTTTGCCTGGGAGAAACAATGCCGAAACCCTAGATCGGGGCTTGTCAAGCTGTAGTTGAAAATCCCAGGTGTTCTAGGCAGGCTCACGCCCTCTGATTGACCAGCTCTGCTGTGAGCCCAGTGAAAAAACACTCTCCCCTCCCACTCCCCCAGGCCTCACCCAGCTCGGGCAGGGTTTTTTTAGTGAGTGTCGCTCTTGTTTTTCACTGGGGCTTTTCCTGTCTACCTGGCCAGTGCATCTGAGTTGAGAGTGCTGTCCAGAGCGGTCACAATGGAGCACTCTGGGATAGCTCCTGGAGGCCAATACCGTGAATAGCGTCCACACTACCCCAAATTCGACCCGGCGATGTCGATTTCAGCGCTAATCCCCTCGTCGGGGAGGAGTACAGAAATCGATTTTAGGAGCCCTTTAAGTCGACAAAAATGGCTTTGTCGTGTGGACGGGTGCAGGGTTAAATCGATCTAACGCTGCTAAATTCGACCTAAACTCGTAGTGTAGACCGGGGCTAAGGCTCCAGTACGCAGAAGCAGATGTGTTCTGGGCAGGGAGCACGGGGTCTCGTTCCCCATGGATTTGAAACAAAGTCCACTGTCTGTTAACGTGGGTAAGAAAGATACCGCACCCTCAGGACGAGGGTGTGTCTAGTTCAAAACCAGGCGCTGGGATTTCTTGTACCCCTTGGCAGGTGTCACCGATGCTCTAGCTCTGGGTCTCAGAGCCCTGGGGCGTGTCACAGAACGCTGCTAGCGGCTGCTGGACATTTCAGACAGCTTTAAGCAGAGTGCAGCTACTTAACACAGCAGGTGAGTGCAGGCAGAGGACACCTCCCAGCTGCTGAGTGTTTCACGGAAGGGCAGACAGAAGGTACCTGGCGTGTGGCTGAATACAGCAGGTGAATGCGGGTGGAAGGTCCCTGCCGCACTGGTGAGCGTACCAGCAGAGTCTGGATAGAACACACCTGCAGCAGGTAAGTCCAGGAAGGACGCACCCATTATGCTGCGGTGCTCCAGAGAGGTGATTTAGGCTCTCGCTTCCCTCTGAAGTGAGTGGGATGTTGATGTTTGCATAGTCCTGATCCCAGCAGGGCTCCCTGCACGGACAACCAGCTCTCCTCTTACACCTGTGAGCGCCAGGGCTGTTAGAAAGCCAGCAGCTTCCAGGGGAGCGGTGAACTAACCAGTCTGTCTGGTGTCAGCCAGGGTCACTTGGAGGTAACAACAGCTGATGTGGAATGTAGCCAAGCACTGGGCCAGCACTGAAATCCTGATTTCCAGTCCCCTGCTTAACCTGCTAGAGAACACTCACCAAGAATAGAACCCAGGAGTCCTGGCTCCCAGACCCACCTGCTCTAACCACTGGACCACACCCCCAACCAAACCCAGAAATAGAACCCAGGAGTCCTGGCTCCCAGTCTGAACCCCATAGGGTGCACTCCTTCCCAGAGCTGGGAATAGAAAACACAGGCATCCTGGCTTCCATTTCCGCCCCCTTTCTAATCACTAAACTAGACACTGTACTCAAGGCATGAACAGAACCCAGGAGTCCGGATCCCCAGCCTAACCCGAGGGCACACTCCAGCCCAGGGATGGAAAGGCTGTAGGACCCAGGAGTCCTGGCTCACAGTTCCATCTCCCCCCTGCTCTAATCACTAGGTCACACAGCCTCCTCTTAGCGCTGGGGGTGAAGATTCACATGAAGAAACAGCCTAAGAATGTCTCACCATTGCGCTTACCTGTGCCCTGGGCTCCAGGGTGGAACAGAGGACCTGCCACGGCGGGGTGTATTTAAACATCTTCTCTCGCCCCTGGAATCACAGCTTGTGCCAGGAAGGTTGCCCCGTGGCACACAATGCCGGGTCCTAGGCGAAAGAGCCACAGTCCAGGGCAGACCCACGGCCGTCAGTCGGATTGTGATGAGGCTCCCAGCCTCTGCAGGTTACCGCGATCCATCAGCGCGTAGGACTGATTGGAGCAGAAAGAGAAAGGGGATTTAGTCTGTTTACACCCGGCTGGGGAGCGACCAGTTATTCCGGAGCCAATCCCAGCTGGCGAGCGCTCCTCCTTCCACTTCCTCTCTAGGCGCTGCAGGGAGCCGGCTGCACCCTCTTAAGCAAGAGCCGCACGCCACTCAGCAGGAATGGGGAAGGCAGCCCAGCCAAGGGCCCTGCAGGCGTGGGTCATGGGGGGGGGGGGGGAGAGAGGAAAAGCCAGGTGAACCTCATGGCTGGCTGCTCCCTTCCCTTGTGCTTCTGAGCTCCCATCCAGCCCTCTGAGCCGCTGCTCTTCTGGTTGGGTGTCCCCACCACTTTGCCTGCTTTAGGTTGTGTGTGTCTCTCTCACACACACACTCCCTTGGGCTCACACAACTCCCTGGGAAACCTGGACCCCCAGATTGTCATCTCCAAAGGCAGCAGGGGGGTGGCACTAACACCACAGCATCCCACCTGTCCCGAGAATGAGCCGTGATCATCAGAAAGGAGCGAGTGTCCCTGGGAGAGGTGAACTGGCTGCAGGGGGCGGGCGGGACAGGGAAACAGAGGGAAGAGCTGGGCCCGCCTCATCTGAATGCCCCGGGATCAGGGGACAACGGGCTCCAGGCATCAGCCCTGGAGGAGGCGTCACTTACACCTGTTTCTTGCGCATTGTTCTGTGGCAGGCCACGTTCGATGTGAGCCCCCAGGCTCCTTGAGGGATGGGCTGAAAGCTGGGCTCCCATGTGGCTGTGTATAACAGGGACCCGGCTGGCTCTCACATGCCTAGATCCTGGGGAGGGTTTAGGCCTCATGTGCTGTAACAGGGTGTCTGGGCAGAGAAACACCCAGCTAGCTTTTTGGCGAAGGCTGGGCACAGTTTCTGATCAGTCCCCTGTACAGGGATAGACTGACAGGTCTTTCCCATCCCTCAGTGGTGTGATCCTATGAGCCACACTCATACATGTGCTTGGCGTGCGTCTGTGAACACGTAGGACGCCTGAGTGTGTGAGAGACAGGCTGAAGTTGTCTGATTACACAGCTTTCCCTGCCTCCTGCACATGCCTGCGTCATGTGTGTCCCTACAACACACAGAGCTGGATCTGGTTCCAGGTTCAGGGATAGACGTACAAGAAAGCCCCCAGAATTCCTGGGCCACTGGGATCCAATGATCTGAAACACCTGGTGGCCCGGAGGCCTGGACTATCTGACATTCCTACTGATCAGATCTAATTTACCTTAATGTTGCTTCCTCAACAGCAGAGAGGTCCAGCGGCATCCAGAAATTAACCCTTTGGAAAATCGCGTTCATTCATCCAGCCCTGGAAATCAGCTCCTTTCCCGCCCCCTGCAAGGAACGGGGGCTCCCCTAGTGGCTCAATGTCCTTTTCCTTGTTTCCCAGCCTGGCCCCCAGCCCCATCCTGCCCTGCCCCAGCCAAGCCCTACGGGGCAGAATGTGGCGTTAGATCATGGCTTGTTTGCCAGGGCCAGGGAGAAATTGTTTCCTGGTGTTGGGAGAAGGAAACAATCTTGGACGGATTTGCTCCCGCCACCCCAGGCACATGGAGGAGTCTCTTCTTTCTTCCTTTGTCTGACAAAAAACCAGGGCAAGCCCCGGATCACACAGGCACCCACACGTTGCTCCTGCATCCTGATTGTGGTTGAAGTTAGCTTAGCTGAGGGGATATCCCCGCTGACTCCTCCGGAAGGCTGACGGCCTTTCTCCCTAGGCTAGTGCTTCTCTGCTGTACGACACCCGCTCCCCACAACCACTAACACCCGAGATTCCTCTGCCCCATGGCCACACTTGTAAGAAGAGACGGTGCTGAAGCGCAAGGTTGAAATGAAGGGAGATACCACTGATGGACTGCAGATGGCGCCTTGGAGTAAAGCAGTAGCCAGCGTCCCCGGGTGGCATTCCACTCTGGGTTTGGTCAATCCGCTGAGCTTGGCACGGAAACGAGTGGGAAGACAGGATGGGAAAGCTCTGAATGGGAGCAGAGTCGCTCCGTCGGGGTGCAAAGGATCATGAGACCCTTAGAGGCTTGGTTACAACCAGCGGCCTTCTCTAGCTGGCCCAGTGGGCAGACGGCGCTTGGGTCGTGCAGCAGCAAGAAACAACCGGCCGCGACGTCACGCTTTGCCGTGATGTGATTTCGCCTGGCTGGAAACAGTCGGAAGAAAGGTGATAGAAGAGGGTGGGAGCAGCTGGGACTTTCTCATCCTCAAGCCAGTGGACATCTGTCGACATCAGAAAGCCACAGCAGAGCCAAGAGCGTCTGGCTCCGAAGTCCAGGGCTGGACTGGCCAGGGGGCCTGTTGGTCAGGACCGAGGTGCGTTGGCAGAGCAGGACATGAGGAGCCCAGGATAATGGGGTGCAGGTGGGGGGCTGAAACTCAGGAGGATTGAGGGAGCTCTAGGGAGCGTCTGACCCTAGCTGAGAGGAGCCTTTACTCCTGGGTTCAGGGCCCGGACAGCAGGCCGAGCCCGGCTCAGCACAAGGTATGTGCTGGACCCATGGCTGTTTGCAGCCTTGCTGGTGCCAAGCAAAACCCAGAGATTGCACCACCGACCTTTGCTCTGTGTGTGTCGAGTTACGGGAAATGCAAAGGCCTCTCGAAAGGGGTTGCAAAGTGAAACTGAAAGCGCTGGAGAATGTGGCTGAGCCTCTGGGGTGTTCTTACCCACTGGCGTCCGGCCTTTACCATACACAGGGTCTGGGTGGGTCACTGGTAGGCTAGCTAGCCTGAGCATGCTTAGGAGGACCCCACGGGTTGGGAAGACGGCTAGAGAAGCCCTGCTCTAGGCCAGGAGCCGTTTGGAGGAGAAGGGGCCATAGCTGGCCAAAGGATGAACAGGACCAGAAATGAGCTATTGCCAGCCTCTGGCGTTGAAAAACCGAGAGTCTGGCCTGCCCCAAAATCACGAGATTGGCTTAAAAATCACACCATTTTAAAGCAGTAATAAAAGTGGGGGTTCCTTTTATTTGCCTTCTGCGCTCTCTGAACCTCCGTGTGTGTGTGTGTGTGTCGGGGTCACAGTTCTGCAGGCTGGAGGGCTAGGAATGGACATTTGTTCCAATGAAAGTGGAGAATCTCCCATAATCCCAGGACTCCAGGAGCTGGGGCTGCAAGGAAAACATCCCAGCGTTGCGGGACTCCTTAGAAAAATTGCACGAGTTGGCAACACCAGGTGCGTCCAGAGGCTGCTGAAGCAGGGGCACAATTCCGGGCAGCCCCCAAGGCAACTGTCGCCTGTGCCAGCAGTTGCAGCCCCTGATTTGGGGCGGGACCAGTGTGGAGCTGGCGGCGCTGTGCCAAGTCTGGCCCAGGGGGAAAAGAGATCGGGGCAGCCGACAGGATGCTTTTTGTTGCACCAGAAGTGCCTGCGTGAGCCTTGTGTCCAGGGGCTGGCAGGCGGATCTGTAGCTGCCGCCGGAGGAAAAGGGGTAGCCATGCCTGTATGGATCAGTGTAGCTCCCCCAGGGAAGGAGGGACCTCAGTGATTTGTCACGCTCAGGGCAGGGACTCGGGGACGAAGCTGCTCCAGGTTGCAAATCTGGCTGGATCCTGCAGTCCTTGCTCAGGCAAAGGTGCCATTGCCTCCCACTGAGGAGAGCAGGAAACCAGGCCCCTTTGGGGAAGGTTTCTGCTGCTGCGGGGAACAAGCTGGACCGGAAATCCCAGGAGATCAGCCCGTCGGGGAGGTTCAGCTGTCCAGGGCGGGAAGGGAATAGAACTGAACTGAGCGTGGCAAAGGCCGGGTCTAGGATCCAACCAATCGCTCTTCCGGGCTGTTCACACGGGAGTCCTATCACGGCTGCAACCCGGCACCTATTTGAGCTGTTTTTTCCCTTCAAGATAAACCCAGACTCAGTAAGAACGAGGAGGCCTCGTCTGTCCTCCCTGTCACAGCGTGGTCCCCGGAGGGGCTTTTCCGGCCTCACCACCCCCACCCCGGCTCTCCTTCCCCTCCACCGTGTTTGATTGTATTCTTCCAGCAGGTCCCAGCCTGTAGTGGGGTTACATCGCGTGACAGGGCCCAGCCAGCTTCCCCACGTGCTTCTAGCACAGGGCACAGTCCAAACTGCAGCTGCTTTTGCCTGCTTCATCCAGTCAGTTTGTATTCAGCTGTGGCCCTGCTCAGTTCACTGACACCCTCGGGCAGCTGCCTGGCCTCCCGTTAGAGCCTCATGAATAGACACTGGTGCGGGTGGGTGCTGACTGAGCTCCTGGTACAGTACACCGTCCCAGTCCCCTGGCCTCAACATGCTGCAGAGGGGCAGCTGCATTAGCCCATCCTGTAACTGGGGAAACCGAGGCACAGAGCGGGGCAGCACATGTCCAAGGTCACCCGGCAGAAGTGCAGCGGATTGGCAGCACTGTGCCCCACCCACTAGGCCGCGGGGGCTGGTGCAGTGCTCTGGGATCGCCGATATCAGGGCTGGCCCCTGCCACCAGCCACGTTGCTTTCCGGCTAGCCAGAGGCCCTCTTTGGCTCCAGCGGGGGCAGGGGCCAGCTCTGGCTTTTGAACCCCTCCTCCCCCCCGATGTTTTCAGAATTGGGTTTGGCTTCAGCCCGTTCTGAAGACAAGGGGCCATTTGCAAAAGGTGGAACTGGATTTGGGGTTCAGTCCCCCCCAAACTTGGGTTTGGATTTGGGCCACTGGGAAAGTCACCCCCCGAGTTTGGGGCGAGGGGCTGGTCTGGGTTTGGCTCCAGGCTCCTCCCTGCTTAGCGAGGGTGACCACAGCTAAAGCTGGGTTCCCCAGAACGCCCCTCTTCCCAGCCAGGTTAGGGCAGCTCCCTTCCCACAGGGCTCCTAGGAGCCCGGCTTCCTTGGTCAGCGTCTCCTGCTGGCAGGGCTCAGCCGGTGCGAAGAGGCGGGCGAGCTCACCGGGCTGCCCATCCCGACAGCGCAGCTCAATCCCATGGGGGTGCTGAGCGCCCTGCCAGTGCCCAGCCCCCTGCAGGATCAGGCTCCACGGGCAGCTCCCTTCTGCAGTCCCTGGTGCATCTGGGGACTCCAGCTCTGTCCGGACAATGTAGGAGCCCGGCAGAACTAGCCCAGGACGGAGGCTTCTCCTTCCGTGCTGGGGCAGAGGGGCTCTGGCAACGCCCTGCAATGAAGACAGGAGCCAGGTCTCCTGGGCCGAGAGGCGGCAGAAGCTAAATGGAAGAGCTCCCCACATACTTCTGCCCGCCCCCCCATCCCCGCCCCTGCCACCCAGGAGCAGCCCAGCCCAGCAGGATGGACACACCGGATCTTAAACCATTTCAGAGCAGCAATAGCCAGACGGATCCCCCGCCCTGCCCTGCTGCACCGGATAGTCACCCACCTGCTGTAGGGGAGCATCTCTGGGGAGTCCCATGGGGGGGCAGGGGGTCCGGTGCCTCCAGGATCACGGCCCTGCGGCCCTCAGTCCGCAGCTGCAGGACTCGGCAGGCCTGAGGTTCTGGACCATCTGTCGGCTAAAGCCGGGCTTTACCGGGATTTGCAGACAACAATAGCTGATGGCTGGGCAGAGGCCCAGGAGCTGACAGTGGAAATGCCAGCCCGGGTGCTGTAGGGAAGGGCAGACAATGGGGCAGAGGGGTGCTGACAATGAGGCCACGGGAATGTTGCTGATCAAAGGAAGGGCTTTAGCATCGACAACAACCCCCTTCCCCCTCCCCCCCGGGGCTGGAACAAACAAATCATCAGGATAAAAAGGGATGCAGGAAAGTTCTGCACCAGGACAGGAAGAGCCAGAGCCCGGCGCATCCTCTTTCACCCCGAGCCCCCAAGGGAAGGGAAGAGCAGGAGAAGTTGGACAGGACGCCCCAGCCTAGATCACCCAAGGAAAATGTAATGTGTGTTATGAAGTGGCTAGCATGTAGGTGGCACCACTGTCCTCTACTGGACAGAATCAGGGCTGCTTAACTCTCGGTGTGTGTCATACACCCTATACTGCTGGCAGCAATTAGGGATTCCCCTTGAGCTCAAACCGGTGGGGGCCTGGTGCTGTCACAAGAGAAGGAGACACATTCGGGCCCCACTGTGACACACAGCATAGTGAGCCCATGGACTTGTCACCACGCTTAGCATCTTTCTAGCGCCCTCCAGCCACGGAGCTCAAGTCATGGTCACGCTATAGACCATACCAGTGAAGCCTCACAACCCCTGTCATGGCCATCCTCATGAAGCAACAGATCGGGGTTAACTTCACCAACCTCTGACATGCAGCCACCTCTGGGGTGGGGTGCAGCGGCTGTTGAAAAGCCCAGCACAGGTGAGGGAGCAGCGAGTGATGTGGTGGGGAACGCTTCCCTTACCTTACCCGTAGCCTGCTGCTCAGCCGAGACAAACACCCCCAGGGTCCAAGCCAGCAAGCCCCACCCTGCCAAGAAAGCTCCCCACGGAGCATGCGAAGAGCTTGCGGGATCTATGCAGATGCTTATCCTGCTATGCCCCTAGCTCCCAGTTTATTCTGCTCCACATTTCACAAGAGCCAGACTGTCCCACCCCCCTTCATTTTTAACCAGAGACTGTGCACAAGCGGCTGGAAATACCAGCATCGCTCCAGCAGAACTGCCGTCGGCACTAATGGGGCGTGGGGCGGCTGTCGCTGCCAGCAGCTGCATTCTCCAGCGATAATGGCTTCCCAGCTGGTCAGCATGGTTCCCCTTCTCGTGTGCCTAGATCGTTATCTGCACAGAAAGGAGATTAAGGTCTGTATTATCCTTCCCCTCCTGATGCCCACTTCCTTGGCTACCTAGAGCTCTCCCTTGTTGGAGGCTTTGGCACAGTCACAGGGCTAGCTCAGGCTGGGGAGTGGCCTCTCATGAAGGCCCAATGCTCCATGCGAGGCCAGACATGGCCCTTAGCAGGAGACCATCATGCAGAGACCCTGCAGGAGACAGAGGAGGGGAACTAACAGGCCATTTCCATCTCAATGATCTGAGGAGGGGACGTTAGCTTGGGAAAGGGTCCGATCCATGGCATGAAGCTCCCACCCCCACGGGGTTTGAACCCAGGCGCGTCAGCATGCGCCTCTGCCAGCTGAGCTACAAGAGTTACCCCCTTGGCTGGTAGCAGTAGTAGGTCATTATCCTCTTTGTGGCTCAAGATGGGGTGATGTGTGTAATGGCCTGCACCAAAATCCTGATCCAAAGGAGGGGGCATGGTTTGAAATCCATCTATTTCCATACACATCCCTCTATCGATCCATCCCCACACACGCCCCATCTATCCATCCATCCATCTCCATACACACCCATTTATCCATCCCCATAAGCACCCCTCTATCCAGCCCTCCCTCCCCATAGATTACCCATCTATCTATCCATCCATCCATCCCCATACATTACCCATCGATCCATCCCCATACATGCCCCATCTATCCATCCATTCATCTCCATACACACCCATCCATCCCCATACACACCCCTCTATCCATCCATCCAGCCCCATACATTACCCATCGATCCATCCCCACACACGCCCCATCTATCCATCCATCCATCTCCATACACACCCATTTATCCATCCCCATAAGCACCCCTCTATCCAGCCCTCCCTCCCCATAGATTACCCATCTATCTATCCATCCCCATACACGCCCCATCTATCCATCTCCATACACACCCATCCATCCCCATACACACCCCTCTATCCATCCATCCAGCCAGCCAGCCCCATACATTACCCATCGATCCATCCCCATACATGCCCCATCTATCCATCTATCCATCCATCTCCATACACATCCATCCTGTTCGGAGTGTTAATATTCAGGCCTGTATATTTGCCAGAGAGAGAATTTTGGGTCTTCTTTGCCCATTTGACTTTTGATAGTTTTCTATTCTTACTAATATGTGTGAACAAAGACACTGAGTGTTATACCTGCCCGCAAGCAGATGGGGTGAAAATAGATGATAGAGCTAAAGTGTTGCTGGGCAGAGTGGGAGTGTAAGTATACCAGCGTACACTTGAAGGACAGTCCTGCCTCAAACGCCGCTCCCGAGAGAAGGTCAAGCAACCAGTTGGGAGGAACAAGGGCGGGGGAAGCATCAGAAACACTAAAGGGCCAAAGAAAGGCCTGTCCCTGACTGAAGCACAACCTCACACTTTACCCCTCCCGTGGGATACAAAAGAGGTGGTACGAAGCCCCCAGACTCATGACTCTCCATGACCATAAATGGTAAGGGGTGGGACCAAGGGTGGGCACTACAGGTATAATTATGCCTGCTAAGGAGGGGGGAACTGGGATCCTGGGAAAAAGGCTCAGCGTCCTCGTCAGAGCTATGCGTATGCTTGCTTGAAACTAATGCCAATAAACATCGCATTGCCTGCACTTCGGACTTCTGGTCTTCTGCTTCCTGTCTGCGTGACAAGAACCAGGGGAAGGGAAAAACCCCTAATCACACCCATCCATCCATCCCCATACACATCCCTCTGTCTATAGTACTTATATGCCCCCACACACACTTTACTGTGCCCAGGGCCGGCTCTGGCTTTTTTGCCGCCCCAGGCAAAAAAGCCTCCCGCCGCCCCCCCCCCCCAGGGGAGGGTGGCGAGCCCCGCTGGGGAGAGCGGAGCCCCGGCGGCCAGAGCGCCGGGGGGAGGGCGGCGAGCCCCACCGGGGCTCCGCTCTCCCCGGGGGCCAGAGGCTGCGCCGGGGGGAGGGCGGAGAGCCCCGCCGGGGCTCCGCTCTCGCCAGCGGCCAGAGGCAGCGCTGGGGGGAGGGCGGCGAGCCTGGTCGCGGCCCCGCTCTCAGGCCAGAGCGCCACGCCGTCCCCCTCCAGGTGCCGCCCCAAGCACCAGCTTGGTGGGCTGGTGCCTGGAGCCGGCCCTGACTGTGCCTCTCAGCCTTTGATTGAGCCCTCGGATGCTTAGGGTGATGTGGTGGGGCAACAACTCACTGGCGTGGCGCCTCCTGCTGGTCATCCAGGGAATTAGCTCTTTCCAGCCTGGAGCGCCCTCTACAGGCCGGTTGATGTCTCGCCTGCCGCTGGCCCCTTGTCCCTCCCAGACCCCGGTGCCCTTTGCCCAGGGGTTCTGCCCACCACGGTACCCTCTGTCTGGGTCTCCCCTCCCAGGGGAACTCCCACCCCCTATCCCCACCTTGCCTCAGTGGCTACTGCCAGTCACCATTAGTCCCCGCCCCCTGGGGCAGACGGCAGTCTGTAAACCACTCATCATCGGCAAGGGGGTTTGGACGAGCGGCCTCTGCCTATCTCTGGGCTGCCCCTCTGCAGCCCTAGTGCCCTTTTGTGGGCCCTTAGCTTGGTCTGCAGCCTGGGGCTTAGCTAGGCTGGAGCTCCCCAGCTCCCTCTGCCCTTCCCCAGCCCTGCACCACCCTAGGTACCCTCCTCGGCTTCCCAGCAGCCAGGTCCTTCTCTCTCACAAAGCTAGAGAGAGAATCTCTTTTCCAGTCTCTGGCCCTCGGCCCT